>NW_021604565.1:10544138-10549041 GCF_004785775.1 Grammomys surdaster
GAAGAAGAAGAAGAAGAAGAAGAAGAAGAAGAAGAAGAAGAAGAAGAAGAAGAAATAGAGAAAAGACAGAAGAGAGAAAGAAACAAAGAAACAAAGAAAGGAAGGACAGAGAGTAGAGACTGGGCATGGTGGTACACAACGCTAATTTCACTGCTCAGAGGACTGCCACAAGTTCAAGGCCAGGCTAGGCAAAGCAAGTACCAGGCAAAAAAGGACTACATAGAAACACCCTGATCCCCAAAATAAAAAATAAAATTCAAAAGTAACAGAACTTAAAAGTGTTTATACCATTTAGACTAAGTATTTCTATTTATAAGCACTTGACCATTAAATATCAATTATAGATCAGCTAAAAAATAATAAAGGACTGTTTTTCTGAATATCATTGATTACAATAAGACCATATATTCCATGACTTAAGTAGGAAATGAGTATAAAATATATATATATATATATATACATATATATATATATATATATATGTGTGTGTGTGTGTGTGTGTGTGTGTGTGTGTGTGTGTGTGTATTTGTAAAGTACTTGGTACATATATGTATACAAAAGTCATTAAGAAAAATATGCTTATGAGGTTTTGTTTGGTTTTCTTTAGCTTTAAATTTACAAAAACTTCTATTGAACTTATATTAAAATTATCGAAGTAAAACATAGACTCTATTTGAACTTAAAATGAAAATATCTATAATTTAAGTCCTTTAGCTTAGAAAAAGATTTTGGTGGCCATTATATATTTATTTAATGACTTAATCATTGAGAACTATTGAGGCACTTTGACAAGGCCCAGCTGTGTTATAAAAGCGACCATACAATGGTAGCTGAAACAGACATAGAAATTGAAGCCCATTTAATCACCTTGGCTGCTAGAGTGGTTAAAGTCCACCACCTGTGATGTTCAGGCTTGGTAGTCTGAACTGAGTAGATACACCATGCTTTAGATGACAAGACAGCACCTTTTGTTTATCCTTCAAAAATATATTCAGCCACATAAAATCAGATACACTGAAACTAATATAAGAGAAATTGGGGAAGAGCCTTGAGTACTTGGGCACAGGGGAAAATATCCTGAAGAGAACACCAATGGCTTATGCTCTAAGACCAAGAATTGACAAATGGGACTTCATAAAATTGCAAAACTTCTGTAAGGCAAAGGACACTGTCAATAGGACAAAACTGCAAGCATCACATTGGGAAATGATCTTTACCGATCCTATGTCTGATAGAAGGCAATATTTAATACATACAAAGAACTTAAGAAGTTAGACTCCAGACAACCAAATAACCCTATTAAAAAATGGGGAACAGAGCTAAACAGACAATTCTCAATTGAGTAATCATGAATGGCTGAAAAACACCTAAAGAAATGTTCAACATCCTTAGTCGTCAGGGAAATGCAAATCAAAACAACCCTGAGATTCCACCTCACACCAGTCAGAATGACTAAGATCAAAACCTCAGGTGCCAGGAGATGCTGGTGAGGATGTGGAGAAAGAACACTCCTCTATTGTTAGTAGGATTGCAAACTGGTATAACTACTCTGGAAATCAGTCTGGAGATGCCTCAGAAAATTGGACATAGTATTACATGAGGACTCAGCTATACCACTCCTGGGCATATACGCAAAAGATGCTCCAACATATAACAAGGACACATGCCCCACTTTGTTCATGGCAGCCTTATTTATAATATCCAGAAGCCAGAAAGAACCCAGATGTCCTTCAACAGAGGAATGGATACAAAAAATGTGGTACATTTACACAATGGAGTACTACTCAGCTATTAAAAACAATGACTTCATAAAATTCTTAGGCAAATGAATAAAGCTAGAAAATATCATCCTGAGTAAGGTAACCCAGTCATAAAAGAACACACATAGTATGCACTCACTGATAAGTGGATATTAGTCCAAACCTGGGAATACCCAAGATACAATTCACAGATCACATAGGCTCAATAAGACAGAAGACCAAAGTGTGGATGCTTCAATCTATCTTGGAATGGGGAACAAAATACAGGAGGAAATATGTAGACAAAGTGTGGAGCAGAGACTGAAGGGAAGGTCATCCAGAGGCAATCCCACCTGCGGATCCATCCCGTATACAGTCATCAAATCCAGATACTACTGTGGATTCCAGGAAGGGCATGCTGACAGGAGCCTGATATAGCTGTCTCCTGAGAGGCTCTGCCAGAGCCTAACAAATACAGAGGTAGATGCTCGCAGCCAACAATTGGATTACGCATCAATGGAGGAGTTAGAGAAAAGACTGAATGAGCTGAAGGGGTTTGCAACCCATAGGAAGAACAACAATATCAACTAACCAGACCCCCCAGATCTCCCAAGGACTGAACTACCAATCAAAGAGGGACCCATGGGTCCACCAGCATAGTTTGCAGAGGATGGTCTTATCAGACATCAATGGGAAGAGAGGCCCTTGGTCCTGTGAAGGCTCGATGCCTCAGTGTAGAAGAATGCCAGGGCAGGGAGGTGAGAGTAGGTGGGTGGGGACACCCTCATAGAAGCAGGAGGAGGAGAATGGGATAGGAGGTTTCTGGGAGGGAGGACTGGGAAAGGGGATAATATTTGAAATCTGAATAAAGAAAATATCCAATAAAATATATATATTAAAAAGGTAATGTATTATAGTTTATGATGAACTGAATAAGCAGACTATGACTGGAAAATTTGATTAAAAGTGGCCAGCACACAGTGGTTTCTGCATTACCAATAGTTCCTGGATATTAGAATCCTAATCATTATAATGATGTAGGACTGTTGCTTTGAATTATGGAAATTTTTAAGTGTTATAACCTATTCCACAAGCATAATATGAACATCATCACATTGCTTCAAACTGCTTTGAAATCTATACAGAATAAACAGGTAATATTTAGAAATATGTATACACACATATATTCATATGCATATGACAACAGTTAACATAAAAAAGTCCATGAACTTGAAAGACAATGTGACGGTTTGTATGTGCTTAGTCCAGGGAGTGGCACTATTTGGAAGTGTGGCCTTTTTGGAGTAGGTGTGTCACTATGGGCATGGGCTTTAAGACCCTACTCCTAGTTGACTAGAAGCCAATATTCTTGTTGATAATAGACTGAACCTCTGAACCTGTAAACCAGCCTCAATTAAATCTTGTTCTTATAAGAGTTGGCTTTTTGTCTGTTCACAGCAGTAAAACCCTAATTAAGAGAGCAAAAAGAGTGTATAGGAAGATTTGGAGGGAGGAAAACGAAGAGGAAAATTACATAATTATAATCTAAAAACTAAAAGAAATAATAAAATAAACAGACAAAAAAAACTCCATTTCAGGGCTGAAGAGATGTTTCATCAGTTAAGAATGCTTGTTTATTTTGCAGAGGACCTGGATTCAATTTTCAGCACCCACATGGTAGCTCACAACCAGCCTTAACTCCCACAGGCAAGTGCATGGTACACATACTTTCATGCATATAAAGTAAAATAAATAAATCTATATAAATATTTTTTTAAAAAATCTGTTGCTTTGACCCAGTGCACCAATGAAGTGCCTCCATTGCTTTATATTTGTACAACTGAGACAGAGAAAAAGTAACTATTCCAAGAACAAAGGTCTTCAAGATTATTCTTTGCTCCTCCTTGTAAAAAAATAGGTGCAATTTTCTTCACTAGAATAATTAATCTTTGTCCATTCCCCTATTTAAAAAAATCAATGATAATGTTCTTGTCTATTATATGACAAATTGTCTAACTTAATGTGAAAATACAACCCCAGCCCAGTGTGTTTAGCCAAACTTTGCTCATTCAATCCATAGGCTCCCAGACCAGTATTTATCCCTGTAAGTTAGACACAATATACACTGGTGATGCATATGCCAGAAGTATTTATCTTTTTAATGGTAGGCTTTCTCTTCCAACCTGCTGCTAAAGAAGGTTGGACAACTACTGCATTTTTCAACTAGTATGAGTTTATTTCTGTAAGGGCCACACATGCTTGCTCTTCAAAATCAGGTAACAGAAGGCAAAACTTAGGCAAAGTTCCAAAGTGTGGGAGACAGAAGCAAATGGGTGTCTGTCTAGAAGTCAGGATTTCAGAAAAGGATCTACAAGAAGATTTAATTTTAATTTTTTGTTGAAAGTCAAGTTTATTTTGCTTTGCCATTTTCCTAGTTTAAATATAGGTCAGCCAATTGACCTTCTCCATTTATCAGTAAAATCTCAGCTTCTTTGCCTATAAGTGTGGGAATAATAAAACCCACTATTAAACAGATTTTCCCTTCATCTTTTGTTGTAGGTGCTATTCCCCCAGCACCACTGATTTCTGAAGCAAATAAAAATAAAATACTGGCAGATAACATTTGTAAGCCAAAATGAAGTTTTGACAATTGTTCTTATAGAGAAAAGCCACAAATCTGTCCGCTGTTTGTCAAACAGGGTAGATGTACTCACGAGAAATCCAGTGGATGGCTCATTCTGTGTGAAAACTCAGAACATCCTAATTCCTACCTGGCTACAGCTAGATGTGGTCTCCATCCTTCTTCAGTTCATGCTTGCTTTAAACTAGGTCTGCATCCCACCGAGTACCAACCAGAACTGACACACAGCATTATGATGCTTGAGCTATTTGCTCCCCCTTTCTTTTGTAGAATGAATCCCTGCTTTCATCTTTGCTGCTGCTATTGATTTATTTCTATAATAGTTGTGGATACTGTCATTTTATATACTTAAAATATATGGATTTTAAAATTGGTTTGGTGATACCAAGGTAGATCTGTGAGTAAAGGTTTTGCCTTATGCCTGAGACTTCAGTTCCATCCACATGGTGGAAGGGTAAAATTACATTCCCATAAATTTTCTTCTCCTTCTCCTCCTCCTCCTCCTCCTCCTCCTCCTCCTCCT
>NW_021604565.1:10549141-10633635 GCF_004785775.1 Grammomys surdaster
TCTCTCTCTCTCTCTCTCTCTCTCTCTCTCTCTCTCCTCCCCCCCCTTCGTGTGTGTGTGTGTGTGTGTGTGTGTGTGTGGTCATCATTGTAGAGGAAACCATCAGAGTCCAGAGGTGGTAGAGTGAGAACGAACCACAACTCCTTCAGACTCCAGGGTCAACACATTGTTCCTTGTGGAACTAGGAGGCTTAGGAATCAAAATGGCACATTAGACAGAGGTCCAAGTCAATGGATGAAATCCCATTCATTTCTCTCAATTTAGTGACAATCGGATTGTGAGAGTAAAAGGAGACTTCTGAGTGACTCAGTCATCTGCTAAAACCCTGTATTCCTTTCCTCCTGTATGCCCTCTACTCTGTGAAGTAGGTGCTCATGTTCCTATTGGGTGCTGGGCTTCTCACGGAAGCCCCTCAAAAGGGCTCTGTGGGGTTGTTTGTTTGTTTGTTTGTTTGTTTGTTTTATTATCTTATGTGTATTTGCCAATGCTTGCATATCTCTGGTACCCATGGAGGCAGAAGAGGACTTCAGATCTCTTCAAATTGGAGTTCCAGTCTATTGTGAATGAAATCCAAGTCTGCTACAAGAGCAGCAAGCATTCTTAGTGATTTAGCCATCTATCCAACACCATCAAGTATACTTTTTAAAGAAAATGAACAAAGATCTTTAGCAATCCTGTTTCTATCACTTTCGCTGACAAGTTTATGCCATAGACAACTATTATAGTTGACTATGAGCAAGTATTGGGTGCTCCCTCTTTTCATTGTCAATTACTTAAAGACCTTGGAAGGAGTTCCTCTCTGAGTATGTAAGTGACCCTTTTCCTTTGGGAGTGTGTGTGAAAAGTAAGTTCTGTTCTAGACAGCTATCATGTAGCTTTACAGTTCATTATTAATGTCAACTACATGCCTGCTCCAGGGTTTTCCTCATACAACATTCTGGACATCTAGAGGAAGAATTATAGGACATGTCTATAATATGATCTCTACTTGTCAAACAAGATGGCTGAGGTTCAGATACACCAACTACCGAGCAGTTCACACAGCTGGCCACCATCAAATGTGGGGTTTACTAGATATGTCCACCTTTCTCACATATAAAACCTTGAAATGAGTTTGAAGAAACATTTTAGGAGGGACATGTAGCTGTAAAAGGAGCTTTGAATTTTATTTCAACTCTAACAGGAGTTCTAGGGGATCTGAACCCTCTTTTAGCCTTCTCAGTTCTAGGGAACCTGATTCCTCTTCTAGCCTCCTCAGGCAGTAGTAATGCATACATAGGTCCAAGCAGAAAGTCCTTACCCATACAGTATTTTTGAAAATTTAAGTATAAACCAAGGCCAGTAAATATGGCTCACTAGGTAAAGGCATTTTCTGCTAAGCCTGACTCCTGAGTTATATCCCTGGGACCCAAATGACAAGAGAAAACCCACAATTTGTCCTCTGATCTCTACATGCTTGGCCCTACCATACTTGTAACTTAAAAAAAAATAACTTAAACTCTAATTCTCTGCCTTTCAGCAGCTAGTAGTATTGGAGGTTTTGATTGGAGAAATAACGTTGTCTGGCTTCACTTTTGCAAAGAGCCTTCCAGACACATTGTGTAGAATCATCTGAGGGAAGGAGAGGGCTGCAGAAGCAAGAGAGATAGGTGGCTGCAATAGTTCAGGAAGTAGAGGCTGGAGCTTTGGACCAGAGATTAGTGAACTGGCTTCTAAATAGATGCTTAGAGAAGTGTCAGCAGTATTTCCTGAGGAGGTGGCTTGCTCAAGCTTTCCCAGAAGCTCAGACCTGCATCTGTGACCTGTGTCCTTTCACCTAATGTTCCTGTATGAAATGACGTCACAGCTATGCTCACCTCAAGGAAAGTGGAGCTCCTTACCTCAGGATTCTTACCATCAGGGTTCTGCAAGGAGAATGTGTCAGTGCCTGGAATGGGCAGGATGGAGCTTGATCGGCTCAGGAGCATTTACTGGCCAGACAGTAGCTTGTGGGAAGCTGCAGGTGGGTGGATATACCTGAGATTGGTAGCATGGCTGCCTCAGAGCCACTGAAAATCCACTGCAATCATCTCTAACAACTCACCTGCAGGAAGCTGGATCCTCAGAACAAAATTGAAGGCCAGCTTTGTGTTCTCTGCGTTAATTAATTTACCAGCAATTAATTATCAGGTCAAAATCAGAGAAACTTTAATCCCTGGTAGCAAAGTGGTTCACTTAAGACATTGTTTTACCATACTTTTAAAACTGGGAAAAAAAAGCTTCCTGCAGTTAATGATTACTGGACAATCTTGGTACTTCCTCCCCAAAAAGACTCTAGGTGTGACAAGTCTACCGTTAATTAAAAACTTGAGAATAGAGTTAAAAGTGGTGGCTGCATCCTGGCCAAACCACTATAAGTTGGGGGGAGGGGGTCCTAAGTCAGTGGCTATCAGGGGTCTTGTGACCCCTTTGGTGGGTCAAACCACCATTTCACAGGCTTTGCCTGAGACCATTGGAAAACACAGATATTTAAATTACAATTTGTAACAGGAGCAAAATTACAGTTATCAGTAGCAATAAAAAGAATTATTCGGTTTGGGGTTGCCACAGCATGAGGGTTACAGCATTAGGAAGGGTGAGAACCACTGTCCCAAGTATATTCAAGCACCTCACCTGTCAAGCATCCTGCAATAGCAGCTTCCCACGCTGGAGGGCATTGGTGGTTGTGTCTTGTGACCATGTGACCCACTAGGAACTGTGGCTTGTTACTACTGCTATCCAGTAACGTGAGCGAGGATCAAACTGCTGATCTCTAGCACAAGAAAAGACCAAACCTCAGAATCCAGATGTGGTTTTCTACTAAATACCTATGTATTTTGTTCATATATTTACAATGTGGAAATTAATAAATTGAGTCTGGGACTATCTATACATGTTATTTATTGCAAGTCCATGAAGTGGTTGCCATGCTGTTAGTGAAGTAATGTGAAGAATGATAGGCTCATTCAATTACATTTCATTGACCTTGTGGGAATTACTTTCTGTTTTCTAGTACATGGCCATGACTAACCACAGACATTGCATCAGCCTCTTAGTTATTAACTTCTAGGGGAGAGCATGAAAACCATGCTCATGGATTCGTGTTAAGGTGATCCTTGTTCACTGTATCCTGAAATACTACTAAGTGATTTGGTTCCAGTTGACAGCTCTAGGAGGCTTTAAGATCTTAGGCTCCTTCTGATATTGTCTTCTAGATTGATACAACAAATACTTCACAGAACTTGACCACACACTAGGCCCTGCAAATAACATTGGCCGTAACCATTTTTGCTTTTACCCTTCCCTAGAGATTATTATCTCTGAAGCTGTACCCTTGTGTCATCGTTTGTGCCCTGAAGCAGGTATGGATAATAACACCAGCAAGAGACAGGTGCCTCTGATTCACTCTTATCTCCACAATGCTGATGAAGTCTCCACCAATTTTAAAACATTCAAAACAAATTGACAGATGTCTTTTATTATTTTCCCAGGGCTGCGTCCAAAGAGGACTCTGCGCCTGGTGCTCTGGACTGCAGAAGAACAAGGAGGAATTGGCGCCTCCCAATATTACGAGCTACATAAGGTAAAACTAGCCAGCATATGCTGAACAGTAGTATTCGTAATATCAACACAAACCAAAAGCACTGGCTTGAATTTGGGTTTTAAAATCTTCCATAACTTTCTAAGAATTCTTAGTCCTTTGTGGCCAGCTAACTCTGGAAAATACCTAGTCATCTGTCCATCACTGTAACAAAGTATCACTAATAATTAGCCTATAAGGAGGAATGGTTTATTCTGGTTCACAGTTTCAGAGATTTTGGTCCATGATTAGTTGGTTTTGTTATTTCTGGTTTCATGTCAAGATAGACAGAAGAAGAACATCATGCAACCAAACTTCTTACACCTCATGGTAGATAGAAAGCAAGAACAGGAAGCCCCCTTTATAATAAGGCTTTCCTTACCAAACCATCCAAGCTATGAATACATAAATATGTTAATCGATTCATAAAGTCTTTATGATCTAGTCACCTTGCAAACAACCCCACCACCACTCAGTACTGCTGCATTGGGGATCAACACAGAGGGTTTGATTAGATATTTAAGATTCAAACCACAACAAAAGTCATCCTAAGGTCAACCCAGCACCTCCTTAACAATTCATAGCATAAAGTCTTATAAAGGAGTTTTTCTTATTCTGATGGGTTATACAATGTTATTTCCTAATTTCCAAGTTTTCACTGATGCCTGTCTTTCATTACATTAGCGCATGAATATCAGAATCGTTTAAAGGTATATTTTTGTGGTTTAAGCTACTTATTCTATCATTTTATTGAGGCTTAATTAGAGGCTTCTCATGGCTTGCTCAGCCTGCTTTCTTATAGAACCCAAGACCACCAGCCAAGGGATGGAACAATGCCCAATGATTTGAGCCCTCTCCTTTCATCACTAAGAAAATGCTCTAAAGGCCTGTCTCCAGTCTGATTTTATGGAAGTATTTTCTCAATAGAGGTTCTTACCTCTAAGATGATTGTAGCTTATGTCAAGTTAACTCAAAACTCGCGAGCCCATCTGGAAATCATCACGTGGATCAACATGAGAGTGTGCCCATTAGGATACAAACTTCCTTTATACTCCTCCAAATTGCCCTCCAACTCCATCAAAGACAAATAATGAACTGATTTTTTTTTTTTATTATCACAGATTGGTTCTGCCTGGCCTTGATCTTCATGTAAATATAAGCATATAGTTTGTAATATCTAATCTGGATTCTTTCACTAAGCAGTATGGATTTAGAATCCATCACTGTTGCTTTAGTAACAGGAATTGGCACCTTTCTGAGTAGTTCTTGGTTGTGTGAATAAACCCCATTTTCTATTTTTCCTCCAGAAAGAAGATAGATGTTCTGTTGATGGACATTTGTGCTCTTTCCAGTGTTAGCTATCACAAATAAATGTGTTATGAACACTTCTGTAGAGTTGTTTGGATGGACATGTATATTTACTTTACATTCTAGAAGTAGAATAGCTAGATCATATGATAGACTATGTTCAGTTTCATTAAAAGCTGCTAAGAGATGGGAACTTAACAATTTACATCTTCACCAGCAACATAAGCATCCCAGCTGCTCCTGTTCTTCACAGTATGTACTACGGTACCATGTCCACGCTGGGTGATTCCAGTAGGTATCATAGTTTATAGATATTTGAAGGTGTAATTCTAAAGGACTGAAAACAACGTTTTGCTTCTACTCTCATGGCTCTTTCTCTTCATTGTAATGAGACGGACTGCCTCGATTATACTGTTGTATAATTCAGAGAAATTAAGGGCTTCTTTACTCACATGAGTCTGGGGTGTTTTCCTTGTCTGTTGCTGTGCAAAATTATCATTACCAAATCCAACTTATAGAACAGAGAGTTTATTTTGTTTTACAGTTGCAGAGGGAGGGTCCATAATGGTAAAGAAGGCAGGAAAGCAGGCAGCAGTAGCAAGAGGCTGGCTTATCACATTTAATGTGCACACAGGAGGCAGAGAGAAAGCAGGAAGCAGAGAAAGCCTATAATACTTAGATCCTCCCCCTAGGAGCATACCTTTTCCAGCAAAGTTGAACCTCCTGAAAGATTTATAGCCCACTCACAGCAACATCACCTGGGAAGGAACCAAGTGTTAAAATTCATGAGCCTATAGAAGACATTTCTCTTTAAACCGAAATATGGTGACTGAGGTGATACTGTTTCCATGTGGAGGAACTGGCATAGAAGGTCGTTGAACGGCAGTCTTTGAAGCCACAACTGACTCCTTACTAAGGGCACTAAGAGAGAGCAGGATTGTGAGAACCCAATAGGCTATTAGAAAGAAGAGTCCACACATCGGCAGGCAGGGTGGCCCCGATGCCGCCAGCACTCACATTTTGATTTTTTTTTTTTTAACAAACATTGTGTTGACATTAAGAATGTTGGTTTACTTTCAAATTGGTCCCCTGCTGAGTTTGGATCTGGGTAGGGGGCAGGACGTGGGACTCTGCCATGACCCTGGGGGGAGGAGTAGCTGAGTTATGGGATGCTGCGTGGATTGTTTTCCTCCTCCATATCACCTGGTGACAGCCATGCACGTTCGGGACACTTGGGAGCTTCGGGAAGCTGTGAAGTCACCTTGTTTCGGTCCAAGTTTCGAAATAGTCATTCCTTCTTTTTACAATGGTGCTTAAGTTCCAGCAGATCCCACAGAAGGGGGGTTGACATTTGATGCCCCGGGAGCAGTTGTGTAAATACCGTTGATACTCCCACCTTTTATATACGTCCTGGGTAAGGAGAGGTGGCTCTTGCGGCCAGTATTAGACTGGAAGTTCACATCTAAGTACTGTAAGAATACCTCAATGTTTGAGGAGTATGTTTTGTATACAAATATATTGTTAATCTGTTATGTACTGTACTAAGTCCTACATGGCCTGTATACTTTATACTGATACATAACTAAATTTGATACTTATATTTTCGTATGAAAATAAGTTGTGGAAGTTTTGAGTAGATATTACTTTATTACTTTTTGAACTAAGAAACTTTTGTAAAGAAAATTTACCATATATATATATATATATATATATATATATATTTCTTTTTTTTCCTAGCCTGTTTCTTCCTTGTTACTGTATTTCTGCATTTGTTCATGTTTGGTGCATAGAACTGGGTAAAATGGCAAAGTTCTGTGTTTAATTTCTTCAAAATGTATATATTTAGTGCTGCACCTTAGAGCACTTTGAAATACCTCATGCTTATGAAAATAAACAGCAATTAAATGATGAAAAAAAAGAAAGAAGAGTGAGCCATTAATGCTCAACTAGACAGGATGAGAAACCCTGCTAAAAGGCCTTTGTAATATTGCTTCTTGATGAAATGATTATTTAAAACGTGAACTACTCCTCTCGACAGGCTGAATCCAGCTCATGTTTATTAAAAGAAAATGTCACCATACAAAGAACACATTACTGTGAATAAAAGTTAACTTGTGGAAGTGGAATTTAACTTTCCATTTTGAAAATATGATCCTTTTCTCAATTTTTCAAATTAATTAATCAAATGATGATTGCCTAGATGCAGTTGGTCCAATGAGATTTCCTGGGAACAGAGTTACTCTCCTCCCTTCTCTTAGGAGGCCAGCTTGTCACTTATCATGTTCTAAAATGTACAAAGGATGGGGGAACTAAATTAATTTCAACTGGATTTGATGGCATTTTGAAATCTCTTACATTTTAAGCAAAAAAAAAGTTCTAGCATAATTATAATTAGCAAGATAATCTGGCCTTGAGAAGACTTTATTACATGAAGCAAGCCAATAAAATAGATTGATGTGTTCTAGTCTACTATTTTTTTTAGTTTGTAAAAGAAGAAAATTTGATGAAGAAAATTTTGTTTCTCACCACTAGAAACACAGGAAATACTAAATATAATTGCATCTATTCATTTTAATCTTTTTCTGTTCTTAAGGTGGTTAGAGTTAAAAATAAGCTAATGTATTTAGAATGATTATCAATCCCATCCCTCACTTGATAAAAATCTATTTAAAATATTGTCCTTGTTAATAACTACCAGAACACACCAGTGTTTATTACCTCATGATTCAATTGCCAGAAGTTTGTTCAATGAATCAGGACTAGAACACATGAAAGAAAATTTTACAATTTGTTACAAATCTAAGACTTGATCACTTTATCCAGGCAAGTGTGTTTCACAGGCCTTTTTACTTTGTACAAAACCCCATTGCTCCCAAATATTTTTAATGTGGTCAAAGTGACACTACAAGAGTGGACATCATTATGTCCTTCTTCAGGTCTAGGTATAAGAACAACAACTCTGATCTATGTGACCAGTGTAAAGGGTGAATTGTGTCACCACACATCTTTCCCAGCATCATAATCTCCCAAGCTCACAGCCTTTCTCATCAGAAGGCACGGTCCCAGTCAGTGCTACTTGGCTTTTAAGCATCTTGTGTTTTTTCCTCAATGTCTAAACATTTGTATTAATCAACCAAGCATATGACAAAAGTAGTTTAAATTTCATTTATCTCAGTATGTTTTTTTTAATCTGGACTTTTAGTTTTCTCTTGCACATAATTGATATAGTAAACCTGGGAGAACATAGTGACCTTGTAAGAATTTAGTAATTAATTTTCTTCTTTTACAAAGTAAAGAAAATAGTAGTTTTAAATGCAACCACAGGCTATGGCAGATGGAATGGAATTGTACTCTATTCTTGGATTATAAGACCTTACCTACAACTTGGGTAATATTTATATTACCTATTTTGGTTTCAGAGCATGTGGAGTTCGACTTTAAGTATTGTTTCAAACTTACTATGTGTAAAAAAATAATACCCTGATTTCTCTGCTTCACTTATTAAACCAAATAAAACAGTTACCTTTTTGTGACTGGCATAGCATCTTATTTTTCTCTAACTTTAAAGCCATGAAGAAGGCATTAGTTTGTATCCAATCTGCTTAACTGGCTGGCTAGAGGTTGAATACAAGGCACAAATAATTTCTGCCTCAGTGGCTCCTCTTGTTTACCCAGGTCATGATCTGATCTGGAAGGAACAGCAGCATTAGCTAGTGCATGAATTTCCCAAGAAAATCAAGTTGACATTCCAGGAAGCACAAATCTGAAATGAGCGTCATGCCTTGGGCTCAAAAGTGACCCACATGGGTCAACACATTTGGGACTAAATTACCCGATTACATGTACTCGGGCCTCACTAAGTTACAGAGGCAGCAACCTACTTTGAAATCACCAGCACAATTTTAATTTGCCTGAAGTTGTCTTCTACTGCCTATCACCTAAACCACAGCCTCTGAAATTATGGGTCATTACCCCATATGGAGTTGCTTAAGTGAAAGTGGAGGTCATGAAAAATGTGGCAATAACAAAAGGTTTCTGAGTGGGAAATGGCCGAAGACTAATCAAAGTCAAACAGATAATGACTCCATAGCTTCTGGAACAGTCATCCGCAGCATGTTTTTCCTGCCACAGTGATTCTGAATGCACAACATGCACACTGCGTACTCCAAATGACATCACAAAGTCAGCGGGAGACACCTCAGCTCGCACTGAAGCCACTGTAATCTTAGGAATAGCAATACAAAGTCTTCTGCTCCCATAGGAACGTGATGGTGAAAAGCAAAGGCAATGTTGTCCTACGTCATTCCTCAACATGTATGTATTAAATCAGTTAGCCTTTGGATTTGATTGTGCTACAATAATTGATTTTTAAATCTTGCTATTTGAGTTTTATAAAACCACATCAAATGAAATATTATCAGCTATGGAGACTAGAGGTTAACATTAAATATCCTTAAATTTTTGAATCAAGATCTCACTCACTGACCCTTAAGCTCACTGATTCAGTTGTATTGGTTCATTTGTTCTTCCTGACAACACATCCAGCTCTGTGGTTGCATGTGTGTTCTGCTATGCTTGGCTTATACACTAATACTGAGAATCCGGCTCAGGTCCTCATACATCCTACATACTGGATCAGCCCCCTTTCATTTTCCCCAAAACAACAGCAATAAATATTTCTCCTCCTCCCGTTCCTAGTCTCCCTATTTTCCTCCAGTTTAGTTTTTGTTGTTGGTTTTGTTTTTATTTTTACAACATTGTTTCCTATGTGACCTAGTCTTGAACTTGTGCTGCTCTGAGTCTCTGAGTATTGGGATTGTAGGCCTGTGCCACTGTGTAGCACCCAATATTTCTTAAAGCAGGAACAGGATGCTATATTCAGACAGCTAAATTTAATAACAATATGGTAAGATATAATTTTTAAAGTATCTTTTTTCAAAAGTTTACACACAGAGGAGGAGCTTATAAAGAAACAAACACTACAGTGTGTCCTGACCCTTAATTCCTTACCATATCCCAGATTAAGTCAGAGGTTTTTTTTGTCTATATATTGTTTTGTTTTTTTAATCCAAATTATTATCACTGGAAAGTAGGAGAAAGTCTCTTCCCAAAAGCCTAGGAGAATGGTAGGCCTCCCATCAGTCAGTAGTCCTTCTAGAGATGGCTGTCTATCTAGCAGGGGTAATTTGCCTCTATTCTATGGATCATACAACTTCAGAGCATGTTCTGTCCAAAATGGGATGAGTCTCTAGATAAAACAGAACCCCACAGGCCTGCCTAAAAGTCAATGCTAGGTTGAAGAGTTCACTCTCTACCCTAAGGAGCAGTATCCAGATCCACCAGCACTGTTAAATCCAGGCTACTCTGAAGGCAGCAGCTCAGCCAAGGAAACAGCAGTAGAATCATGGGGCCCAACAAGCTGTGGACCTGCTATAGACTTCTATCTTTTTCCCTGGAACTCTCTTAACAGTGACTCAAAATGAGATTGAACACCCAAATCCTGTGATACTGGTGGTGCATCTGACTAACTCTATCACTGTCTCCTGATAGTAGTGATTGCGAGGGACCTGGTTTTCTAACCTCCTTAGCAATTATGCCCCATCTGTAATTCCTACTGACTGACTCACCTTTATGTGTATAACACATACACACACACTCACACATGTACACATGGATACACACACACATTCACATACACACACACACACATACACTCACATCTACACATAGATATGCACATATACACAATCACGTACACATATACACACATACACACACAGATATACACACATTCACATACACAGATATGAATATATACATACTCACATAAACACACACACACACAAACACACATGCACCCTAACCACAAGATTAGAACTTTATTCTTCATTTTCTTTTGTCTGCTAAGAGATGTTTGCATACCATTTGCATTTACTCATTCTAGAAGCTGGGAGTTGGCCACAGCAACTAGTAGTTTGCTGGCATTAGTTTCAGGATTCTTTTAAAGAAGAGTCTCTCTCTCTCTCTCTCTCTCTCTCTCTCTCTCTCTCTCTCTCTCTCTCTCTCTCCCTCTCTCTCTCTCCCTTCCTCCCTCCTTTTCTTTCTTCCTTCCTTCCTTCCTTCCTTCCTTCCTTCCTTCCTTCCTTCCTTCCTTTCTTCCCTTCTTTTTTTTTCAAGTTTTATGTTCTTTTAATAGGGAAAAACCGAGAGAATTTTGCAGACATTGTTACAGAAGTAAAATAAAGCTTGAACAATATATACAGAGTATTTCCAGGAAAATAGAGCAGGGGGCCTGGGCTGGGGTGGGGTAGGGTGGATGGGTAACCTAGGTCAGACTGCAGGTAACAGAAATGTACGTTTTACAATAAACAGAAATTTAACTCAGTGTAGCAACAAAATGGCTCCCAGGAACAAAATGGAGTCTGGCTAGTTTCTCACTCAACTTATTTATTATATAGAACTGAACAGAGATCTGGGTTTATTGTATGCAGCTAAAGAAAGAGGAAGGGTTTGTGATATACAACTGGAACAAAGAGGCAGGTTTAAGTAATCTTGGTAGGAGCAGTCTCTGTAGGGAATCCGTCTTTAGACCATAATATTTAGAGATGGGAACAAGTTATAGCAGACACGTTCTATATACATTAGTAATACTCACATATACAACCCCCACACGCCCCTTCCCTAGGGAGGCTTTGCTATTTCTCTGAGCCTAGCCTGGGGACAGTTCTATTTTCACAAGTCTAGGGGTGGTCTTTAACATAGCCAACCTCATATCAATAGCACTTAGGCCTTTCTCTGTTTCCTGTGAACCAGCCCAAATTCAAGCTTTTTTTTTGGGGGGGGGGGGTAGGGGAGTTTTGGAGGGGAAATGGGGAAAGGGGATGGCATCTGTATTGTAAATTTTTTAAAAATACAATAAAAATTTAAAAAAAAAAAGCTTGGATTTGGGTTGGTTCATAGGAGAGTTTCTCGAAATCAATCTCTAAAGTGCTTTTGTACCCAGCAAAGCCTAACATACATAAACAGCAATTCACATTCAGAGAGCTTAACAAGACTTCTCAACAAAGGCAGACCATGGTCTCACAAGCAGGGTGATTTTCAAATTAAATAGAATTTGTGTCACTAGTTAAGGACAGGGGTGTGATTTGCTCTCATGGATCCCTAGAGTTTCGTTTAATCAAGTTAGAGGCACTGTCACAAGGACAAGAGTCAAGCCAGCTCTCCAGGTATGAAGAATGTGGAATGCCCCCCAACTCCACAGAGCTAAATGATTTGCTTCCCCTCAAAGCCTTATATCCCACAAAGTCAAATGGGAAGCAATCAGGCTGTTTTGTCATTTGAATTAGGAAAGGTCAAGGGATTAGAACTTAATATTAGTCTCAGAGAAAGAGCTTTGTGAAAATAGCCCATTTTTTCCACGTAAGAGAAAAATAATGTAATCCATTCATTAGAATTAGCAATCAAGCCGGGCGGTGGTGGCGCACGCCTTTAATCTCAGCACTTGGGAGGCAGAGGCAGGTGGATTTCTGAGTTCGAGGCCAGCCTGGTCTACAGAGTGAGTTCCAGGACAGCCAGGGCTACACTGAGAAACCCTGTCTCGAAAAAAAAAAATTAGCAATCAAGTAATATAGAATTTGGCTGGTGGCTAGTGCAAACGAAGCCATTTAAAATCTAAAATATTTTGTTTTCTCATAACTGTGAAACAAGTTCTAACTTTTACAGGATGTCATCTGTAGCATCACTTCTGAATTCCTCTTCATACACTTTCTGTCACTGACAGTATCAGTGACATAGGTGGTGCGAGACAGCAAGATACAGTCCTGTTTTCACACCTAAAAATCGCAGAGCCTCCATGAGGGAAGGAAGGTCCCCAAGGCTGCACAGCCCACTGAGTGCAGAGCCTGAGCATGAACCTCGCCCTCCTGTCTCCAGATCTCAGCCACAATGACTATCTGACTATTTGCTTGTCAACCACTCATCTTCAAGTACAATGTCTAGCATCTTGCCATGGTGGATTGCATTGACGTTATTCAGTGAGGCCAGATGTACCAGTGAAGAAGCATCAAGGTACATAGTTTAAAACACAAATAACACAGAATCTGTTCTGCACAATCTGAGAATAAAAGGCCAAGGAACACTTGGCGTAGGTTGTCCTGTTAATTCCTGCTGAATTGTTCTGGCATGGTTTCTGAGAAGTTTAGAGAACATGTGTGAATTTACTTATTTACTCTCAAAATCCTGATATTATCATTGAAAAAAAAAACCCAGCAACACTTGGATTTTCTATATAATTTATTCTTAGTTTGGTGCTTCTTACAAGTAAATTTAAAACTTAACAAAAAATACAATTTGAAAATATACCAAACCCTTGCCATGACTCAAAATTCTTTCTTGCCATGATAAATGTTAAAATCATCGTACAATTTAAAAATCTCTTCAGCTCGAGGAATTTCTCAGAATAGCACCTTAGGACATTCCACCATTTTTAGCTCTGTAAGAAAAGTTACATGAGACAAGATGCCGATCATGTGTGAATGTGTGTTTAGAACTTTTGTATGTGTGTAGAACTTCGGTGCTCAGTATACGAGCCTCTTCTCAAACTGAGTCCATCCTTCTTCTTTACTGTATATGTGTGTGGAGTACCCAGGATAGAAATATAACAGGACAGATTCGTATCTGAGCCGTCTTGTAAAATCCCAAAGGCATTTCATTGCATCTGCATTTTCTAACATTATCAGACATAGAGCATAGCTCTGGCCAGTCCCACTTAATGTATGCCTATGACTTAGAAGATCAGAGGAACAATTGGAAAAGGTAGCTGTGTGTCTCCACATGTTATTGTCACCTGTGTTACTGCCTTAGTAGTTGCAATGTGAAAACTGCAAGGATGGTCAGGTGCACTGAAAGCTGGGCAGTAAGCTCAGAATCACAAGAGAGAGAAAAAAGTCTGCACCTGCCAAAACCACACCAGTGCTCTTTCTCCTTCTGTGGTAGTTGTGATATAGAGAGGTCCCTAGTGGCTAGTTCAGCCTGCCACAGTCTAATGCCACAGAAGGGGAAAGGCAAATGAGGATGAGAAACATGATTCAGGAACAGAACAAAGCTCTGGCACCACAGACAGTAAACCGATTCACTTCCAAAGAGTTTGGCAGGAAGGCTTTGGCCACCCATGTGATTTTTATCTTCTCATCTTTGGGGTAATTACCTTAATGTAGTACCGTGTGAAACCTTCGATTTAAAAATGCTTTTCTGAATTACTAGCCCAAGAATGGAGCAAATGAAGAGGAAAAAAGAATACTCACTTATACACAAAGCTGCTACCTTCATGTCTTGAAAATATACTTAATGCCTAATTATCCTGTCATTCCTATTGTACAAAAATGTTGAAAATGCAAATGTAATTTCTTAGTTAATTATTTCATTATATGGAAGTGGCACTTGTGAAGTAATAAATTCACAGTGTCTTTGTGAGAGCCAGCTATTCTGGCCCTTAATGTTGAAATTTTCAAATAAAATAAACTGCATTTTTCTCATGACTATTCCTGATTTGGTGGAAAATGCCCTTTATATTTATGCATGTATTGTGCATGCCTTTTCCAGGAGATATTTTATCATTCAAATAAGATAACGACATTTACCTGAGTAAATTATTACCCACAGGAACCCAAGGCAATACAAGGTATCCACCAGCATCTCCAACGAGCAAATCTGTACCTCTCTCTTACACATGATTCTCAGAGTTGCCTTATAAATGGTCATCTTACTTCTATTTAATGAATTTTATTTTATGTGTTCCAATTATGTATTCAAAGCTTGCTGCTCTCCTAAAGGACCAGAGTTTGGTTCCTAGCATCCACACTGGCTGACACCCTTTTTTGGCTTCCACGGGCATTCATTCTCATGGTATATACATACATGACCATGAATTTAAAAATAAAAATAAATCTTTAAAAACCATACTTTTCTTGAAATAGTGAGAGAGCTATGGATAGATTATCTGGATTCAGGTAGATAGGCTTGGCTTGCTATAAAAGAGACTGTTGGCCCCTCCTCTGCCTCTCTGCCTTTCTGCCTCTTTTCTCTCCCTAACCCCTTTTCCCCTCTCTCCTTCCTCCTCCCCACTCTCTCCATGTGTTCCTAGCAGGCTTCTCCTCCCCTCCACTCCTTCCCTTCTCCCCTCTCCTCCCCTCCCCTTCTCCTCCTTTTCCTCAGCATGGGCCTGCAGAGGCACCCCTCCCACCTCACCACAAGGCGCTATATAAAACATCTGGTCTTTTATAAAACACAAGGAGACTTCTCTGAAGGCCTATTTGAGGCCACTAGTCTTTACTCCCATTCAACAATCAGGAATCTATACCAAAGAGCTATTGCTTCCAATTGCTCTCCCTTATGTAGAAAGAACAATCTTCTGTATACATGAAGACTTCATGAAAAATTGTAACGACTTATTAGGAACTCAGGCTTAAAATTCAATAATCTCTGTTGACAGAAGCACGCAAAGAATTTAAGTGAGGATGCAATGAATTTCTCCAGTGAGAACCTGTACATGAACTGGCAGTATAAGGACCAACTCACAGCACAGTTTATTTCCTTACCTAGAGTTTAGCAAATGTCCCGTGGAGTACAAGACACATTCCAGTTTATAAAATGTTAAAATTGGTGGAAAATGTGGATGTTCTAATCAAAGCACTGTGGGGCATGTTTATTGGGTTTTTTAAAGTGGAATGAAAAATACAAACATTCAGAAAAATAATACTTTTTTCTTTCCTTTTTATTTATTTATTTATTTATTTTTGGAAAAGTACTTAAGTAGCCTCTTTTCCCCCAATTTCCTGAAGATAGTCTAGTTTCAGCACATTATCTTGTCATAATTATTTCCTTTCCTTCCTGGAGTATGACTTAATATTCTAGTTATGAGTCACTCTTCCTGATAGTAATCATAAGTCTCAATAGAACAAAGTGAGCATATGATATACTTTTGAATAGATGCAAAATAGTTTCAGAATCTTCAGAGAAATTGCTCCTTGCTAAATATGACATGAGCCTAAGAAAGACCAGGTAATTGACAAGCTTTTTCATCAATTATAGGATAGAAACAAGACCCCGATTCACAGTGTTCTGGGCAGAATAACTCTACTGACTAACAAGACCCCGATTCACAGTGTTCTGGGCAGAATAACTCTACTGACTATAACAAGAACAAATATAGCAACAGTTAATCTTTATTATTAACAAATTCATTTTTTTTTAATTTTTTGAGACAGGGTTTCTCTGTATAGCCCTGGCTGTCCTGGAACTCACTCTGTAGACCAGGCTGGCCTAGAACTCAGAAATCCGCCTGCCTCTGCCTCCCAAGTGCTGAGATTAACGGCATGTGTTATCACTGCCCAGCAATAAATTCAATTTTATTATAAATAAAATTCAACCATCAGAGAATTATGGCCACTACATGTGTCCTGAACCACTTTGGTAGTAAATATATAAAATAAAAAACACAATGCTATAAGGACAAGAACATTATTAAAAATCAGTTACCTGTGTTTTTAAGCTAAATTTATAGTCATTGTTTGTGTCATGTTTAAACTTTACTAAATAACTCTAACTATGATTAAACTATTGCCATAAATTCATTGTAGTGAACATGTAAGTTTATTTTTGCAGCATACCTAACATGTCATGAAAATATCTGTGGTATCTGTAGGTGACAAAGTGACAGGTTCTCTGTGGTTTGTTGCTAACCACCATAATCTAAAGAAATTCTAAGAGTCCATTAATTTTAGAGGGGGTTGTCCCTTGCACTACTTCGAGGGAAGAAAAGGGGGAAATGATGTAATTATATTGTAATCTCAACAAATCATATTAAATAAATCTAAATTCCTGATGCAGTTTAGGAAAAAAAAATATGTAAGTATTTCAAGTTCCCAGACCTGCTCCAGATCTATGGATTCCCAAGCACACCCCAGTTTAAGAACTTCTGCCTTAATACATCTGAAAAATAACTTGAATAATCCCCATTTTACAAATAAGCCAAAATAAAGTAACTAAGTAACTTGCCTCTTGTTTTTTCATCCCCTGGCCAAGAAGCACATGAAATGTCATTAGAACCTGCAAATCTTCCTGCAGGGTAACACTTGCTGGTGGTTAGCAGTCCCAGCCACGTGAGAATTGCAGTGTCCACTCTATCCTGAGGCCAACCACCTCTTAGAGTGATTACCCACACACCTAGCCCAGTTATCTATAGTCTTCAAACACCAGGGACACTGGATGAAGGAGGCAGAAATGCAGGAAGGATCAGGGCAGGGTAGGGGCTTAACTGATTCTTTGGTTTTCCTCACCTTGGGCTTTTCCTCCTCTAGACCAAGTGCTCCTCAGGTGGCTTCTCAGAGCAGCCATTATTTCTAGCACATTTGAAGCTATTTTCTACCTTAGCTACTTTCTCTTCCTCCTTTCTGATGATTGCTGCTTCTGTTTATTACTCTTCTCAGAGAAGGGAAATTGTTTCTCCTTATCCCCCTTAGCTGTTGCAAACACCTATTTGGATCTCTACCTGTAATCGCTATAATTCCGTAGCCTCCTTTTATCTAAAGCATACCTATTAAGTTATCTTAACTCTTTTCAAAGTCAAATTGCTTCATCTGTTTATTATTTTCCTTCATTTTACCTGACTACTTTAAAACTCAGGGAGTGTGAAAAGCAATTGTTAAAGCTCTCAGTGGTCCCAAGACACACTTATTGGTTCCTGTAATTGAGTCTTGCTGATTATGCCAAGTGTTATTAGCCCCATGTTGTACCAACTTTAACATAACAAACCATAAGGTTTTAAAAATGTGTTTTTAATATTTTTAAATTCCATTTAAAATTTCACACAGCAGTTCATTTCCTGATGCTTATCACCCTGCCCTCCTGTGAGTGGAAGCCATTTCATGTCAGGAAATCTAACACAAGGTGAGGTTCATCTCAGGTGGTGAAACAAAGACAGGGTCTGCTAAGGTCATGCTTGATCCAGACTTCACCTAAGAAGAAAAAACTAATTTCTTCTCAGCCTCCAAGTAAGATTACCTTATCCCTTATTAAAAGGACCTTACAAATTTCACTTGTGTTTTGATAACTTATGATCATTTTTAAATGAAACCTAATGCCAAATAGCTAACATAAAGTATTTTTACATAATTGCTTTCAAAATATATTATTTTTTATTCTAAGAAAATGTTAACTCTTCCCATGTGATAACAAGTGACCTCTCATGTGCCTTTGGCTAGTTTTCCACAAAGAAACTTTCTAAAACTCTAACAAGGATGCTGACTGCATCTCAGACAACCCAGAACACTTTTATCACCCAGAGATCCTCATGTTGGCCTTTGTAGATGACTTATCTCTCACACCTATCCTTTCTTTTATTGTGCTTTTGTTCTATTTTTTAAACTTATTTTTATCTGACACATAAAAATGTACAGTCATACTCACCAAGGGTGTAACATGAATGGTTTGATACATGGGTGAGAAGCATAATATTTAGATATGGTTAAAGTCCTATCTCCTCAAACACATCACTTTTTTTTAGTATAAGAGCTTTCAAATTCCTTTCTTGTGCTCTTCAGGAAGATATAGAACACGTCTGATAACACAATTGCCTGTGACAGTAGCTGACCAGGACTTCTTGCCTGTAGCTAACTTGTGAGCACCACTGTGTGCTATCTGCTTGACCCTCCCAACCTACAGAAATCACATTTTTGCTCTCAACTTCTGTGAGTAGAATGACTGATCTTTAGCATTTATAATATTCTATCAAACCTTATACATTTTAGGACCTTTATAAAATACACAATAAAGCTTGAGAACTGTGGCAGGAAAGGACACATTGAAAGATTGAAAAGTTGTCATTGTCGGCTTGATCACCAAGATCCAACATAGGACTTGCTTTTGTGTTCGTGATGACTAGTCTTACATATATATGAGTATATCCACATGAGTGTGCTTAGACACAAAAGATGAATGCATACATGTATTTCTTCTTTCTCTCAACACATGTCCTCTCAAGCTTCCTAGGTGCCGAACATTATTTTAAGTTTTATCCTCTTCTTGGTGTCTAGTCAAATAAAGACTGATAATAAAGTGACTAGATAAATTAGAGACCACACAGACAAAGATGAGTACTGACTAGAAGAGAAAGACAAAGCAGGGAGAGGGAGATTGGGGGGTGTTTGACCTTTGCTAGAGGGCCATGAAGAACTTGTGCCATGGTGTTGCCAGAGTAAAGACTTAAAAATGTCTGCATGGAATCCAGAAGAGAAGAGTTGAGGGAAAGTGGCAGGTTGTGGCAGGGATACTGATGGAGAACCCTGCTTGGCACTCAAGAGAACAGGAAGGAAGCAGTGAGCTTAAAGTGGAACAGAGAAAGGAAAGAAGCAGGAAGGAGGGGTCACTAATAAGAAGCAGCTGGGTCTGGTCAAGCCTTCTGGACCACTTCTCTGAGTCAGATTGAAACAGTTGGAAGTGCTTGAGCAGAGTAGAGTTGTGATCTCTACTACAACTGGTCAAATGATGGCTCTGTTGCTGGGCTGAGAATAGACTGAAGGGTACAAGAACTGAAATACTTTCACCCAAGCCAACTGTAGCCATTGTGCCCTAAAAGCTATCAGATGAACCAGTTTGTCCCTTCCAATGAGCCAACCAGCTTCCTTGGTTAGGGATAATTTTATGGATAGCTTGCTCATTCTTTTTAATAATTTTAATATTTTATAAACAACCTGTGGCTTCTTGAATTATAAACAAAATAATTAGCAACACTTTCCTCAGATTCTTTCCTAATCATGACATTCCTTCCATTCTTTCACTGAAGAAGCCTGAGAATAAAAAACAAATTTAGGCATTTCAAGATTCAGAGATCACGCATGTGCTCAACAAAGAAGAATGACCACACATGAACAAAATTAAACTTGACTCCTTAATTTATTTACTGCTAAAATTCTAACTTGCCCACCCAGCCAATTTCTACCTAAACATATATATATCTTCTTTGAAGTAGTCATACAAGCATGTGTTCTTGGTGCTATTACAGACCCCTTGGAATATTATTACAGAACCTATGTGCCTCTAAATTCTTCAAAATTACTTATTTAATAGAGTGTCTTTCATTTTATCCAGTAAGCCATATGGCCAGTAGGCTCTGTTCATCTGGTCACTTGGCTAGCTAGTCAGTCTGATGTGGCTTCACTTGTATATATGAGCAATGGAGCTGGCTGTCTACGCGGCTGTTCTTCCCAGATGTTCTCTCTCACTAATGCAGTTTCTGTACATATCTGTCATGGAACTACTATACAAGATGAAGCCTTCTTGTGGTGGACTTTCTACTCTCATATATAACGTGTTCAAATCACACGCTTCTTGAGGTAGGCTGTCTATTGTCATGTGTCATCAGGGTATATTGTTAGAAAAAAAATCAGAGGGCTGTCTTGGATAAAAGTTTGGCAAGCACATTCCAGAAAGAAGGAAGGGAGGGAGAGAGCAAAATAAAAGGGAATTTTTACTGTTGAAGGAGAAAAGGAAGGCTGAGTGAGAAAGAAAAGAATGCTATTAAGAACAATGGTGAAGCCTTATTTCACAAGAGGTAGTCAGAAAGTCTAAGAGATGGCATTGTCTAAAAGACCATGTCTAAGAGATGACATTTTGGCAGAGTCTTGCAGATAGCTGGAGTGAGGGTGAGAAAATCTGAAGTCAGAGAAAGTACACTCATGCAAATGATGAGAAACTGAGGGTGGTTGGATGGGAGAGGGGTGGGTAGCGGTGGTAGAGAATGTGTGCATGAAGAGCAGTGGAACTCTGAGATGAAAGCCACATAGAGCATTTGAAGGGAAGAGTAACATCCCCTGGCATAGATTCATTAACAGGATTACTGTCTGCAGAAGATTCTACAGACTGGTTGTTGCATGTAGCTTTTGCTACCCCACCTAAGCTCCAGGAACAGACCATGCTACCAGTCCAGAGAATATTGGATCTGTGGTTGAAAAGCACAGACGCACACAGTTGTTCAATTTCAACTTGCCTTATTGGCTCAACTTCTGTGCACCTTCAATCTACCTCAACTAGCACGTACTTCCTAGTACTCAGCACCCTAAATCTTCACTCATTTCAGTTGTTCAACCACCTTCATTCCCAGTTCAATATCCCCAACCTCCTGCTTGTAGAAGCAGCCTGCGGTCACTCTGCCCAAGATCTCACATTGCTGGTTGGCTTTTCTACCTCTAAAGCATGGCGAAAACTCTCTCTCTCTCCTCTTGCATCTGCTCACTTACCTGCAGGGATCCGGAAGTTCTATTCCTATTCCTTCTGCCCAGCATCTTTACTGATAGATCAAGAACCAACTGAGGAACAGGATCTTAGCGTCAGAATCATCCCTATAGAGGGTCAAAGTGGAAATGATCTGGACACTACCTCAGCACTCCTACAGGACAGTGATGCTAGCCAGGGTTGCTGGAGTTCAGGTGGATATTGAAAGTAGAGTGACAGGACTGGTGATAGATTCAATTTGGAAGGTAGTGTCAAGAATGACTATCAACATTTCCAGACTCAATGACCTCAGTGCTTTTGCTCTTTACTAAGTCATTCCTTCTTAGAGGTAAGGAGAACAAAGCAGGAAGAAACAATGTAGTGACAGATGGGAAGAGAAAAGTCTTGTGTTGGGGCTATGAGCCAAGGAATGTAGACAGCATCTGGGAGGTAGAAAATTAAGAAAATTTCTCAGAGCCTCCACACAGAGCTCATCAGCAGTACCAGCATCTTGACTTTAGCCTTGCGAGATTCACTTCATAACAAAAGTAACATTTTTTTTGTTGTTATTTCATGTTTCTAGACTATAGTGATTTGTTGCAGGAGCATGGAAAACTGATACATAAACATATACATATTAATATGAATGTGAAATCCAGGAAAGAGATTTCACCACAAAGTAGAATCTTTTAAAAAGGTTGCAATCCCAGCAGAGTAAGCACGAACTGAGGGGAGTCAAGATGCTTTCATACTGTTCCTGACCAGCCAATATCCAAGGGCAGAATGACCACCCAATACCCAAGGGCAGAGTGACCACCCAATACCCAAGGGCAGAATGACCACCCAGTACCCAAGGGCAGAGTGACCACCCAATGCCCAAGGGCATAACACCCTTGGTAAAAGAGGAAAAGCTGAGAAAGAGCCTCCAGTAAAACATCAAGAGAGCTTATGGTTTCAGATCCCAGAAGCCAAGGAAAAGCAATATTTCCAGGCAGAGCCCAAGTGCCAAGTGTGGTTCAATTGGCATTTGCAACTTTATGGTTGCCTGGAATGTTTTGTGATTTCCTTTAAAATGCTGGGAAGGACAGTTGATATTTGTGGGCAGCTTACCTGTAGAGCATATTTGCCTTATGCTTTTAAACTTTCTATACCTTGTTCCTCTCTTGTAAATGGACCTATCTCAATAGCAGTATTTGGATGCAGAAATCAATGCCCCTTCATTCATTTCTTCCTTTATTGTGTATTTCAAGTTTTCTCTTGTCTAGGACCTAGGGATACACTGCAAACATAGTTCTCAACTCACAAGAACTTACAGAATAGTGGCTTTTTCTTGGGACTAATACCACTTCGTGTATCGAGGTTTGACCCAGACACTCCCATAATTTCCTTCTACCCTTGACACATGGTCTTGGAATTCATCACACATGTGGTAACAAGTCAGGGTCTTTTGGTCAGCTCTGGCCCCCTGCAATGCTATCCAGGTCTTTTTAAGTAACACCCTTCACGGGTCACCAGTATGATTTACTATTAAAACTAAGATATCTTGGTGGAGAAATGGGACCCCATTAATAATCGCACTGATATAGGCAAGAAAACTAGGTCTGCCCAGGGCTAATAGGAATGCTTGACCACCCATTCTTCTTAATAGCTATCAAATAAACACTTTTTTCTCCTTGAATAAACATCTCTAGCAAAATAAGACTTAATATTTTGTCTTTCACTTTAATTGATGATCAATGTATAAGGAAGAATGTTATAAAAAATTAAAGGTTTCTGCACCTTTTAACAGTGTCCTGGGGACTCTAATTATTTTATCTAGTACCCATCATCATAAAGACCCTGAAAATAAATCTCCATAAAAATGAATCCTGTAAAAAAAAAAAAAACACTGCTGAGTTTCTCTTTTCCCACTTCTGAGGATTAAGCCTAGGGCCTTGGTCAGTGACACAAGACCTCTACACAGAGCTTGCTATCAGCCCTCTTTGAACTTTTAGAAATGTATTCTCATTTTTACTGATGGATGCATATACACATGCTGTATATGTACTCACAGAACCCATATGAGGACATTAGAGTCCTGGAGCTAGAGGCACAGGTGGCTGTGACATGTCCTTGGGTTCTGGAATCCAAATTCTGATCCTCTGGAGGAGTATCCAATGCTCTTAACCTCGAAGTCATCTGTCCATGCCCTGCCCTCAGGTGTTACTGAGACAAGGACTCACTCAGTTGCCCAAGCTGACCTTGAACTTGCAACCCTCCTCTATGAGCCTCCTAAGTGGTCCCAAAGATTACAAATATGCACAAGAGGCTCCAGCAACAGCTATTTTAAAGAGCTAGAATGTGGCTTTCTTTTGCAAGTTAATGAAAGCCCACTTACATCAACAGCCACAGCTAGAGCTGCACAGTGTCCTCTTGTTGCCAGTGGGTTCCTGTCTAAACTTCCCCAGTTTCACCTTTCTCCTGCAGTATTTATTGAGCTTCTCATACATGTTGCTATTTTACTAGGGATACAGCATAGATACACATAGTTTTGCCCCTTGCCTCTTCTAGGCTCTTGAGAATTTCCTGGCTTTTAATGTGGTCTTAGGAACTTTACTTGTAGGGGACCTTGAATTTTTACAGGAGCAAAAGGAGAAAACACAAATGTAATAAACTACAACAGGCCAGCATACTAGATCAGGCTGTGGTGTGCTTCTCTTAAAAGTCTCAGAAATCATTGAGGAAATGGAGAGACCTGATGCCCCTGAATGAAATTACTTTCATTTAGAAAGTAATTTTTAAGCTATATTTCAGATCTTTACCAATAGTACTAAGGGTATTTGAGCAAATAAAGCATATAGGGGTGTTGTCACACCCATGAAGTGCTCAAGTGCTGTCTATTTTCCTGGAAAAAGAAAAGTCATGAGTTGAGTTGTAGTGGCTTTGCACTGTGCTGGTTCACGAGTATAAATTAGTATATTTTTTTTTGCAAGACAAGAAAATTATGACTATTATTGATGGCTATTCTTTGTTGTTAACTTAACCACATCTGGAATTAACTAAAACCCAAATGATCTGAAACACCTGTGAGGGATTTTTTCTTAATTAAGTCATTTGATGTTGGAAGACCCATTTCTCATCCAGATTTTTGAGGTAGAAGATGATAAAACTTCAATCCAAATCTTTTGAAGTGGGAAGAGCCACCTTTAATTTGAACCACACCTTCTGATGGCGGCCTATAATAAAAAGGACATGGAAGAAGGAAGCTCTTTTTGCCTGTTTTCTCTTACCCCATCTTCACTGGCATTGGGGCCTACTTCTTTAGAGTTCCAATGTATATATACTGTGAAGACCAGCTGGGACATCCAGCCTCATGGACTGAACAAGGATTCTTGGACCTTCCATTCATAGGCAGTCATTGTTGAGTTAGATGGACTACAACCTATAAGCCATTCTAATAAATTCCCATTATACATATTATACTATATATAATTCCATTTATATATTTATATATGCATGTTTGTACACATATGTGTGTGTATATGTGTGTGTGTGTGTGTGTGTGTGTGTGTGTGTGTAAGAGAGAGAGAGAGAGATTCATTATGATCAGTTCTCTTCCTGTAGTATTGACTAATACAATTTTTTTTAAATGACATGTCTGGCCATAAGAAAATGAACCCAGAAGTCAGCTGTAATCTTAGAAACTTTTAAAGAAGCTGATGTAGGCTTCCAAACAAAGACCAGGGCAAGAGAAGTTGACCAGAAAGCACTCTGCTACCTGGCACACCCTCATTATCAAACACAAAGCCTTGCCTTTTTCTTCCCATAAAGGGTCCTGGTGTTAAAAGAAGTAGATCAAAGGAAAAGAGTGCTCATCTTACTGAGAACCCAGTTCTAACCTTTGAAACTGGAGATGGAGGAGAGTTGGTAGGGATGGGTAGAGGCTGACAGTGTAATGAGGCAGGAAAGTATTGAGAGGGATAGAGGATGAGAAGTGGCCTTAGCCACTGCATGGGACATGTTTGCAGTTACAGATAGAAATGAATATGAACCCAGGGGTATGAAGTAATGGGCCACACTATGTCACAGAGGGAATCAAAACACCACTGCGAGATCTTGAGTCACATGACTTTCACCAGCTATGTTACTACGTTAGTAATAAAACTGTAGACTGGGGTGGAAAACATTAATGTGACATATAAGCCCCCTTTAAGCCAATTTATCAAATACCTTAGATATTTCTTTTTTAAATACCAGATTTTGAATGAATAAAATCCTATTTTCTAGGTAATCAAAATATATCTTTTAGTTGATGCTCATGCACTTATTTTTAACCTGCTGACTCATAGTGGTTGCCATAGTGACATATATGGAGTAATCATTTGTCTTCATACATTTAGGGGCTATCAGTGGATTTTGACTAACACAAGAGGGGAATTCACTGAAACCCAAAGTGTTTCAAATAATATTATAAAAATTGTCTCACAGTAGAAAAACCTCTGAGCACACACACTGAGTGACAGGTATGAGCTTCTGGGAGCTGTTCATTCTGCTTCTATTTCCAGCATGATGGGGAGTTAAACTGGAATAGGTACCTGAAATTTTAGAACTAATGTAACTTACCCAAGGCTGCCCATTTCCTCAGGCTTCAGGTAGTTTAGTTGTCAAGTGAGAATAACGTGTGACACTTGACCTTGTCATTAATCTTTTCCTACCTCTCCCCTGGGTACCCACAGCTACTCAAAACCAAATGCTAGAGTCTGTAAAAAACACAAAGTTTGAGCTCTGGTGTAGACCTGACCAGAAAGCAAAGCCTGTTCTTGATGTCCTACAGTAAGATATGCTTTTCTACCCACCATCAAGGCAGCACTGGGTTTGGATCAGAGCTCTGTAAGAATCCAACGCCTTCCATCCTGGACCACAGTCCCTGGCTTAGCCACAGATGACTGCAGCCACCCAGCACACATGAGATGGTCTGCTTTTGAAATTTTCTTTGCGTTTACCACCTGACCAAACAGTGTTGCCACCATCATCTGTGAAGCCTTAATAGCCCGAAAGTTGTTCTGGGGCCAACTGCCCCATGTCAGTACAGTCTCTATCTTCTCTGAAGATTAAAGTGAGGAGGTAATACTATTAATTCAAGTACTTAAGAGACCCCTTTCTTTTCATTTGATTTGGAGATTTCAGTGTCACTTTAAATAAAAACCAAAAGTATGTTGAGAAACATGGGAAAATGGGCATTTTTTTTTAATTTTTCTCGTGAATGATTTTCTCTATCTGATGAGAAAGTTAAGTTATAAAACAAAAATGAAGCTAATTTTATGGAGAAAAGGCTAAGTTATGGAACATAGGTCTGTTCTTTTTTTAAAGAATTGCCTGGAGTTTTATAAAAGCAAAGAATACACACGTCATTCTTGTGTTTATACTATAAAGCAATCAATTTAAAACATTCAATATGTATTTTCAGTAGTCTCCTTCTTTTTAATCTTGCATTGCCACCAAAGAATGCTAATCGTTACCAAATTGCTCTTGGCTGAGTTGCTTAAGCCTTAAGAAAAAGGAAACGAAAAAGAACAGAGGGGGAAAGACATGTTGCAGGATGTATTTGAAGCATATGATACCTGTGAAATCTGACCCGGAGCATATGGTGACTGATCTGAGAATATTAGCTAAGAGGTCACAAAAGCATTCGTCTGCTTTGGATCATGTACATTACATGATAATGAGTGTGCACCTCCTTAGCTCCTAATAGACAGCTTATTAAGAGGGCACTGCAGGTTACAGATCATATCCTAACTTATCCTTGAGCTCTTGAGATTTTTCCTCTGGATGTCCCAATTTATTTCAGTCAGAGTTGGTCATCTCCGCAACCAAGCATTTTATCTCAAGAAGTAGGCTTTTCACCATGCTCTGTTAACAAGTGACAGATATCTTGCCTCATGCACTGAGAAGGAAGCAAGTCCATAGAGCATGGCTTTGTTTCATGTCACTGGCAGTGATCAGCTTTCCCCACCTACACCAAGCTGCTCATGATATAGAATCTGCATGTGTGACAACATATTCCTGAGTGGCAGTAGTCCATCCCAGTTTGTTTGTGCAGTGTGATGTCCCAACACCATCCCTGGATGCCAAGACTAAGATGACTTCATAACAGGAGAAAAGGTGGTGTGATGTATGGTGGATGGTTTGTTTTCTTGTTCCTTTATAGGAAACATATGGCAATGTTTATATAGAAGTAGAAAACAATAGCATACTGCTATCAAATTAGCAATAGTTAATGGAATCATACATGAATGGAAACGAAGCATCTCTCTATTGTGCCAGGATTCTGGTTTGCTGATATCTGTACACATCCTGTTTTATTTGACTTGAAGAGAAGTTTTATTATTTTAGGCTGTGATTCCTAATTGGAAGGAAATTGTGTAGCAAGATGTTTTTATTTGTGTTTTCACTCCTCTCTGTGCTTAATTAAATTACTTTACTAGCTTAGATAATAAATTCTATCTGAGTAGACTTTGTATTATGATCATATAAAAATTAAAATCCATTTATTTTAAAAACTGCATTCTTTGTATTTCTGACTTAAAAGTAAATATTTGTGACTGGAAAATTAGAAGTAGCCATCTGGAGATGAGACACAAAGCTATGAAAGACAGAACTGGGCTATATCCACACTACACACTTTTCTCCCTGGCTAGGTAACTTTGAACAAGTCTGATAACTTGACTTGGCTTTCATTCCTTGTACACACTTATATAAAAACTGTACTAGCTTATCTTAGCAGGCCATGGGATGAGATGGAAAGCACTTCACACAATGCCTGGTTTGAAGGAAGTGCTGCAGACCCACTGCCTGTCATCATAATCAGCAAATAGGATACTTTACCCTGGCACCATTCGTGAACATTTGAGATGCTTGGTGCTAAAAAGAGAAAACCCAGTGCCACTGCTGTTTATCAAATGTTCCTTGTGTCTGAGCCTGAACTGCAGCTTCTCCAAATTCCATAAGCTAGGAGTGATCATCACACCCATTTCACTGAAGAATAAACTAAGAGTTTACCTCAAATGCAAAAGGCACACAGCTAAAGATTGGTAAGCATGGGATCAGACATGGGATCAGCATGGGATCAACTCAGACTGGATAATTCCAACGCCTAGGCTCCTGTCTCCTGCTCACAGCATGTGGTAGGTACCTCTGGAAGATCCTTTATCGACATCATGCTTTGAATGTCCATCAGTATCCTATGTCATTGCACAGTGACATTCCAAATTTCAAAGTCCTTGTCTCTGAGATTTCCCTTCTTTCGAAATTCAAGAAACAGAACGCACTGAAGAGCTGTGTTAGAAGCCCTGATAAGCTAGAGTCAGGCAATCACTCTTACTATCATTTAAAAGAGACTATAAGTTCACACTCAAGCTTATAGTAAAAGCACTTGTCACATTCTCCAGACAGAAAAAGGTGTGTTGACATGAAGAGAGATGAATTGGGTAGTCATTCTGCTTGGTAGTCAAGAGTGCCACTTGCTGTACAAGAAATGAAATATGGTGATTCCAAAGTCATGTCTATCTCACCAGGCTTCTCGTTAGTGCCAGGTGTGGCCACTAAAATTCCAACAAGCTCCACTTTTAACCTAAGCCTTCCTTAGTAAAGAGCACTCCACCTGCCTTTCTTTTTGGAAACATAGGATCTGCCTGCAATTTGGGACTCTCACATACAATATTGCACAATTCTATTTTCATTTACAAGATATATTATAATTTTACTTTTCTCCTTCCTGCAGTGTTTTGGGTAGAGGTAGAGCAGAGAAAAAAAGATTAAGACTACCAAATTACATGTCCACCTGCTGGCCTTGCAGCAATATACAGTTAGAGGAGCCCTTAATATAGATCGTAAACAAAGATATGTTGCACATTAGTATTTCAAATGATGGTACCATAAGGCAGTAGCTACATCTGAGAGCAAAGATAGCTGCATGGAACTTTCACTGAAAATTCAATGAAGACACAACTATGTATAGGCTCCTGCTTTATGAACCTTATTTTTTAAAGGTTTATTACTGATTTGGGAATTTTGTGCAATGTGTTTTGGTCATAGTCACTTCTCCCCCAACACTTCTCAGATCCATCATTCTCAACTTTTTTGTTTTTCTCCATCAAGACTAATTTGTGCTGTTCGTATATCCTTGAACATGTAGCCTTCCACTGGAACATGATCAGCTTACCAGAGGCTATCCTATTACAGAAAACTGACTATTTTTCTTCCAACAGCTAACAATTGCCAGTCACTCCAATGCTAGGGTAGAATTTTGTTCCCAACACCCTTATATATGCTAGGATTTGGTCTGACTTGGGCTTTCACAGGTCTTGTACATGCTGTCACAACTGCTATGAGTTCATATGTGCCCTGCTGTGTCCAGAAGACACTGTTTCCTTGTAGTCATCTACCACTTTTGGCTCTTATAGCTTTTCTGCCCCAAGCAATTACTCCTGAGTTTTGGAAGGATGAGGTGGTGCGGTAATATTTGATCTAGGAGTGATAATTCTGCGATGTTTTCTTTTCTGTCCCTAGCCTGTCATTACTCTCTGTAACACCATCTAACACAAATAGAAGCCTCTCTGATGAGGAGTGAAAGATTCATTAATCTATGGGCATAACACTAAGTTATTAGAAGTCAGTCTAATACCATGTCAATTTAGCAAAATAATAGTACCATATTCTCCCCTAGGAGCTACAAGCTGCCTAATCATAGGTTCATGGCCTGATAATGGCACTAAGTATGGGTTCTGTCTCCTGGCTCAGGACTGAAGCCAGAAAGTGGTTGGTTAGTCTCATGACATTGTGCCACTAATGCTCTAGATCAGCAAGACACTTGGATGTTCTATTTAGCTCACAGGGTACATGGTTGGGTAAGAATGATAATTGCTTTTCTCTTCCTACAGAGTACACAGCATATTCTAGTATAGAAATGCCTTAAGCAAAGTGGTTCAAAAACAATTATTGCTAGTAAGAATAATTGAAGAATTTTATTACATTTGCTCCATTATTATTATTATTATTATTATTATTATCATTATTTTGGTAACTTTCCAAGTCAACTCTTAGGTTTGGCGAACCTCAGGATAGGAAATTATACATCTTAGAACCACCAGGAAATACACAGAGTAGATATTGATCAGGACAGAGTGATATCATTTTGACAACAATCTGTAAGAAGGTGATTTATTTGATAGTACAGAAGCAACAGATGGGAACCAAACATTTATCTCTTTTTAAATTTTATTTAGGCAAACGTTTCCAAGTACAGTTTGGTGATGGAGGCTGACTCAGGAACCTTCTTACCCACTGGGCTGCAGTTCACCGGCAGTGACAAGGCCAGAGCTATCATGAAGGAAGTCATGAATCTCCTGCAGCCCCTCAATGTCACCAAGGTCTTTAGTGATGGAGAAGGAACTGATATTAACTTCTGGATCCAAGCTGGAGTACCTGGTAAGATCAAAAGTGAAGGCGATGTTCCTGTATGCTGTCACCAATTTAAAATAACATCCCTAGTTAAGTGCCCCAGTGGTTACTGCACTAATCACTGGCACGAATGTCCTATCCTTTTATCAGTAAGGTATATTCTGACTACTTTCACAGTTGGGAAAATGGTGCTCAATTTGCATTTGCTTATCCTCTGCTCTTTGCTCTCTGAAATCTGCAGTGAATGATTCTAGAATTCAGCCTACTCGTCTGCTCTTTAATTTTGATTTGTTTTTAAAGATACATGTTTCGTAATTTCACCGCCAAATTTTGAGAAATGAAGTAGAAAGCAGTCACGGCTGTCAATGCTCTTGGGAATCTTCACTCACTCTAATTTTGCTATACCCAGACACTGTTGTATCTCAACTTCACAAGAAAAGATTCTCTCTTTGAGGGTGGAATTCTTGATGCTTTTTAAAATTTTTTTCCTTGGTGCTTCTGTTAAATGGTTTGACACAAAACTAACAAGATAGCTCAGTGGAAAAAGTCACCTGCCATCGAGACTTAACACATGAGTTTAATCCTCAAGACCTACATGGAAGGAGAGAACCAACTCTCATAAGTTGTCCTCTGACTTCAACATGAACACTGTGGCACATGCAAGACTACACACACACCATACATACACATACACACACATGCCCCACACACATATGCACATACATCCCACACACACATATCCACACACCACACACACATACACACATACACATGCCACATACATGTACATAAAACTTAAGTATACACACACACACACAATCACATACACACCCCACACACATATACACATACACACACCACACACATACCAGACACATATATACACACACCACACATGCACATACATCACACACACACCCTAGAGAACAGAGATTGGTTATAAACTGACTTGCCCTGATTGGTGATTTGTGGTGTGACTCTCCAGAAGAGAGATCTTAAGCCCTTGGGGACAAGGATAAAATTACGAAATGCAAATATACCTAAGAGTTTATGGGAACAGAACTCAAGAACTTTTTTCCATTGGTTTGTGCTGTTTCACAAATTTACCCAAGACCTACTATGCTAAGAGTTATTGGTATTATTAATGAACCTACATTGTGCCTCCAATGCTATTACATCTATAATCGAAAAGACTATCCACAGATTTCTCTGCAAATTGTTCTGCATTTGAGTTATAAATGGGAAGCCTAGCCTTTGCGATACTTAACATATGAAATTCTCAAATGTTATAGGAACCAAAAACAGGCTGTCTGGGTCCACCTCTGCCACTTTGTTTCCTGCTTGTAAAACTGATTTCACCAACAGCTGCATAGATTAAAATTGTGAAGAAAGCCCATTCTTGAGATATTGTGGGTTTCATAGGCATAGTAAATATCAATAGCTAAAAATTAAAAGGATATTTAAACGAAAACTTGAAATTCTTTGAAATTCATATTTCCATTTAGAATGGTGCACAATGCCTGGACATATCCAAAATGTTATACTATGATCTGGATACCAAGTATAAGGAAGGAAGCTTGTACTGAGTGGATGGAACAGGGTTATTCAATCAAAGTTTGCATTTCTTTAGTGAGCCCTCAGCTGAGAACCACCAACCCAGCTGCTGAGAAGAGAATGCTAATATCTCAGAGTAAATCAGACTGCAGACTGACCAGAGTGGCCAAAGCAGAGGAGGAATTAAAATCCACAGCAGAGCTGAGACCAAAAACTTTTACACCAACCCCTCTCTGCTCCACCTTGTGTTGCTGTGTTTAAGCATGAAAGCCCCATGACTTATTCCTTCACATGTCTATGTTCCATAGGCATTGATCTTTATGAAACGAACAAGGAGATTAATTACCTTCATATGACGCAATGAGATACCATCCCTCTAGGTCTCAGCAAACTCAGGCTTGATTTTTCACATAACAGAGTGGAATGAGGAATGTGAGCCTGTTCTGGTTGCTGAATTAGTAAGCTACACTTTATTGATCTTCCACCGTTTATGAGACTGCCAGTCAAGCTTTTTGTCAAATACTGCCTTTAATCTGAGACTATCCTTATTTTAAAGATGGGGGAATATATTCAGAGAGATTAAATGACTTGCAGAATTCAAAGTCACCCTGAGATCAGACCATTTTGGTGTCAAGGCTGATGTCGCTTTCCTCCACACCATGTAGCAACATGGTCTGGAATGCTGATGGTTTTCCCAGACTCAGGCAGTGTCTAAACTGTTTATCTTACTCCACTTCTGCTTATGCAAAGGATTTCAGCCCATTGCTCCTTGGAATCATTTACCACTGGGAGAAAGGAGTTTGTTATTGTAAATAACTGCTTATTGCTCTTCGCATTCCTGTCCCCCTCCTTTCTCCTCTAGGTCAGCAGGTTTTCTATAGAGTCAGTGTTTCATTTTAGATGACTATAAACAGTTCCCTGGATTTTTTGCTGTTTCCTTTACAGAATTATGAGATGGAAACACAGTGTTGATGCTTGTCCCCTACTACCACAAAACTATCTTAAAAACAAATATTGTTAACCTGTGCATGTATGTGTGTGTTCTTCTGTGTATGTGTGTGTGTGTGTGTGTGTGTGTGTGTGTGTGTACATGCCTGAGTGTGTACATTTACCCAGGCACTCATCTGAACATCAGAGGAGAACTTGCTGGGAATTTGCTCTCTCCTTCCATCACCTGAATTCAGGTCATCAGACTTGGCAGTAGGTGCTTTTATCCACTGAGTCATCTTCCCAGCCCTAAGCTATCTTTTGTTGTTTCCAATTCTAGTTATTTCTGGAAGAAACAGTGGGACTGCTTATGCTGTAACACTTGAAATAGTGAAAAGTTTTAGAATTTCAGAAAAAGGCAATCATCAAAACTGATCTAAAGAAAAATAGAAGTATACATTATGCCACTTTGATGTGTGGTCACCTGTCCGAAAGATAGTATTTGACAACAACTTAAATGTTTGCATTATTTTGCATCCATCTTTATTTTGTTCTTTTCTCTCATTTTTTCTATTGAAATATTTACTGGTCTCTTACTATGTTCTAAATCAGTTAAATAGCCATAATCTGACATGACTTCTTAGTGACCGAGCCTCAGTTTTTCTTAACAATTTCACGTATGCTTAATAGAAAAAATAGTTATTGAGAGCACAGATTGAATTAAAATTCTGTGTGATTTTCACTAATTACTGAAGAAAAGTTAGTCAGTTTATGAGAATGTCATCTTTGAGAAAGTAGGAAGTCCTTTGCTAATAGCTTGAAATCTTTAATGAATTCAACTAACAATGAACTAGGAACAAAAAATAGAGGCTTTCGGTGGAAAGAGATTTAATATTGTGTCTTGGGTATACTTTCTACTCAAGCTCTCCCCTAACAACCCCTGCCACTCCCCTGCCTCCTCTAACATGGCTACTCTTCCTTCCCCTTTTGGCATAGTCTGTGTTCACTCACATTCACGAATCTGTCCACAGGCCACAGCAGTCTAGCGCTATGATTTTCCATCCCACTTTGGTCCTCACCCAGAGCCTTATCTTTTAGTGCACACACAGCCTTGGCCTCAGGTTATTAGGAGTTGGGTGCACCCTACTACCTATAGTCACTGAGCCTTTCTTCAACTTTAAGGTCAATTATTTATATTTTTTAAACATCTTCTATAGTTTTTAGTTTAATTTTGGGAACATGTTTAAATTTTTGTCACTCTGACCCAAAAAAGGAAACTAAAACATTGAAAATAATTATTTTCTTAGCAAATGTTTGTTCTTAAGAGTCTGAAGAAAATAAAAGATACTGAGAGTAAACAGTCCTCAATGTTTAAAGTATCTGAAGAAAAATGTATGCATTAGGCTGAGAACAAGTGGGATCACTTCCCTTACAGGGAAGGAAATTGAGAGATGTCTATAAACTTGCCTTCTAGTACACCAGTGAAGATGTTTATAAACACACCTTCTAGTACACCAATGGTTTTTCTATATAAAAATGGTGATCAGCTGTACCTGACTCTGTCAATAATAGTATAAGGGTGGCATTACAGTAACCTCAGGCTCTAAACTGGTCTCTGTTAGAACCAGATAGACTTTCAAATCTTTCAGTGTGGGTTTTCGGTGATATAATAAGAATTTTTTTTGTTCTGATTGTCTCAGCACTGAACCATATGATTCTCAGTTGCTCAAATACATTGTTTTAAAATGTGTTTAAAGACAGAAACACACACACACTCTCACACACACACAATCAAAAACTTAGATACCTTTTTGATTCTCCTCTTATTCCATATCTCCCAGTAAGCCTCTTCTTTGGCCACAGGATCTAAGACGCAACCATTTTCTAATAATTTTCCCTATTGTATAGTGTTCTAGAAGAATTACAGACTTGAATTGTGTTCTACTTCATAGCTTCTAAATATATAGTGAAAAATATGGGTTTCTTCCTAAATTTTGCTCACTCGTTCCTTAGTATCCTTACTAGTCACTTGCTGTGTGGCACCAGGGAGTCAGAGATGAATACAGACAAGATCTATCCCATGAACATCACATCTCTAATTAGTGAGGCTTGGTTAGCACATCTCTAAAGTGTAGATAGTGACCTGGAAGTCTCAAGCATGCTCATGTTTTTTCCTCTTCTGTCCCCCTCCCTTATATACTGACATCACAATCCCCAGCCTCCACACAATCCAGACCACGCCAACACATAGTTGAAGCTCTGTTCACTATGAACTGTTCTATGCCCTAATGCCTCTTTCTCAGTTCCTCCTCTCACCATAGACACTATCTCAACAGAGCTCACTCATTCCCAGGCCTCCTTCAGCCACACTGACTTACATTCCAAAGCACTCACCTCCCCTTATGGTGCTTTCTCTGTTCTTATAAATGTGAGCCATTGACAATGCCACAGAATTTCCATGCTTGAAGAGAAGTGTCTGTCCCTCGGTAAAGTGTTCATAAGTCAAATGCTATATAAACAAGGTCAAACTTTGTGGGAGTAATATCTGAGAGAATCTTATTAATGTGGGCTGCCCACCTCAGTGACCACATGGCCCCAATGCATGGGCCTTTTCCCATACATATTGCATTGTTTTCAATAATTCATATGTTCTCTTCTTTTACCTTTGTCCATACTCCACTGAGATACAACATATACGTATTATTCAAGAGTTTGCATAGTTTCTTCCTTATTTCTGTCTAATGGCTCCTATCAACAGAACTAAACTAAAACTTTCTATTTTGACATTTCCAAATGCCTTTCTTCTGAAAGGCCCTAAGAAAGCAGTCAGCAAGGACACAGATGGATATGCTCATGTAAAGTAGGTTCAAGATTCTCCCTCTGGATCCAAAATGCATGTTTTCTCATGAAGTAGAATGAGATATGTTTCTCCTGTGATGAAGTCACTCTGTCCAGTAGTTTTCAAAGAGGTTACTGTTCTGCATTGAGCAGTTCACACCTCTCTGAGAACATTAGAAGGGAGCTCTCTAGTATGTGGCAGGAGTTTTCAGTCCCTTGTGTAGAGGGCTGTGGAAATTATTCAATAAGCAAATCTTAAGTATTTAGCATGAGCCAAGGCACTGTGTAGACACTGAAGATACACAGCTATATCTGTTCTCTTGAAGACTGAACTAAAGGAGTAACAGAGGGAGGAAATAGACTGCTATAAAAAATAAAATAAGAATGGTATATGTACATATATGTGGGTATATATGCCATATATGTGTATATGCATGTATGTGTACCATCCATATATGTGTGTGTATATATATATATATATATATATATATATATCCATACCCATATGACATCAGTAGGTTTATTAACATAAGTTTAGTTTAGTTGGTGGCTCCCTTTTCCCTCTTTATCCCAGATGAATCAGAAGTCTTAATTTACTGTTCCTTGACTTCTATCTTCTAAATGTATCTGTTTAGCACCCATATCAATACCCCAAGTTGCTCATAAAGCTCAGAATCAATGAGCTTTTATACTCTTCTCCTTAAAGCAGATTTTCTTCAACTTGAAGCCTCCTGGTCCCCAGCCTTATGGTCCCTAAGCCTCCCAGGCTGATTGCAGATTAGGTGAAGAGGGGCTGTCTACAATATAGAAGTGGTTTAGTTTGTCACATCCTAACTCATGAAATATCTTCTAGTGTTGCCCAGAATAGTTATTTAAAGCTAAAATGCAAATTTTCACTTGGGAAGTTAATATATTTTGTGTTTTGTCTCAATAACTAGGCTGGGAGTCTTCTTTATATACCTGCAAGGCCCAATACTACTCGGAACATAGAAGTTTAATGATTAGATATATTGATCTGGAAATTAACAGGACACAAAAAAACTTAAATAAAAGCAACAGACAAATATTTTATACAATCTGCCCATAAGTAGCACATGTGAAATGCCTGCCAGAGTCCTAGGAAAATGCTACAAGATGGGGCTGGACATTGATGATGAAATTACATAATGTTAGAAAAGGACATTCCTGGCGAGGAGATGGTAGAAACCAGACATGTGTCCCTGCAGGTAGCGGTCAGGAGAAGGGCTTCTCTGGGCAGTTCATCTGGGAAGTTGTAGGCAGTAAAAGCAGTTGAGGGTATCCAGGCAGATCACAATGGCCATAGGTTTCAGGTTGAAAACTCTTACAGATGATGCCATGAAGTCTTTAGCAAGAGAGTGCTTAGTAAAAAGTGTTGAGTCCAGAAAGCTCATGCTAGGGATACCCAGATCACACTCAGTAGGAAGCATGCTATCAGAACTATGGAATGAAATAGGATCTTGAGGAAGAAGCAAGAGATTAGAAACGCTTGCTATAAGTATTATAGTATTGTTCTATATTGTGCGTCAAAATGACCCGTGAACACCATGTTCCATCTTCCATTAGAACCCATCTTCCATGGCTTCCAGTAACATAGCCAGAAAAGGCTTTGCTTCCTTAGCTTTCCCTCTAATGGTCCCAAGGTTGGCTTTTCTGGACTCTCCTCCCTATACATTTGACTCTCAATTTATTGTACATTATTCTTGATGACACAGGTGCCTCATGACTCTTAGTAGGATTATGTATCAAAAAACTCACTACAAGGTGACAATATTTTGAGTCACAAATGTACAATTCACCTAACCTGCTTACCAGATGTCATGTCCTAGTAACATAGCAACATGGCATACAACACTGCTACATGGATCACTTCCCCTTGTGACCTAGTGGCAAAGTGGAACTATGGCTTCTTGATGCTTAGATTTAGATCTCAAGATGGTATATAGTGGCATATTGCCGGGGAGAAGTTCAAACTTCAAAGCACAGTTTCTTCCAAATGTCACTTTCTCACCATGGTAAAGTGGAAACTGCATTAAGTTAATACCTCATAAGCCTGGGCCACTATATAATCACTGCACTCAATAAGTAGCTGTATTATATATGAATTATGGAGAATGCAAAAATAAGAAATGGCCTTTTCTCTCCAGGGACTCACAGCTGAGGACCAACTGATTTGGTTTACATAATCATAAAAAAAAGAAAAATGACTTCATCATGGAACACTAAATAAAGCTTCATTTAAGTTTCTAAGAAAAAAATTCTGAAATAATCTAAAACTCAATAGACTCCATTTCTAGCCTTATATTAAAGGATTGAGGAAATGTAACTTCAGTTTGATGCATTTTTTGTTATATCCTATGATTGTAAATAATGCTACTCCTTATAAGAAAAAAAGTTATTATAGGACTAGAGATGTAGCTAAGAGGCATAGTGTCTGTTTAATCTATGCATAGCACTGGGTTCAGTTCATACCACTGTCAATATGTTACCACAGAAAATGTCAAACAAATATGAAAACATAAAACTAGCACAGTGTGCCCTCCAGGTGCCTGAAACTCAGCTTAGGGATAGTTTTACTCATTAATAGTCTTTCTTCATTTCAGCCACAACTAGACCTTCTATACCAGGTGAAAATCCCCAACATAGCGTCAACTTATTTGCAAATAATTTGTATTTTGCATAAATAAAGACTTGCATACACAAAAATAGCACTATACCACTTTCCACTAAAATACCTAGGACAATTTTTTTACTATCATATTTTGTTATATAGCTAGCTTCCAGATGTTTCTAGTTAAATTCACTTCAATAGAACTGAAAAAAATAATAAAAACTGTATTCTGGTTTGAACCAAAATTTCAATAAGGTTCAAATAATATAAGTGACTGACATACCTGTGAAATCTCTTATAATTCATAGATTATATCTTTATCTGGATCTTTTCTTGCACTTTCAGGTGGCTTGTTCTGACTAGAGTCTAATTCTGAATGGTGAGATAGATGCACAAGGTGCTTCTGCTTATTCACATTAGCAGGAACATCTGATATCTTCTTTTTCCCTGTATCTATCTATCTATCTATCAACTGATCAATATAAATTCATATTATGTATAAATTTATATGAGCTATATACAGGTATATAGATATATGATGTGTGGTATACATGTGTATAAACTTATACATATAAATTCCCTTGTACATTTCCTCTCGTATACATTTTTCTCATATATATTTATATCATCATATACATTTTATTGGAGCATAATCTTAATAATGCATTTTAGTTCTCACATTTTTTGTTTATTATTTGAAACAGTCCTATAAAAATGGACTTTTCCTTTGGTAACCCTGAGATGCTATTTATAAGGAAGGAAGGATTCATTCTTCATTTTTTCCTTGTTTACATGTTTTAAATCCCATTTTTTTTGTTCCCTAGTTTCCTCCAAAGATGATGAATTCATTCATTGTATAACATTATTAACTGATGAATTTCAAGATATTTGATATGTTTCATCTATTGTGAATTTATTTTTAATGATGCCTGAACTGTCCCACCTTTGGCCAGTGGAAGCCTCATTGACTTCCTCCCAAATGATTTTAGCATAAGCCTCACAGTTTCTAGGAACATTCCAGGTTAATAATTTTACAAATGTTCCAGACCATCTTGTACATTTCTTGCCCCAGATCAAGAATCAGCCATTTCTTCAATGTGTCCCACTACTTTTACAAGTTTGTGATATTTAGAGCCCCTGACTGAGCTTTGTGTGTATTTGTGGCTATCAAAAATGGCTGGTGTCTCTAAGTCTTTTAGGAGCCAGACAATTGTTTGTTTGTTTTTCTCAAAAGAGAAATTCTATTAGTAATACATCTTTCAATTTAAGTTCAAGACTATAAGGCTGTACTTAACCTTGCTGTTGTTGTATCTGGATTTTCTTTGTTGCCTCAAATCCTAATGTTCATTGGAATACCATAATCAGCACTTTCCCCAACAAACAATCATGAGAGTCTCAGAGAAAGAGCAGCAGAAGCAGCAGCATAACAGTTAGGAAAGCCATTTGGGTCCTTTTGTCCTTTGGTATAGTTCTACTAGAGACAAAAAAGTTTCTGTTAATCTGTGATGTTTATTATTCTGAATGTTATTTTTGCTTTTATATCTGGAATTTCTGATTTCCTGAGTTAAATGCCTTTTTGTTTATAACATAGTGTGATGGTTTGTATATGTTTGGGCCATGGAGTGGCACTATTAGGAAGTGTGACCTTGTTAGAATAAGTGAGTTACTGTGGGCATGGGCTTTAAAACTCTTCTCCTAGCTGCATGGAAGTCAGTCTTCCTCTAGCAGCCTTCAGATGAAAACATAGACCTCTCAGCTCCTTCTGCACCATGCCTACCTAGATGCTACCATGCTCTTGCCTTGGCAATAATGGAGTGAACCTCTGAACATGTAAGCCAGCCCCAATTAAATGTTGTTCTTATAAGAGTTGCCTTGGGCATGGTGTCTGTTCACAGCAGTAAAATCCTAACTAAGACAGAACTTGGTACCAGGAGTGCAGTATTGACCTCATGGGCCTGGCCATGTTTTTGTTTGGAAGAATGTGGATTTGGGGACTTTGGATTTGGAATGCAGTGGAATCTTTTAAGTGGTGCTTAATGGGGTATCCTGGTAGGAATATAGAAGAGTTTGTTGTTGAGAGTAATTTGCATTGTACAGGCCTGGCCCAAGAAGTTTCAGTGGAGACGAATTTCAGTATGTGGCCTAGAGACTAGTTTTGTGATACTTTGGTAAAGAATGTGGTTGCTTTTTGCCATTGTCTGAAGAGTCTGCTTGAGGCTAAAGTAAACAGATTTAGTTTAATTTCTTTTAAAATGGAAGTCTCAAAACAGCCTGGTATAAATTCTGTTGTGTGGTTACTAAAGTTCACTCTTATGAAGAGCATTTTAAAGAAAAGGAGCAAGCTGAGAAGGAAAAATACAAAATCTATGTTTCAAGTATTAAAGGGGCACCAGGAAGTAGAGTGGAGTTGAATCCTATGTTCTAGGAGAAAATAGATTAGAAGAGTGGGACGCTGGGACAAGATCCCACCCAGCTAAGTTCAGGTCCAGACATGGTGGCACACACCTTTAATCCCAGGAGTTAAGGTCAAGCAGATTTCTGAGTTCAAGGCCAGCCTTGGACAAAACAAATTCTAGATGAAGAAAAACTTAAATCCAGGCATGGATACCTTTAATCTAAGGAGACAGGCTTGCAGATCATGGAGTTCAAGGTCAAACTACAGAGCAAGATCCAGGAAACCCAAGTTTAGGCAGTGAAGAAGTTGAGAAACAGAAAGCTGGTGATAATATAATAGAACAATGGGGCCATGTTCCAGCTCCTGCAAGCAGCAGAACTCGGCAGCTTCAGCCATGTGGTTTTGGCTTTAGAGAGAAAAATAGAAGGGACTACTGGGATAATTGATGCTGGTTAGATGGAGCTAAGAAATTAGTGGTGATTAAGAAGAGATCAGCATCACTGAGATGAAATCTTCTGAGAAGCATTTTCTGAGAGCACAAAGAAGCTGTGTTCCAGAGATAGCCAAGGTTGTACCTCCTGCAGCAGGTGTACTTGGTAGTGTATAAGAGTCACCCAGGAAGTACTGGTTTTGAAGGCATGAAAGGGTCATGAAGAACAGCTGAAGCTTGGCACTATGAGAGCCATGGAAGGCCATTGGTGAAGGTGCACCTTCAGTTGTAGTTGATGGCCCAGAACTAAAGGGGTCATGCAAAGGAGTTGAGTCTTAGTACCATGAAGAGAGCCTATGAGAGTCTGTTGGTGAAGCCTAGTTACAGTGGAAGACCCCAGTGTATTAGAGATGCCAGTATCATTTGATGACCACCAAGAACAGCAGGGACAGCAGAGTGGATTAACCAGAGCTTACAGTGCTATAGAGGGCAGAGCTGGAGAAGTGATGCCATCCATTTGGAGGAGCTCAGAAGATCATGTGTGGATTCCCAGATATTGAACCAAGAAGTTGTGAAATTGAAGTTACCTTGGAGACCCCAAGATGTTCCAGATGTCAGAGCCATGGGCTAACTGCTGAGGAAAGTTGCTAACAAGGAATGGAACCGCCCAGGAAAAAGAAGTTCATTGCAGTCAACAAAGATGAAAAAGGAGTTGGAGATCTGAAGTCTGCTTTGACATCAGCTATGGAGATGCAGAGTTTGGAGTTTGCCCAGCTGGTTTCCCGTCTTGCTTTGGGGATTACAGTTAAGTGATTGGATAGATCTCAGGAAAGATGTTGAACTTTGGACTTTTAACATTGTTGAGACTGCTATAGACTATGAGGCCTCTGGAAGTTGGACTAAATGTATTTTTTATTATGCTGTGTTTAGGTATGGCCCCCATAGACTCATTTGTTTGAAACAACCTATGGGGGCCAGGGAGTGAAATGTGATAGTTTGTATATGCTTGGCCCAGGGAGTGGCACTATTAGGAGGTGTGTCCTTGTTGGGGTAGGTATGTCACTGTGGGTGTGGGCTTTAATACCCTAGTCCTAGCTACCTGGAATCAGTCTTCTCCTAGCATCCTTCAGATGAAGATGTAGAGTTCTCAGCTCCTCCTGCACTTTGGCTGTCTAGATGCTGCCATGCTGTTGCCTTGACAATAATGGAGTGAACCTCTGAACATGTAAGCCAGCCCCAATTAAATGCTGTCCTATAAGAGTTGCCTTGGTCATGGTGTCTGTTCACAGCAGTAAAATCCTAACTAAGACACATAGGAACAAGATTGCAAATATGAGTCAAACAGAAGTTTGCAATGATTTTGGAGATGACATTTGAGAACCTTCTGAAATATAGAGCATTATTCTTAACCAATTTTCAGGTGAAGCCATTGGGGTTCAGAGAGTTTCCTTTGTGCAAAATCATAAGAACAGTAAGTAGAGAAGTCATATTTAACATGTAAGATCAATGCATGCCAATATCACACATAAAATACAAGCTCTGTCCTAAAGAGTTAATGCAGGGATTAAACACGGGGGGGGGGGGGGGAAGATAACAGTTTAAACCTTTACCCCATATTTGCGCATACTTCAAGGCCCTGAAAATAGAAAATGCATGCTGCCCAAGAGCAAAACAGAGCTGAAGAAATAAAACAAAACTGGTTAACACAAACATCTCTAGTAGAAGAGCTATCCAAAAGGACCCAAATGGTTTTCATAATTATTCTGCTGCTGTTTCTGCTGCTCTTTCTCTGAGACTCTCATGTGTTCATTTGCAACCAGATCACTGATTATGGTGCTTTTACAGAAGTATATCAAATAATTAACAAGAAACATGAGAACTAAATTCTCACTACACTTTGTTTAGGATATTTCCAGGGGATTCAGAAATGTAGTCAGACTGAGGAACCACTGGGTTAGATGTAGTTAGACATTAAGAGTTTGGATTAGGGAAATTGACTTAGAATTTCACACAGCCCCTTTCTAGCTTTGTAACCTTAGTAAGGCATTTAACCTTTTGGAACTATTTAAAAAATAAAATGGCACCAATAATACTTTGTGAGATTAATTATATATTTTTAGATAAAGGTCACCTTAGGTGAATGCTTGGCTCAAAATCTCCATAAACAAGCCACTGTTATTTGTTTAGTTATTGAAGCAAAACTTCTGTCATTAGTTTAGACTTCTTCAGTCCTCTGTGACAGAACTGTAACTCAGATGATCTGAGTCAAAAAGGAAACATTTAGGTTTCCAATGCCACTCTCCCACTCCTATCACAATTTCTCTTTTCCTGTGCCTCCATTCCTTCATATCATCTACCCTCAGGCTAAACCCTGACTGTGAACCTCTTATAGCCATAGGCTTTCCAGTTTCCTGCGCACAGAAAAGCCAAAATGTTCATTTCATTCAAAATGGTTGGCAAAGTCCTGATGGCACTGGCTGCTCTGTCAGACTGACATTGTCAGCGAATGGCTTTTACAAGGAAAATGAATAGGCCCTCTGTAGATGAATTAAATTATTATCTTTATATCTGCTGTTGAAACTTGACTTCTGCTCATGACTTCCCTTACCTACATAGGTGTAAAATTTAGTAGAGTTCTTTGTGGAAACATCATCCATCTGTCCTTCTGTTCATGCTTCCCAGAAGCAAAGCAGAGCAGAGGAACAATCACAAATGTGAGACACTCCTTGACACCTAAGCTAAGCAAGCCACTCACATGGAAGAAGCAACAAGTGTCACCTTGGAGGAACATGACTTAGCTCATTCTGCAAAGCTTTTGACAATTTATTTCACTTCCTGGAACTATCCTTCCCTGATCTGAAAAATGAGGTCAACAGTCTCTCACAGAGCTCCAACAAAACACGAATATATTTGATGAGTGTTGATGTATTCGCACACCAACTTCACTGTATGCAGCTGACTTTCAGGAAGAAGCTTGGGAGTGTTGATATGTTTTATATGTTTTAAAACTTGGCGAGGCCTTGCTATAATCACGTGCTCATGGACTTAGAAATTTGTGCTCACTGATCTTTAGAACAGTTACTTTGTAGCTAAAACAAAGAGTTTTAGGAAAGCAGGCATTTCCTCCAAGCCACCACTGGTCTTCTAGTTCAGTGGCCTGACTTAAGCCAGCAGCCTGACTCACTTCACTGTAACACAACACTTTACAAATGCAAGCAAATAAGAAGAAACTTAATTAAAAAAAAAAAAAACCCCACTACTCCCTCTGAGATTAGCTCCTGGTCAGCCCAAGAGAACTGACTATAAACCAAGGAGAGTTGGGGTAAGGGTGTATGCATGGAACTGTGAAATCATGACCAAGGACACCAATGACACTCAACTCTCTCCCAAGCAACACTGTGACTTCCCTGACCCCAGGATCATCCAAGGAAGAGAGAGGGAGTAAATTCCCCAGACAAGGTCAGAGAAGGGGAAGCCCTGTCACTGAAGGGGGTCCTCCATTTTATCCGAGCTCTGAAGGCTATCCCGTCAATGGTAAACGTCAGCCTTAATTAGCAGGGTTTTCACACGCATCTAATTCTAAATCATGTAACATCTACTGACATGTGTTCCTTGTGGACAAGGAGCCTGTAAAATGCATAAATGTTTTCCTGTGGTCAGGAAGTAGGATAATTACTTCTCTGAGCCTCTTTGACATTCAGATTTACAACCAAACTTCCAATGATTTTGTTCCAGAAGTAAACATTACTTTCCATGTGAAATAAGAACATGATGAATAAAGGAGCCAGTCTGTTCAAATATTAGGAGCAAGATATGAAATACTACAAAACGTACCAGTCTTAGATTTGAGTTTGTGAAAAGATTGGTACATGTTCTTCACTAAAACATAGAGAACAAGTTGATTAGAATATCTCTGAGTGAAAGAATATTTTCTTTTATTTTTTAAGACATCGCTTGAAACAAATTCTTTTTCAATTTTTTTCTAATATTACCACATAAGTGTATTGTGATTTATAGAGTTTTCATATCCCATAGCAGCATGATCTTGCTTCTCTCTTCATTTCCCCTTTACTTAGCATCTCCAAATCTTTGATTTTTCTTGAAAGAATCTCAACAAGGTTTCCTAGTCCTCAATGACTGAATCTATTCATAAAAAAAAAAAACTAACTAGTTTAGCACAATTAAGCAAGGTCCCTCTTTCATCAAACCTTCGTGGTTTTTTTTTTCTAAGACTCCCGCCCCATCAATCACCAGGAGGCCTCTGTGTTAAATGGAAGTTGTGTTTCCCATCCTTTGGCCTGCCACATCTGGTGACAATTGCAGAGGCTCATATGGTGCCATTTCTGACATAGCATGTGTCTCTCTGTGCCTTGGTTCACAGGCTCTTGGGATTATTTACAAAGTGTGTGTATTTAAGTGTTCTGGAAGTCAGGAGTATAATTTTGCCTAAGAATGTGTTTATATGCTCTTGTAAAAGAGCTATAGGTTTTGATTTCCTCTGTGTCTCTGTATGTGTATGCCTGTGTTTGTGTGTCAGTATATATGTCTGTGTATGTGTGTGAATGAGTTTGTGTATATGTGTCTGTGTGTATATGTCTGCGTTTGTGAGTCAGAGTATATGTCTGTGTATGTGTGTGTCTGTGTGTATGTATCTTTGTGTGTATGTCTCTCTTTGTGTGTTGGTATATATGTCTGTATATGTGTGTGTGTGTGTGTATCTGTGTATGTCTCTGTGTGTGTATGTTTGTTTGTGTGTCTGTGTGTCTGTGTATATGTGTGTGTATATGTCTGTGTATGTTTCTGCATATGTGTATGTGTGTGTGTGTGTCTGTCTGTGTATGAGTCTGTGTATGTATATGTGTGTATGTTTCTCTCTCTTTCTGTCTCTCTCTTTCTCTCCTCCTCCCCGTGTGTTTAAGACCAAAGAGAAATCACATAGGTAATGAGGATAAAGGTTTCATTTACTCACTTAAAGTCCTTCTTATAAGTGACTTTTGATTACTTGTTTATTGTTAATAGTAAATTTCTTGGTTTTTCTTATATTTTTTCTGTTTTTTAATACTATTTAATTCTGATTTTATATTTTCACGTTCTTTAGTAAATATTTATGTCAGATTTTTATTGTGCTTAAGCCAGTTATTGGGACCCTCTCTGAGGCTATGCATTTTCTCTTAACTCTCTTCCTAACAGAAAAAAATAGCACTTTTAATTCTATATTCTTCCTGTATATTCACATTATACAGGAAGTACCGAGACTATAAAAGTGAAGCTTATTCTAGTAACACATCCAGGTGCGCCCTGGCTCCCTTCCTTCTTTGAATATTGATCATTTCCCTCATTTTCATCTAAATATTTAATACTCCTGTCTTTACATGTCCATACAGATATTACTGTATTTAAAAAATAATTGATGCTTTTGGGTTATAGTGAGGATTTGTTAATATTATGAATAATTATATAAAGAACAAATTATTCTGTAACGGCCCATTCTGCCACTTTGTAGTGGCCCATTCTGCTGCTCCGGTCTGCAAGTCAGGGTCTAGCAAAAGAGAGAGTGGGGATGGAGGGGTGAGAGACGTGAAAAATGAAGACAAGACAGAGTCTGATCAAGTCTCATTTATTTAAAGGGAATCCTGGGTATTTATACCCTTTACCATGTGCCTTGCCCTCGTGGACAAGCACAGGTGAAGGCACTATGTCATGCACCTAGCAGCGTGGAGACCATGTGCACCTAACTAGCAGTATGGAGACCACGTGCACCTAGCTGCTGGCGGCACAAAACAGCAAAGCAAGATGTTTATCAGAGTGTGCTCAGCTGTTGTGGGCTGTTGAAAAGTCTCTTGTCAGGGTATATGGCTTGAGATCGCTGTAAAGATGATAGCCACTTTTGGCTAAGAGTTGGCTCCCAACACTATTCAATGGGTGAAAGAATATTAGGAGAAAAAGATGTCAAGACTGAGGTAAAAGATATTGGGGATTTCATCGATAGTGGTTAATGATATTTCTTAATGTACAAATATCAAATGAATCCTGATGCTTAATTACCCTTACTATCTAAACAAATTACCACCAGACTGGAAACAAAGAGGTGGCCAACAAATGTTGTTAGTGTTTATTGAAAGAAAGCATCTTGTTTAGGTCTTAGATAACTAAACAAGAAAAAGAGCCGGGCAGTGGTGGCACATGCCTTTAATCCTAGCACTTGGGAGGCAGAGGCAGGTAGATTTCTGAGTTCGAGGCCAGCCTGGTCTACAGAGTGAGTTCCAGGACAGCCAGGGCTATACAGAGAAACCCTGTCTTAAAAAAAAAAACAACAACAACAAAAACCCCACCCAAACCAAAACAAAAAAGCTGATAAACAGTAGCCTGGGAATGAGATAAACTGTAACCTCCTTCAAATGTGAGAGACAAGATGCTTGAGTATGTCTCATTCCTGGCATTGAATTTTGCACCTGTTTTTTTTATTAAACTCAAGGATATGTTAAGAAAGTGACTTTAATTGCTTGGCACTTAAAGAGCTTGCTCTGCTGTTCAATGAATTAAAAATAGTTTTCAAATTTGATTTCATTTAGGGCTATACAGATTTACTTGAAATAGCATTTTTTTCCCCTGTACATCTGATCTATCTTCAAGATGATTTTAAGTGAATTGTAGAATGCCCAGATGGTAAACGGTAGCTAGGGAGATACTGAAGCTCTACCATGTGCTAATGTAAAGCTACATTACATGCCTCATGCTCTCCTCTTTGCACCCACATAACTGAGTATTGTTGTTTCTGCACTCCAGATGAGGAAACTGAGGCTAAGACTGTCCAGGACTGTACACCTGAGTGTTAGGAGATGAAAGGCAGATCTGAAGTTGACCACGAAGCCCATTTCCTGTCTCTGGCATCTTTGGAACTCTGTTGAAAACAGGAAGATGCCAACTTCTTAGACATAGGCTTTGTCACCAGTCAGTGCTGTAGACCAAAAACAAATACTTCACCTTGCTTACAGAATTCAGTAGAAGACAAATTATCTGGATTCTATCTGTATTATTTCATGTATAAAACAATGTCAGCTCCTCTTCTGCAATTTCTGCTTTGCAGTCAGGTTTGTGTTGAAAACTCCTATTTTCCGAAGGGATATTAGGAATTCTATCTAGTACAAATAGAGTATGGACTGTGAAGTCTCATTATTAATTCAAAAGTATTTCAGACTGGCACGTGAAGTATTTCTGGTGAGGAAAAGAGCCCATCTTGCAATGTTCTTGGTCAAAAGTTAAAAAATAAAAATAAATTAAAAAGGAAAACTTGCTTTAGATGTCCTTCCAAACCTTTCCAGCTGACCCACAAAGCAAGAAGACTCTAATACTATGGAAGATTTCAGTATGCCTCCCCATTTAACAGTCAGTCAAACGTCTCTAGCACATCTTTCCTTTGTTGTTATTTTTCTATTTCTAGTTGCGAATTAAGGTCTTTTGGTCTTGTAAATGGTCAATGTAAAGATAGATGTATAGATCATATAATCTACTTCTAGAGAGTATATAAGGATAGTCCAAATAAAAGATGTGACACAAATCAGATGTCTACCATATTTGAGGCTGTGGATACACCTCAGCAGTAATAGTCCTTTCCTGACCTGCAGAAAAACCTAGATTTGATCCCCAGCACCACCAAATAAAGGAGGAGAAGAGGAAGAGAAGGAGAAAGAGGAGGAGGAGAAAGAGGAGGAAGTGGACAAAGAAAAAATATAGTTACTCTATATCAGCTAAGGCAACTTTTCAGTGCAAAGCTTAGTTATACTGATCCCTGCCACTGAAAATAATTTTGTTTTCATCTTTGTTCATCCAGCAGTTGCTCCACAAAGTCATTTAAATCACACCAGGTCATGGTAAATGGCCAATCAGGTTGATAGCCTGGCTTCCACTGGTGCCTGCTAACAACTGCCTCATGAATATGGAGTAGGGACATTCTGTGTCTTCTCAAACAGCATAGGATAAAGGGAACAGCCTTGATCTGTGACAAACTGTAGGAGAACAAAGCTAAGCTGCACTCCTCCTCATTGGGCCACCATTACTCCAGAGTACAGAACTCTTCTTAAAAGATTTTAGTTCTAATGGTAGCTACCAATACAGTTTGAATAGTAGATTAAGAAAACCGAGACAGAATTTCACATTTTGAAACTTTTTCCATTAGGAATTCAGTTGTATCAATTTTGTGGTTCAGAAGAAAGTTAAATTAGACATGTTTGAGATCTCTGTTCTGTTCCTGTTCTCTTCCTTGACATCATAAATGCAAAGGCTGTCATTATATCTGAGAACTAACAAGAACTGGGATTTCTCAATATAAATATTGAAAGGTTAATTTGAAAAGATCTCACTAAAAAACAAAAAAGGTTATGCTAACAGGAGGGTTTTTTTTTTTTTAATTTAGTCTGTACCTGGTTTAAAAGTGTCTGTGTGCAGCATCTGGCTTAAAAGGAAGTTAGGAATTTAAACCCCTTGATCAAAATAAAATATTTCTAGTGATTTTGTTCTGGTAGTATACAAGCACAGTTTATTAGATAATATTGAAAATATTTTCTCTCAAAGAATATTTGACTTCACTATTAAATATAATACACCCAAACTGAAATGAAATGCGAAGAAAGGTGAGAGAGAATAGCATTTTTTACCTTGTCTCCACCATATTTGAAAAGGAAAGTACTTCCTTGACATACTTCACACTGGTGTGTTTTCCCTAAAGATATTAATGGGGAAGAAGCATTAGTCATGAAAGCAGTCATAGTAAATTTCACTCAAGTGAAGTTAGTTTTTGCCACACTTGTTGCCAAGCTAGTAATGTAGTAAACATGTCGATGTTTTCTCTTGGATCAATGGGATTTCAGTGTTATAAATAGCTGTCTGCCTTGATTTATGCACCTTGCAGCAGATTGTAAGCATCTGTGCTCAAGGTGACCACTCACAAAAAGGGTCTCTGCTTCACTTGACATATGCTGTTTGACTGGATATGTTAAAGTCAAGTCCTTTATGAGGCTTTTCTATGAAGAAATTCTACATAAATCACTTACCTTATTATAGTCTATGTAAGGTAAAGGGACTTTTTAAAATGCATGTGTATGATTTCTGTGTGAGCTTTCAGATGTTATACAATTGTGAAAGACTCAAATTTACCTGCTTCAACAGTGAAAATGAGAATAATTGAGATTTAAGTGCTAGCAGGACCCTAGCCTCAGAGGTCCTGGTACAGGCTCCCTCCTTCCTTCTGTAGCTTTTGTGAGTTTACAAGAGATTTTTGTACAAGCTTACAAGATTTTAGCCATGATATCTTAACAGAACAAATCACTTTTAAAAACTATATAGAAAAAGAGATTGTGTTTTACTTTTAAAATGAGAAGTCACATCTGAAATAACTTCTATGAATGGCCTTGCTATTTAAACACACCCTAGGTGATAATATCACTGCTCCCAAATGCTCATCAGCTGCTGTTATTAAGAAAATTGCTTCCCCCAATTCACCCCTCCAGTGTCGCGTTACAACTTTCCTGAACTCAGAGCCTAAAAGCAGTTCTAATGATTGTGGCATATTTCATAGTCTGCCTTCCAATAGAGGCCAGACTGGAGATCACCCATTGCTAGAGTAATCTTTCTGACCTACATCCAATACACAGGAGTTTCTCTCCTGTGGGCACAAAAGCCACAGCCTTGTTACAAAAGAATGTGGAAAAGAAATCGTGTCTCTTTTTGTCAAGATATGTTTATTTTGTAATCATTGACAACTAGGAGGATCTTCTCTGAAATTTTGACTAGCTACTGTAGCTTGTAATTTTAAAAGAACCCATGCTTGTTCTGTGTAGGTTCCTAGCTTGGTGCAAAAGCCCAAGACCATGATAGCCAGCCACCTGTTTCTCTGGCTGGTTAAGCCACCCAGCAGGTGTTCCTCTTGGGAATGCCCTGTTCAACCAACTCTCAACCCTCGAGGCTTGGCTCTGCCCATGTCACGGCTGCCATGCAGCTGCACCCTCTCACTCGCCCACCTGAATGGTCGCAAATTTAAAACACCAGACAATCTTAATTTTAAAATTAACCAGAATGACACAACTGCTGGATGCAAAATCTATTGTCCTAAACTCATCATCTATTCTATGTTGGAAATTCTACCAGTGGCAGAAACTGCCACCGGGTCTGACAGTTCCCTGGCTTACATCCTGCATGTCTTCTCACTCTCCGCTTTGCAGAAAAGCTGTCTCTTTATGTGTCCCCTCTTCCTCTCTTGGACCCAGAAAAACCACTTACTTATCTTCACACAATGATTAGCTTCTTGTTGTCTTTATTAGCCTATCAAATAATTAGGGGAAATCCCCTTACAAGCTACTCCATATTTAAACACTTGTCAGCAACCCTACTTCTCAGGGTACTGGATTCAACAAACAATAGGGTGGGGAGTTTTGGTCTCTTCTTCAATTACGACTTAGTTTTTGAAAGCACTTACCTACCCTTGGTGCAGTAATACTCAAACAGATTAGGTAAAAATCTCAGACAAAGCTGTTACAAGGGCAGATTCCTGACTCCCATTTCTCAGATACTAACATGGAAGTCTGGGCTGAGGTTCAGAACATCTGTAGTTCCTGCCCTCTTCTGATAGTAAAGATGCAGAGCACTAGGGCTCGGAGACACTCAGAGCTGATCAAGTGTTTTCTATGCAAATGTAAGGATCTGATTTGGATCACCAGCATAAATGCCATGAGGACATGACATCCTATCTATAATCTCAGTCAGCACATAGAGGTAGAGACAGAGGTGAGCTAGCTAGACTAGCTGATTTGACAAGCCATGTGTTCAAGTGGCAGATCTTGCCTAAATACATAAAGGTGAAGTGTGAGCTAGGAAGACACCTAACATTGACACTGCCTCCTCTCCTCCACACACATGCAGGAAAACATGAACATGTGCATGCGTGCATGTGCACACACACATGCACACACACATGCATAGACATGCGTATACACACACACAAACACACACATACACATACAGAGAGAGAGAGAGAGAGAGAGAGAGAGAGAGAGAGAGAGAGAGAGAGAGCCTTTTAGGGCTCCTAGAGGAGCTGTTGTTAACCTGAATATTTCTACAACCAAACCTCAATAAGGCACATGATTTCTGCCATCTAATTATTTGTTTATGTCTGTGGGGGCTGTGCACCAATTAGATTTGTTTACCCCTCGTTACTAAAGTTATGGATTGTTAAAGTTATGGTAAATAGCAGCTAATGTTCCAGAAGGATTTCCTTACTTTACAACTCTAGAAAAAAATATGTGGAATATAAATTCTAGCAGGAAACTGTTTTCGGCAGAGTTTTAATAACTATGTCCTCGAAATCTGTCAAAAATCTGTTGCCCCTGTGCTTACCCTCGGAATCATAAAGTTTAAAGGCTTCAAGTGTTCATTTTCATACAAACAGAATTGAGCCTGAGTTTTAGGAGATCATTCTTTTCTAAATGTCCATCTGCAGAACAATCTGGTAGAGAACCTTTCTCAAGAGGTGCCAGGAAAAACCCAATTATGTCACAGGCAAAAGTGAAGGCCAAATTTGAATCCATCACTGTATTAAATACTTTTGTTGTTTCTATGAAAAAAAAATCTGACAGCATTTCAAAGTGAAGGCTTATTTTTGTTACAATTTGAGGGGTCAAAGTCCATTGTGTCCTGAAAGAGATGGAAACAGAATGGTGAGATGGTTGGTCACATTGTGTCTACAGCAGAGATTTAAAAGCTGATATTTTCGTTCTGTTTAACTTTATATTCAGTTAAACTTATAACCTAGTCCCTGGAATGATGCTGCTACCATTCAGGGTGGCTCTTTCTTCCTCAGCTAAACCACTCTAGAAACACCTTTACAGACATGCTCAGAGGTCTGTCAATTAGATGGCTCCAAATCCAGTCATAATAACAATAAGCCCCCACTCCTTACTTTTATCATTCTCTGTAAGGTTGATGCCTTCTAAAGTGTGTCATCACTAATCACCACAGCCTCTGGACCACTGGGGGTTGATAATGAAGATGCTATAGTCTGCTCTGTGGTGTCTATTAGATGTTGACCGTAGCGTTTCATACAATCAAAGGTATTACAAAACAGGCAAGAATGTCCTTGAGAAGCTCCTCTCCTGTCAAGATTAAGTGCAAATGCCTTCGTTTTTCTTTTCTACTTTGAGAATAAGTATTATAAGAACAAAATTCTTCTCTGATGACTCTTATAAAACACTTTTGTGTTTGACTCTCCAAGAACTAAGAATTGGACACATTGTTCTTGACTCATTTCTCAAGTGTCAAGAGAGAATTGAGTGTAAAGGCTCTAATTCCCTTGCAGGTTGCAATGTCTAGCTAGATAGATTAGCATTCAGCAGTATTGGGGAAATTTCAGATGATTTGCAGGTCTGCAAATTGTCCAGACCCATAATGAAATCTCAAACAAAGAAGTCATTAAATACATCATGGCATGAGCTTTCTCCACAGAGGTCAAATATTTTAGGCCAATTTGCTCATCTTCTACCTTGGTCCCATACATTTCAGATAGCCAGGGACTTCTTGGATAGGTCACAGGCATATTACTAACTTGGTGCCTCTGTGATATCCCCGCTTCTAGTCCTAAACGTGGCCCTCAATGACACCTCTCATCTTACTTGTGTGTACACTCAGTGCCTTGGCCCAGTGTCCCAGCTCCTGTCATTTTTCTGCTCTCCTCAGTTCCCCATGCTCAGGAAAGAGCCGTGAATTCTCCTATCCATTCCTACTCTTACAACAGGATGTGTGTCCTTGTTCTCACTCTCTGCTATGCTACAGAGACTGTTCCTTTACAGCCTCATACATGTCAATCTGGGAACTATTTTTATTCTATGTATTCAATTTTATTTTGACCAAAGTGTTCCTTCAAAATAACATATTTTAAGACTTTTTATATTAAAAATAGATATACACTTTCATTTGACTGACAATTCTTTTTTTTTTCAGCAAAACTTTTCCTCTTCTTCCTCATTCTTCCTCTCACAGTAGCCTGAATTCCACCTGGAGCAACCTCATAAGACTCTATGTTCTCAAAAAACCTCCCAAAGACATATCTAAAAGCCTTTGTTTGGGAAACGTGAGATGAGCTCACTCAGATGTGTCCACTCAGATGAGCTTACTTGGATGAGCTTACTTGGATGCACTCACTCAGATGAGCCCACTCAGATGAGCCCACCTCAGATGAGCCCACTCAGATGAGCTCACTCAGATGAGCCTACTCAGATGAGCTCACTCAGAAGAGCCTACTCAGATGAGTCCACTCAGATGAGCCTACTCAGGTGAGCTTACTTGGTTGCACTCAGATGATTCCCACTCAGATGAGCTTACTTAGATGCACTCACTTAGATTAGCCTACTCAGATGAGCCCACTCAGATGAGCCTACTCTAGCCCTTTCCTTACTTGACTTTTTTTGAAAGTTCATTTCAATGTTTTAAAATTTATGTTTTGATCATTATCATTTTGAAGCTGTACAGACAGTCCCAAACTGACTACCATGATTTGATTTACAATTCTGAAGCATTTAGTAGAAGCTGTGCTTAGAATTTTGGCCTTTTCTCAGCTGTTGATGTCTAGTCTGATTCTCTCTCTCAGAGCTGGACAGAAGCAGGAAGTATCAGGATCATGGTTGTCTACAGTGTTCCATGTTGCTAAAATCGAGTATTCAGTTGGTTAGATGCACTCAGGGCATTTCTACTATACAGATTTTCTACTTACAACGGGTTGATTGAGACACAACCTCCATCATAAGTGAAGGACTATCTCTCCTTCTTTAGAAATTCCTCTTCCTGAGTTTTTCAACTCACCTTTATTCCTTTTTAGATTCCTTTCCTTATACTCCACCACTAAGGGTTAGTTGATACCACCTTTGAACTCTTCATTTTCTATTTCTTGAAGTTTCTAGAGATTCTCAACTTCATATCTCTGTATGGTATATATCACTAAGCGTTCGTAGATATCATCTTTGAACTCCTGTTCATCTTCTATTTTTTGAAGTTTCTAGAAATTCACCTTCCCCATTTAATAAATCCCATACCAATTCTGTCCCAGAAATGTAGATTCTACTCCATCCATGATGCTGTTGCCTTGGTGAAGCCACTCCGAGCTTATTCTCACTGCATTGCTTCTGGCTATTGTCTTAAAATGTGGCTTCCCATTGCTTTGCTAGCTCAAGCATGGCATATGCAATATTTCACAGCCTAGCAACTGCCAGATTCTCACTACTGGTTTTCCTGCCTGGTCACTATTGATTGTCCACCTGGACTTCATTTTGCTATACTGTCTTATTTTATAGCATTTTATTTTATCTTATTTTATTTTATGGGTGTTTTGTATGTGTGTCATCTGTATGCTTGGTGCCTATGTAGGCCAGAACAGGGTATTGGCTCCCCTGGTATTGAAGTTACAGATGGTTGTAAGCTACTATGTGGGTACTAGTAAGCAAAATCAGGTTCTCTGAAGAAGCAGCCAGTGATATTATTCATGGAGCCATAATACAAGTTTCTTAAAAACATCAACTTATTTCACATTTCCTAATTATTCTGTATGAGCTGGAGAGTGATTTGTAGTAGCCATATGTCAATTTTGAATGAATGAGCCGAAGCAAAGAACAAATATGAAGGGATGTACTGTACATGTGTATGGATATATGGATGGATAGACAGACAGACAGACAGACAGACAGACAGACAGATAGATAGATAGATAGACCGATGATATAGATAGCCCAACAGACCGACAACAAAAGAACATTAAATCAGGTGTTCAAAACATCCAGTAGAAATTGACTGGAAATGCCCTATTGTGGCTTCAGCTAAAGTTTCTCATTGAAAATGTCTTAAGATGAACAGTCTTCCCTAAGGTGAGACTGCCAAGTAAAAGGACAAATCACCGAATAAAGGTAACATCATCACTCTGAGGGTTCATGACATCCAGGAGGAACCAACTGAGATAGTGGAGTCAATCAGTTGGGGTTTCCTGTTTGAGCTTGCTGTCTGTGGATGAGCTTGCCATAGCTGAACTTCTGGCTTCTCTTTTTGTCTGCAGGCACTGTTGGGTCATGATATGCACAATATCAGTTTCAATAGGAAACAGTTTAGCCATCCATTCTCAGGGGCACAGTAGTTTTACTCCCAAGCCCCTTTGTTGTTTTTTTTCTCTTCTCTCCCTGTCACAGAGGTGGGGGGAGGAGTGCTAGATCATTCCCAGACAAGGGACCTTTGAGGTCACTTTAATACAAGCACATTTGGGTCTGAAATGGGAGGAGACAATCCTTCTTTCAGAGTCAGCTTCTTGATGAGACTGTACAGCACATGACAGTTTACCAATAGAATGTACGTGACATTCATTTTCTCTTCTGACCCCTTCTACTTCCATGATTCTTCCTCTCTGATCCTCTTAGCTAACTTCTAATTATCTTCATATTCTCAACTGAGAGCACCTAAATACATTCCTGTCTCTTAGGAAAAATTCTATTTGATAGTTCAGATCCCCATTCTGTCTTAGTAATTCTACAACATTAATCAGACAGCGCTGTGATTGCCTACCTCCCGTCATAGGTTACTCTTCTCACATTGTTTTTCTAGTTTGCAAGGACATTTGAGTTCTTAATTTCTGTTTAAAATAACCAAAATCCTCTGCAGTTTCCTAGTGGAATGATAGTGAGGATGGGGACAGTGGTGATGAAAGTAATAACCCTGTCCATTGAAATGTGCGCTAGATACTTTTTGTTATAATCTTATTACTAATCTCATTTGATGGAGAACAAACTAAAGCTAGGAAAGGTGAGGACCTTGGCCAATAGTTTATGAGTGCTAGAACCAGAATGTGGTAGAGCCAGGAACACATGGGATAGCACTCCAGAGACCAAAAACAAAAAGGAAAATATTATTTGTGTCCTGATACTAACTCTACCCCTACTATTTTATGAGGGACAGCCTAGAAGAACAATTCCCAATATTCATAAGTTTACTTTGTTCTCCTGAAATTCTTACTTTGAATAAAACACAGTTGACCTACCAAGTTAACCTCCTGGAAAGGAAAATAAAATACAAACATATTTAAATAGGTAGGCAAATATAAATTCTAAAATAGAGATGTAACAAAAAGTAAAAAAAAAGAGTATTAACTGGTGGAGGAACACCCAGGAAAATTAGTTTGGAGGAGGTAGCATTTGACATGTGACTGAGCAGTGAGCAGCTGAGTGTGTGGAGGTGAATGAAGGGTCTCAGGGACAGCAGCAGTCTCTTATCATCATGCATATAGCGAAGGGTAAAATATGAATATGAGCCTTTGGATGATCTTACAGCATGCTTGTGATTTCATCTCACAGTTGGTACCCTAGAAGTGTCTATGGAACATAAATAAATAAATAAATAAATAAATAAATAAATAAATAAGACACAGGAAGTTTCAAGTTAGCTGTGGTGGTTTGAATATGGCTTGGCCCAGGAAGTGGCATTAGTTGGAGGTGTAGCGTTGTTGCAGTAGGTTTGGCCTTGTTGTAGTAGCTGTGTCACTGTGAACATGGGCTTTAAGACCCTCATTCTAGTTAACTGGAAATCAGTATTCTAGTAGTAGCCTTCAAATGAATATGTAGAACTCTCAGCTCCTCCTGCACCATTCCTGCCTACATGCTGCCATGCTCCTTGATGATAATAGGCTGAACCTCTGAACCGGTAAACCAGACCCAATTAAATGTTGTCCTTTATAAGACTTGGCTTGGTGATGGTGTCTGTTCGAAATAGTAAAAACCCTAACTAAGACACTGACCTAAGCTTCTCTTACAGAATTCAGCAGCTTGCATGCTAATTGGTATCCTCCAGCCACATCCATTCTTGTGAGCAATGAGTTGAGTCTTGAACAGAGGCTTACAAGCGCAGGAAAAATTGTATACACTGGAGTTTTATACCTGTACTCAGTATGGTTCTTGCTGCCAAGAAATGATTAGTAGTATTTTCTCAAACTACAAAGTTGGGCCATTCCTAACCAGAAACTAGTTCTGAAAAACTGACCCTTCTTATCAGATGATAGCAATCACTTCCTAAGTCTACCCATTTACTGTTTTTGAGTAAAGTAGACATATATTGAACAGGTACATTTACTAAGGGAAAATGAATAATGACCATAAGTAACCCAAAGTTATTAATGGCTAACTCTAACATAGTTTGTTCATGGACATAGCAACTTTAGAACCTCTCATTTTAGATATATGCTGATTTTTTAAATACCTGGTACTAATCTTGATGCATCTCATATAAGGATTATTTAATAAGAACATGTAAAGAACACCCAGATGCATACCCAACTCCACATAGTGGCTGATGGGCTGAAGAGATACACCAGCCACCATCCTGTGGTGGGAGAATGTGTGGAAGACACTCAGAGACAGGGGGTGCACACGGAAGACACACCCAGAGGCCCACTAGCCACCACGTGGCATGGGCAGATGGAAGATACTCAGAGGCACCACTATGATAAGCAAGTATGTGGTGGACAGATAGGTATGCTAGAGAAAAGAATATGTGCACTATGAAGAGAGGCAGAACTGGAGACTCAAGGGTGATGAGGATCAGCCTGGTGTGAATAATCCGTGCTGCCATCTGAGGCCATGGTGAGGTTCTAGCCCTGCTGCCACTGAGGGACATGCCGGAGTTTAACTCTGCAACAGCAGGAGTCTGTGTCAGTGTTCATGGCCACATATTACCACCAAAGTCCATGCAAATGTTCCTGTCTGGGGCTGCCTCCTAGAGCCATCTCTGAGCTGCATAGAGTTCTTCCTTACCAGCTGGGACATTCAGGAAAGCTGGCCCTGCCCCTTGTTCCTTACTTGAACTATTTTAGAGAACATCCCTGCTCTTCACCTGGGCAATGTGGAAGAGCTGATCTTGGTGGCATGAGTGTGGGAAAACTAGCCCCAGTGCAAGAAAGCTGGCCCTATCACATGTCACAGTATTCTGAAGAGGGGGACCTGTACCTTTTGCCTGGACAGCATGTTAGAGCTGGTCCTAGTGGTGCAGGCATGGTAGAGCCAGCCCAAGGGTGTGCGTGTGGGAAAGCTGGACTTGCCACTAGCCAGGGCAGTGCTGAAGAGCTGGCTCTGATGGTGTGAGTGCAGGAAGCTGGTGGGCTGAACAATACAGCCAACACTCAGGCCCAGATCCAGGGCTTTTAGTTAGCCCATCCCAAAATCTACCCCATCTATGAACTACTAGAGCACAAGCCATTCTTGCATAACCAAACTTGAAGGATCTCCATAACACAGGGTAACAACAGGATATCCAAGAGGAGTCCCAGTGAGGATCCAGTATTGACAGTGTAGCTAAAGCCAAAGGCCTCAAGTCAGACTCCTTGCAATAAACATTTGCAAGTAAAGCTGTTTGAGCCGAAGGGTATACTTTGTGATACACTGTCACACACCACAGCGTCTACAATAAGACATAGTTTTCTTTATGTTTATGTCTTTTTTGTTGTTTTTATTTTTATTTTTTGTTTTCTTTTAGGGGTAGGCTGTAAGAGTGGATACGGAGGGATGACTAGAATTGAGGCGATGATGTAAAATTCACAAAGAATCAATTAAAAGTTTAAAAAACACTTAATATTTATATATTTGATTCAATATATGCATCACAAATATGCACATAGCAGTACCCCTTATTTTCTGCTCCTACTTACTATTAGAAATCAGAGTTCAAGGTCCCAGTAACAAAACTACTCGGTGTAAGCAATATTGGAAGCTGGGATAAATAAACCTGTTTTTGGTTTATGGGAAGCATCTAGTTATGACACATTTCAATGACTATCAGTCTATGCCTGTGCTCTTGGAGGAGATGTGGTGGAAAAAGCAGCTATCCAGCTTCCTCCATCTCACTGGCCTAGCTGGGCCTTAAAGGCCTCAGAGTTTTGTAGTTCTCCACTGGCCATTCTGCATCTGATCATCCATAAAAGATGGATGTTTTCCAGGTTTTCAGATGCAGCTCTGCAAATATTGTATACAACCTCTGCACAAATTCTGTTGGCCAGAGCATATCACCTGGATCTACCCAGGGTAATCAGGAAACTCCATCTTCCTGTCTAGCCAAAAGAAAGTAAAAAGTTTTAGAGGGCATATAGCATTGCCTTTACTAAAGCCTCTGTTCCTTTCATTAGTCTACTCATTCTGATTATTTTGAAGGTTCATAGGCTTCTTCTTTTCAGATTTTAAACAGACTCATAAAAAGGCTGGTAGAAAGACAGCTGAGGTTTCAGAGATAACACAATATTCCTGACTTTACTCACTCTTTCCTTGGTCAGCACTTTCTGCCTCTGTCTAATTCAAAATATCTTAAAATGTGCCTGACACATATCTCTTCGAATTAAGTAGTTTGGATCTTAATCCCCCTATATAGGACACTGTCCTCTAGGCAGATTCTCCTTACAGTTCCCTTATAAACTTCTCCAAGAGAACTCATAAAATATATTTCCATATGGTAATGTAGATTTCATAGGGTTAGAAAATAAAGAGGAATTGTGGGAAACTGTCGCATGATCTTGTTTCCACTATTTACTTGTGTAGTCTCTGATATCAGGTAGTTCTGTACCCATATCAGGAAAAAGACATTGATTCTGCAGTGAGCTTCACAGCAGTAAAATTTCATTGTGCCATTATAGGCATGGTAAACTCAAGCATTGTTACTGTTGTTATAAAGATTAAAACATAGACATGAACTCTAGAACTGAGAATCCAACAAAACCATAAGCTCCAAAAGAGAAGGTCTTTGTCACTGATGAGTCTCTAGTACCTTTAGTAGAACCCATGAATGGTAGATACCTCGAGCATTATACCTCGAGTATTGTGGAATGAGTATAGCTCAAACAGCACACAACAAATCATCCTGCATTGAAGCCATGAGGAAAGAAATATTTATCAAGATAATGAGGACTTGATGAATATGGTGAAGATGATAAGAACTGTAGGGAACATACATGTGGTCAAGCTACACAAGAAGAAAAGATAAGAGAAGCCATGTAAAACAGAATATGTGTGGTACAGTGTAAAAGGACACTTGGCTCTGGCCATATCAGTCAGGTGATGGAATAGGCCCAAGTATAGGTAATAAATATAGAAATATCATTTAGGTTTGGGTCATAGTTTTTCCATTTATGCAGCAGCTACATAAGCCACCTCCCTCAGCCTGGTTTTAGATATATAATTGGGAAAGTGTCATATATATATATGTCAGCTGTCTCACCCTCCTGGTCCATCTCCTTTGCCCTAGTTAAGAAGAAATCCTCTCTTCCTCATTCTCTTCCTAGGAATTCTAAAAGTCACACTTCTGTCTCCCTGCCTAGCCATTGGCCACCAGTAACTTTATTGACCAGTCAAAAACCAACAGGCTTCCTTTAGTCCTGTGTGTGGTAAAGTGCTAACAGGTTTTTGGGTAAAACACAAGCCACTACACACACACACACACACACACACACACACACACACACATACACACACACATACACACACATACGTGTAAATAGATAGATAGATAGATATAGATGATATAGATAGATATATAGATATAGATATAGATATAGATATAGATATAGATATAGATATAGATATAGATATAGATATAGATATAGATATAGATAGATATAAGAATTTTTTTAAAGATGGTGTTATTACTGTTTTCATTGATAACTGCCATGTTCTTGTTGGCCTTTTGATTCTAGTAGTTTTCATGGAGTGAGAAGATAGTTTGGAGAGTAATTGCAAGACTAGTAGGAAATTGGTGGAAAAGGAAAGCTGCTGAGTGATTGTTTAACTGAGAAATTACAAACTGGGAGAAGTGAGAAAATTATTTTAAGATTATGAATAAATATTAGAAATAATTTCAGTTAAATTTATGTGATTAATCTGAATTTTCATGACTTGTATATATTCATTTCACAAGTTAGTTTATAGGAACTAAAAATGTATTTATTCCTCATGTCATCAAAGGAATTTGATTAGAATAATGCTCAACCACACTTGTTAAGGAATATAACAAAGAACATTATAGCTGTTAATGATTCTAGGCATATATAATACTCATCGTTGGAGACTTCAGTATTGATGTAAACTTCATTCAACTACATTCTTAATTTAAAGTCATTGTTACTTTGTATCTCTGAAAGCACAGAATATAATTTGATGGTTGAAATGTTAAGGAAACTACTAAAGAGACAGAGGTAGAACTTGCATATTCACAGAAATAGCTCAGCAAATGATGACATTGTCTGAAAGCAAAGGTGGACAATACACATAGTTGGTAAAATTGGGTAAACATTTTAGCCACATGCAGGACTCTTAAATCTGCCTTTCTCTGCATCCAAAAAGACGTAACCAATTGATCACACATTCTTTCCAACTGAGTCTTGATTGGGGCATTAAGTCTTTAATGAGTTTAGAGAATTCTATCTATGCTTTGAATACCAATAGATCAGCATTGATAGAGCCAAAGTGAAACCTCCTTCCTATTGTGGAGTAAAGGGTGGGTTTACAAAGTTTCAGATTAAAAAAAAATACACACATCACGACATTATTCTTAATGACTTCATTATAAAAGTGGCTGGTTAGTAAATCAATGATAAGTAAATATAGACCTTAGGTGAGAATCCTGTCTTATCCTCACTTCTTACGTACTGTTTTCCTTGATCATTTAGCCCTTTGTGATTTCATTATTTATTCATTTGAATGGTGAAAACACCTGTCCATTTCCTACGTGGAGTGTACTAGAGAGGCAAATAATCAAGCAAACTGGACTTGGCTTCTCCTGGCAAGTATCCAGTAGAGCACAGTTAGAAATGCACCGTCTGTTGAACCAGTCAAATCCCATTCCCCTTAAACATGATGCAATCTCTTGAGCTTTCACTTTTGCTAAAAAAAAAAATACACTTAAAGTGAGAAAAGGTAAAAGAGATATGTTTCTTTCTGGGGTTGCAAACCCATTTCTGATTTAAAGAAATCAGGAGTTTTGTCTGAGCTCAATTCTATAGAAGACAAAAGCTAAGATTTTAACATCAAAATATCTATTCACTAAATTTTCTTCATTAAAAGTCTCTTCCTGGGATAATCTTCCTTTTGAAAGAAACATGGACAACAGGAAAGAAGTTAGGTGAGACAAAAAGGTGAAAACCAGAGACTTGTTTTCAATAGGAAGCTGTGCATGGTTCTGTCTCACATTACTGAGAGTGAGCTTCACTGTAGTTAAGTGTCCTCCACTTAACCTCTCTTCCAGGGCAGTTTCAAGGACTCAGATGTCAGTGTTTTAATAGGAAGCATGGTTTGGGGGAGCCAAAGGCTTCAATTCATGTATTAGCTCATTGTTAAGAGTTTCTTATCTCTTAGCCCTAGTTTTCCCATGTAGACAATGGGGAGATTAAAACTAGTTTCCAAGAAGTTGCTTGGAGACTTAGCCAGCTGGGACATAAAGAGCACCCTGTGCCATACCCAGACATTGCAAGGGCTGAACAGACATCATGTGTTCTTATAACTGGCAATGCCTGCTTGACTGTGTTAGATTCCTGTTGCTGCTGTAATGAAACACCACAAGCCCAGTAGTTTTAACAACACAAATTTGTATTTTTACAGTTGTAGAGGACAAAAGTCAAAAAAGGATGTGCTTTTTGGAGTCCCCAGGGAAAGTTCATCTCCTTGCCTTTATTTTCCTTGCTAGTACAGTAATCATTATGTGCTATACATAATGGTAATCATTATGGTTATATGCTTTATTTTTATGCAACTAGCAGCACAACCTCATATTTTCATTGTCATAGACACATGACTACCACATTCCACTATCACATTAAAATGATCATAAAAAGAGTTTTTTCAGTTCTACCACCAGCCATTTGCTTAGTTATTGCCAGAATATTATGTGATCTATGACTCCCTTGTTTTTAATTTAAACTTTTCATTCTTTTTAGACTTTCATTTTTCAGTCAAGTATTTCTACTCTTTTCTCTTTCCTAACTCCTCCCATGCTCCCTCACTCCTCAAATCCATGACCTTTTTTTCTATCATTATTGTTTTACACACACACACACACACACACACACACACACACACACACACCACTGACCAACTCCATCCGTTTAGTGCTGCATATATGTCTGTGTGTTTAGGCCTGAACTCCTGGGATTGGGAGGGATGGGAGAGCTTACTCCTAAAGAAAACTGATTCTTCCTTTTTCAGCAGCCTTTGATTTCCTGTAGGTCTTTATATAGGGATGTGGACTTTCCTCAATGCCCTTTGGCATGCTGGTTGATGGTATCGCTATATAGGTCTTGTTTAGGCTACTATGTTGTTAAGATTTCATGGTAGCAGCATCTCTGTCATGACTAGAAGATACCATTTAGAAGCAAACATCCTAGTCCTCCGGCTCTTGCAATCAGTCTACCCTCCCACTTCTGCAGATTTCAACTTTAAATGTGGGAGTTGGATTATAGCACCTGAGCATCCCACAGACACGTCTCTTCATTTTGACCACTTGTGGATCTCTGTAATAGATTCCATATGCTGCAAAAAATAAGATTATTTGATGAAAGTACACTATGAGCTACATTTATCTGTGGACACTAGGATACGTATTTAGAATGTAGTTAGAAATTATATTGCTTTAGGAAAATTGAAATAGTGTGTTCTTCTCTAAGTTATATAGCCCCTTCAGTCTTGAGTAGTTATCTATATTTTCCATTCCAGGTATGAATTCCCTGCTACTGAGTGGGCTTTACGTCTAGTTAGACAGCTATTTGTTGTACCCAAGATATAAGATATTGCAGCACTGGTGCTTGCCAAGTGATCATTGCTGGTTTGGATGTTTTGCAGCTGGATAGGATTATTGCTTGCTTTGCGCCTTCGGCATCATGCATAACATTTTCCAATACAATGAGAGCTAGTTCCAAGGGAGGAGGCTTCCAGGTTAGCTTCAGGTCAATTCCTCCAATTCTTATCTCTAAATGTGTGGTGTCTTCAACAGTAGATCTTACATTCAAGTTCTAGGAGGCAACCAAGGACAACAGCAATTTCATGTATTGTTTGAGAAATCTGTTGGGTCCACAGGAACAACAACTCAAAGAGATTTCTCTCACCTAGCACTGGGTTATTTTTAGATAGTCTGTGGCTGTTGCAGGGAACATTATCACCCCATATGGCATAACTTCATTTTACATCTATTATTGTTATTATTATGTACTTGTAAGCAAGCATATAACATAGTTCCCTGTGTCTGTGATCCCTTCCTGTTACATTTTTACTATTACACAGCAGTGAAAGAAAGCCCAGACGCTTTCTAATTCCCTATCAAAAGAATCTTAGTGATTATATTAAAATCAGAATAATTCCTTGTCCAAAATCCTTAATAATATCTTCAAAGTTCCCTTCAAAGTAGCACTCGTGAGCTCAGTTGTAAGAGGCTGTGGAGATAGGTATTGAACCTACTGAAATGACTAATCAGATTTCTAACACTGTTAAAATAATCTTCATATTGGTATAATGAAGAATGGTAGTATCAATTCTGGGGGCATGAGGACCTGAGAAGCTAATCAAAGAAAGCACTTAGAACACTCTAAGGGATTTCTGTACCACTCATCTGGTCTTCTCTATTCTACCTGAAATTGCACAGGCAGGAATTAAATAGTGAGTGAGGCAGGATAGAAGTGCATGACCTCAAACTCAGGTCACATTCTAGCTCTGCAATCTGACAGCTGATGCACTTACTATGGGAGACCTCATAATTTTCCTGGGTGTGTCCTCTAAAACCATTTCCTAAAATAAGGACTTATGACTTGTAATTCTCTGAAAGATGACTCCAGGAAGCACTAACAGGGAATGAGGAGATGGCAAGATGCTGCTCCCCTGTATGTTAGACAGCAGGTATCTCCCTCGGGCCGCTGGGTAACTGAGAGGATCCAGGAGACAGTGCAGACCATGCCTCAGATTCATCCCACCTGAGGGGAGTTAGAGGGCAAGTTCTCCTCTGGCAGAGATCTGAACAGGGCATTGTCTTTAGCCATGTCCAGTCATTCTTCACATACCTTTTCTTGCCAAGACAGTCATAGGAAAGTGTTTAGATCAAACAGCCACCATCTTACAAGGAATGTTAAGAGCCACGGTATGTAAATGGAGTTGATCTCTCTGAAAACAAGTACACAGTATCTGTTTCTTAGGGATATTTGTGATATCAGTACCTATTACATGCCTGACACAACACAGTTGCTCAGTACACAGTGTCTTCTAAGTAACAGGGGTATTAAATTTTTCAATTAGTTTCTTAGGAAGATCACTGAGAACTTCAGAATTCTGAGGTTTTGTTTTGTATTGTGCTGTTTCTATTTCGTTTATTTCTGAAATCAAGGAGGAGGAGGAGCTACACTATCTCAATGTAAATTCGTAGGACTCACAACCTGATCATAAGCCAATACTTTACGGTTTCATGGCTTATATCCTTTGACACTAGAAGTTCCCACTGGCCTGTACACTGCTGAGCATGAGCTGAATGATCTGGTAATCTGTGACTCTTCGCTCGATCTTAACCACATCTGAGGAACTTTTAAGGTTAGGATTACAATTCTGCTGACAACTTTATGACTAAGCGTCAATGAGCAAAAATCTCAAACAAACATCATCACATGTAAAGCACCCACTTAGCAAACACTGATTAGCAAATGAACTTGTGGAGACTTTGTGACTGTTTGGTAAACTTGAATGTGTTCCAGGCCTATACTTTGAGGTTTCTGAACAGTATTTTGCACAAGGTATTAAGTCAAAACATGTGAAGGTTCCACAGGGTTCTGTTAGTCATCAGGCTAATTTTAGGAATTGAGGATTCTTTGGGGTTCTTGACTCTTGAGGGCTTTAGCTAAGTAAGATCTCCATTCCTGAAAGTAAAGCCTATAGACTTAATGGGATTCTGTGCTACAGTATAGCGGTTACACAGTGTCTCTAATATATTTCTGTGAATCCATATATAATGAGCACCTTTAATTTCACTAATAAAAGCCCTTTTCTAAAAGGGCACACTGAGCTAAATTTCATGAACAAAAGTGCGTATCTGACTTTTCAGTGTGTAACTGTAAAAGCATTGCTTATAGGTTAAGGTAGAGATCTCAGCAACCCATAGCAGGCTGCCTGCCGGGCTCTGCACTCTGGTCTAGGGTCTCGGCAACACCAGGTTTATGACCTTAGCAAGGATCATACAGACTCTGAAACCTTGCCTTTTTCTAGTTGTGCCCAGATATACATTATCTGAAGACTACTGCTTTAGATATTTTAAGTATGAAGTTGTGGCATTAAGTGCATTCATATTGTTGCCCATCACTGCCATGTAAAGTCATCTTTTATTTTCCCATGCTGACATGCTGAACACTATACCCATGAAACAACAAAATCCAACCTTCCATTTCCTTGTTCATCTTGCTCCAGAAAACTACCATCATTCTTTTCTATATTCTGAGTGAATGTTCTGTAAGTGTTCTTTCCACTTGCAAAAGTAGAAATCACTCAAATCACTGTCCTTTTCTCTTAACAATAACTAAGATTCACTTGTGTTGTAACAGGTGTTAAAATTTCATCTTAAGACCAAATGACATCCTGTTGTACAACATGAGCCTTTCTCTATCTATTCCCCAATTCATAGACATTTCTACTGTTTTCACTTTGGGCTACTATAAACAGTTTTAGCACAAATAGTAGCATAGCTATATATGGTGTAATGTTCTAAATAGGTTACAGGCATAACAGTTTGGCACTTTTTCAAGAAACCTAAGGAACTCGGAGGCCAAAAGTGGTTGCACAAGCCTGTAAAGATAACAGCTTGGTTCTTGTGGTTTCAAGGCTAGCCTGGTGGGTTTCAAGCTAGCCTGTGTCTTTGTGGTCTTGTATGAACCTATATGCTTGTGATCCTGCCTCTTTAAAAACAAACAAATAAAACTAAGGAACTAGGCAGATAATACAAGCAGATGCTGCCTGATTCTTTATTGCTAGTACAGCTTATTAAAGGGCTTGAGGCTTCTTTTGTACCTTACTACAGGTGAATAAAAGGCTTTATGGATCTTTTAAATAAGATTTTAGAAGGAACTCACTTGAAAGCCATGATTTGATATCATAAAGCTGAATTTATATTTCTCCTCCAAACTACTTATTGAAAATACCATTCATAATTTTCTTATATGGTGATTTCATCCCATAGACATCAAATAGGTTCTGACAATCATTTGGTGATTCTGCTTGGATTCCAGGATGTAGTAGCATAAAACAAAACTCTGTGACCCCAACTTCTTCATCACTGAATACTGAAGTGCACTCTCCTCTTCCTTACTAGCAGAAGGACAGAATACTTCCTAGATTAATAACTTCCTTATGCAAGGCTATACCTATGTCTGACCTGAATGCTAATGAAGGCCACAAAAGAAATGCTTGGGTTATACACATTGGCAGAGAGCGGAAGGCTTGCATTTGTGCACAGTGGCAAGTTTATTTCTTTAATTTATATGTGTATATCTGTATGTTTGCAAAATTGGGAGAGCTGAGGCCCAAGCCCTGTGCTCACTGGGGGTGCCGAAAGGAGAGAAAGCCTCTATGCTGTCCTTGACATACTGGGAAGTAGAATTTCCAAGCAATCAACTCCTGACTTCTCCCCTCTTCTCTGCTAGGGATGGACTGTACAGAGTTGGAAAAGTTGGTCTTGACCCTCAATCACACACCAATGCACGCACTGTATTGGGTTTCTACTGTGGGCCAAGGGCTAAAGATATCTTGGTATTATAATTTGAATGTGAAAGTTCCCTCCAAGCTTGTGTGTTTGAACGCATGGTCCCCTGCTGGTGTTGCTGTATTATGGTGTTTTGAAACTTTGGGGATACAGAACCTAGTTGGTAGATTCATGTCTAGGTCTTGGATTATGTATCTCAGCTTTACTTGTGATCTGAACTCTGCTTGCTGACCAGTGCCGGGTGAGAAGAGACAAAAACAGGGGCTCACAGAGAAGAATGAGAATGGTCTTGACAGAAGGTTGATGGGACGTAGGCTGGGACATGGTAACAGCTGAAGGAGTGAAAGGGGCCATGTTTTGGATTTTCTTTGTTTGTAGAGCTGATAGGGTCCTGATAAATTGGAAAAATATTCAGTTACTCCAAATGAGCCATGGAATTATGAACTGAAACCACTGAACCAAGATAAAATTACTGTTTCGAGTCAAAGTTTATTCTTATTGTCACTTTAGTTTCTATATGCATCACAAGTCATTGTTAGTGAGTATGTTAAAATTTGTACTCATGGTTGTGTAACCACTTGGACAGTTTCTCTATGAAGAAGTTGATGCACAGAGAGACAATACTATTCAAGGATACACAGCAATCATCTTTCATGACTCCAAACCTCCCTGCTGCATGTCACTGCTATTCACCCCGCTACCACCAGCCTTTGCAGCTTGGCATTAACTAGAGCTGTCTCCATTAGACATCTTGATCCTGACATCCCCTTGATTAACAGCATTATCTTGCACTTACCAACTTTCTTAAGGCTGCCTTGCCTGCTTCTCTTCTTGCCTTCCAGGACCTTTGTCAGCTCCTCTTCTTGCCTTCCAGGACCTTGACCTTAACTCCATTGTCCCCACCCTGTTTAATCCCTGTCCCAGCCATGATACATTCCACTGTGCTCTCAGTAACCACTGTGTGCTCTCACTTCTTGTGCCTTTCAATCTCCAGTCTTGATGACATCTCCATTCGTATCTATGCCATAAAATCCTAGACCACATGAATCTTAGACAGAACCCTGACAAACTCTCTAAACATGTTCTGCATATTCTTTGTGCTCCTTAGACCCCAGCCTATCTCCCTGTCACTGTCATATTCCTGACACTGCATCCAGATTCCAGTAATGTGATGTCCATTATGGTTCTGAAACTTTTTTCTCCATCTTCACTCAGTTTTTCATCTCCTTTCCTGACAAAGATGCAGCAAGTTTCCCTTTCTTTCTTCAGTGAAAAAGATCAAGGTCGACAGAACCTTACTCTATGAATGGCCTCCTCTCTTCCTACCACTTCCTCCATGACTTAACCATGTTAGAAACAAATGGTTTTTATTTATATTGCTTTTAAAAATATTTTAATCTTGATACATACAAATTTTACACACCAATCAGCCACCAGGTGATGTTTGTTTATGTAAAACACCTGTGCAATGTTCCAATCAAGGTAAACACACCTTTTTGCTCAACTATCAGTCACGAACTTCTGGTAAAAACAATCAAAATTCTTTCTTTTCTTTTTTAATTCTCTAGATTTTACTTTTTATGTACTAAATATAAATATATTTATAGCCAGCATAGTCATTATGAAACATCATCATTCCAAGTAAAATCACAATATATTCACTTCAAAGAATCTGAACACAATTTTCTCACCTTAAATTGTTTTCTTTGATATGAATGTAGTAATGTTTTATACAAAATGTTCAATATAGAGGCACCTTTCAATTCCTTTATCATCCAATTGCCCTTCTCTTTCTGGACAGATCCTAAGTAATATGTAATTAGTGCTTTTAGCACCTATGACAATCCCACCGGTATGGTGTATACACCTACCTTTGTGGGCGAATCCCCTACAATACACTTCAGATGCTTCTCACTTCCATGTTTTTGCTTCATCCTTCTGGATTACATTTCCAAAGAAGGGGGATCCTTTAAACTTTCTTCTGCATGAAGTCAAGTCAAGGAAGCACTACTGTGAAGCCATGTGGTTGCATTGTCCTTTTCTGTAACTCTCCTTTTCAGTTTATTTTTGTTGTGATGCAATTGGCAATAGTAAAGTGCCAAGTCTGATAACATTTGACAACTATGTAGCCTGTGCAAAAATCATCCAAATAAAGATCCATTTCTAACTCCCTAGCCTTCTTCCTCACTCCATTTCAGTTAGCCTCAACATCTCCCAGAGACAATACTGTTCTGAATGGTGTTGCCAGGGATTTCTTTTGCCTGTATTTGAACTTGATATCAAGGAGACGACACACAGTATAGGGTTGTGTTTCTTCAGCAATGTGGACTTTCATTATTCACTCATACTGTTGTGTTTATTGGAAATCTATTCTTTTTGATTGCTGAACAATACTGCATAATATCCACAAACTACAACTTGTTTGTCCAGTTTGCCAATATTGGATATATACCTCTTCTTCAGTTTTTGGCATCTATTCACAAAGTTGTATATATGCTGATACAGTAGTTTGTGGGTATGTGCTTTATCTTTTTCTTGGAAAATATCTATGATTTTGTAAAAATTGCCAAGCTGTTTTCCAAAGCAGCTTACCCCTATGGCTTTCTCTCCTCTCCACCTGTGGGGGTAACACTTGTTCCACATCCCCCTCTAATGTTTAGAGTCCTAGCCATGCTTCCTTTGACACTGATAGTGATATCATGAGTATTCATTCTCATTCCCCACACCTCTCCCATTTTAGCTCCTAGAAGGCTGCAGTTCTACCCTCATTACTACACAAACCCAGTCTACCTTATAGCTAATGCTGCAAATCCAAACTCAATAAAATGGAACCCAGTAAAGCAACCAAGGAATGAGGAATTGTGAAGATGGCTGGTGTGCCAAGGAAATCGATACGATCCAACTCGCAGACAGTGTATTATAATATTGTAGCATGAATGCAGGGCTCCTGAGGCCATTTGTTACAGTCTTCAGGAAGGCTTTTTATCAGATTCATAGCAGCAAGTCATACAAATTATTGGATTTCTTTTCCAACATAAAAAATAGCTCTTCGCAGCCTTTTGAAGCTGGGTAAATGAGCCATTGATCTTACCTGTGGAACACTGCAGGGCAGCCTTGTCCTATGACTTCCGATAGTCCATACCCAGAGCCAGCCTATTTACTCATGCTCATCTCGTCTTCATCCTCTGTGCGCTCTGTCTGTATCCTCTCCCATGCCTTTTCCTATCCTCTCAGGAGATTCTTACTTGGACCACTCTCCTATTTTCTCCTAGAAGAGAAACCAGGGCCTAGCAGAGATGACAATATCTTATGATATTTTCTCAGTAGTTAAACAAGTAGTAACTGTTCTCTCTCATAAATGATTGATTATAAGTTTCATAAGATGAAAGATAGGTCCAGCTTATCTTCCAGAACTTCTACATGAATCCTAGGACAAGAAAGGTCCCTAGCTTACAAGTGTCACACAAATTCCTATGGCCTTAGCCAAGGTAGCCAGCTGCTACACAGGCTCTCTTTTGATGTCCCCTGTTCAAAATGAGCCACTCTGTTTTTAGTTAGTTCTCTGGCTTCTACGTCATCTTGAAGCAATACATGTCTCACCACCCACCAGTCAGAGAAGGGTGGGGTCATTCAAAGGCATATGTTGAAGTCTGTGGCCTCACAGGAGTGTGGAAGGTACTGAGGAACAGAACACTGTGTCGTGCCACTGTAAGCTGTGTGTCTAAGTGGATACATAGATGCAACTGGCTAAAGTTTGGAAAATATCTTATATAAGAGTGGAGAAGGGGGATATGGTCCCAATATTGTTTTCTCTTTCTCTCACTATCAAAGCACACATGATTCTTAATTGTCCCTTCATATACTCTGGCTGATACAGCAGATGTTTTCCAGAAAGACAGTCTTCTCTTTCTGTTGCCATTTGTGTGTATACGTCTCCAGAAAAAAAGCTTTTGTCTGGAAAAGCAGAGGTTGCCACCCTCACTTGCTGCAGTACTTCACCCTTTCTCCACCTCTCAGTCTTTAAAATTGTTTATTCATTAAAGAGTGTCCAACATGGTTGTTCTTGCTGGGCTCTGTGATAGGAACTGCTGACAGCTACAAGAGAATCAACGCTCTCCTCTGGTTCATATTCTACTAGGAGATGTAGACACGTAAACAAGTGGTAATCAGCATGCCCTCACTGCCTTTTTAGTAACAGTGCATGGACTCTGGTGAAACTTGAAAAACAGTGAGCCCAAGCTGAGGTCTGGGAAGACCTTCAAGAAGAGGTAACCTTTATGCCAATAATAATTACCTAGAAGTCATCTGAACAGCATGGGAGTGGGACTTCACAGAAGATCCATTGAAAAGATTAAGAGACTATGAAAGCATGGCACAATAAGGAACAGAAAGAAGCTGAGCATCTCGGAAAAGTAAGAGAAGAGGAAAACAAGGTTAAAATGACAATGAAGAAACAGAGTCTTTTGCATGGATATTCAACTTTACAGTGGATGAACATGACACACATCAAACAGACCATGCTTTGAGTTTTGATCTCTCCCCCATGGTTCACAAAGATCCCTCTCCCTCTCCCTCTCCCTCTCCCTCTCCCTCTCCCTCTCTCCCTATTCCTCCCTCTCTTCCTCCCCCTCTCCCTCTCCCTCTTCCTCCTCTGGGTAGCATCAGTGAGCCACAGACCTCAGCAAGACATTCCATCAACTAATACAATACCTTTTGTTCTATAGGACATTGTTAATCCATGGTGCTCAGTAGGTTAGATGTCTTCCCTGGGTTCCCCACACCTAATATTCCCAATTTAAGTTCTCTTTCTTAAGGCATAATCTCATCATTGGAGAAGTAAGTGTACTAATATAGTGGCCCTTTCATGAAAGTTAGGAGTAGTAGAGACTCCTCATAAAAAAACTGTTCAATGATCAAACTTTGTATGTTTAGAAAGGTAACAGTGAATGTGAAGCTGAGGTGGAATAGATGGGAAGACTCAGCAAGAAATAGCAGTATCTTCAGTGAAGGGTCAGTGTACAGGCAGAGGAGATGGATGAACTAGTAATGTCAAGGGAGAAAGGAAAGTTTCAATGATCAGTTGTCAGCCTCTGCCATTTGACATAATCAAACTGTGTTCACAGAAGTGGGAAGAACCTTCAGGCCTGAGGCAAGGGGAAAGCCCTGCTTCAGGCAGTTTCATATGTTCTAGGTCTCAGACTAGGTCCAGACATATCATCATTACTTTGATAAAATGCAGCCCCAGTAATTTATGAGTTATAAGAAGGGGGAGGGTCTGAGGATATAAAAAATTCACAGAGAAGACTGCAAAAGGGAATCCAGGAAGTAGGGACATTTAGGGGAAGAAATCTCCTGCAGGGTCTCAGTCAGAAAAGAGTCCTTCAAGAAAGATGTTCTATCCAGAAAGGGTTCTCAGAAAGACATCTTTGTCTATTAGTTTCAGTCACCAGCAGGCTGAGCTTGGCAAGTGCTATTTTAAGGAAACAGTAAGAGGAAGGCAGAAAGTGAGTCAGAAATGAAGAACTGCAGAGAGCAGATGAGGAAATAAGAGGTTTGATGGTAAGTGAAGAAAGGGCAGTTATTATAGGGAAGGTGAATTTCCTTCAGATGGAAGCACCAAAAATATGTCGGTAATAAAAGAAAGACTGAATCCATACTGCTGAAAAGTGGCTGTAATATATAAGGCAAGTAATAGAACTGTGAGGGCAATATTTACTGGTGTGACTTCACAGCAGAATTATAACATAGTTGGTTAAAGTTCTATGAGATGGAGGCTGCAGAGTGGAAGGTTCCCTATGTAGCCAGCCTCTTGTGGTATATTCCTAGCAGAGAGTGGCCTTGAAGAAGTCACCTGATCTGTCTACTCCAACAGGAGATAATCACACCTACCTTTCTAATTTCATCTCTAGTCTTCTCCTGAAGCCCAAAATCAAGAAAAAGTATTTATCTGGTGACCTCTAACTTAAGCTCATATAAACACACTGAAAGTTATGACTTTACACTACAGTTTTCCAAATTACTGAAATTCAGAACTGTTCTAAGAACCAGGCCAATTCCATCTGTGGGGATATATGTTTTTTTATTGGATATTTTATTTATTTACAATACAGATGTCATCCCCTTCCTCCATTTTCCCTCCCTAGAACTCCCCCCCTTTATGAGTTTATACCTTTTTGGTTATGTGAATATATTAAGGTCAGTTCTATGTTGAGGGTCTAGCAATATGATAGATGCAAATAGTCAATGAACAAACAATACAATAAACACAAATAGTCAAAGTAAAAGCAAGGCATTAAACCCAATTATGTGAACACTCCCATGATCACTCTTTCTAAGGGCTTATCAAGATGACCAAAGTATCTGAGCCCACTTCCCTGTCCTATCTCAAGGTTACTTTCATGTCTGAAGCCTACTTCCTTGTTCTAGCCTAAAATTCAGATTCCTGTCTGAAATTGCTTCTTTGTTCTAGCCTAATATTTAGATTCCTGCCTGAAATCACTTCTTTGTTCTAGCCTAATGTCAGATTCCTGCTTGAAGCCTACTTCCTTGTCCTTGACCAATGACATATTCCTGCAAAGCAGCCCATTTCCTTGTCCTTGGCCCATGTCAGATTCTTGCCAAGCAGCCCCAAAGGCTCTCCACCTGTCTCCCTTTTTTATTTCATTAACAAGACTGAGCTTGTCTTAGGTCATTCTCACAAGAATGGCTTCCTTACTCATCATGGAATCTGCATTACCCAAAGCAATGCACTTCTGTCTTAGGCTAGTAAGGCTCTGTGCAGAATCTTACCCATCCTTGGCTTGCCAACCTCTTAATTTAATAACTCTGTCTGGGGGTCTATTTTCAGGTTCAAGCCATGTACTTTGGCTGCCAACATGTTGATGTTGTTAAAGAAAAGCTTTAACACAGGAATAAAAGTATTCCCAGGACAAAAAGGGCTAGCATGATCAAGCTATATATGTCCGTTTCAAAGCTTGACCAAAATAGAAATACTGACCTCAGGCTATGGGTAATTTTATCTGCAGTATCTACTGCATCTATGCTCAGCAGAGCAGCATTCTTGAAATTCATATCCTCCCTGTGTATCATTAAAACATTCTGAGAAGTGTTAGAATTATGCCAAATACACTGCACGTGTCATTAAACTTCTTCCTAATTATAATGACTACCACCGTAAATTGTAGAACTAACATGAATCCAATGGTATTTGGCATGATACTCAAGTTGGCTCCTTACCCTTAAATTCTGAACCTACTTCCAGTAATTTGAATAGGATAAAGAACATCAATCCATTCTTCCAAATGCCTATCTAAATCCTCTTGTATATTCAACACATTAGTAACATTTTTTGCTAAATGATTAACAAAAGTAGCTCTCTTAACTTCTTGTGTCAAAGCAATTGTAGAAGCAGTGGTGCTAGCAATTAATGTAATTAAAGCTGTTATACCAGCAATAATCAAGCCCACTACCCTCCTGCTTCTACTTAAAGCCTGACTCATTTCTTCCAGTACTTGCAAGCTATTTTTAGAATACCAAGGTTCTATGATACTCAGGGTACTAAAACAAAAGCTGGTTGATAGACTTCCATAACTGACATGCCAGATTTCAAAACACAAACAAAGTTAGAGGGTATACAATCAATGCAACTTACATTAAATACTATAGAAGAAACAAATGTATTTTTAACTTGACAATGAAAAGAGCCTTAACACTTGTGCTAACACCTGTTTGAAATTAGATCCTGCCCCAACTTTACCTCTTGCTAATATAACATCATAGAGAATTACAGCTAATTTCCATATATGTCTCTGAAAATGTCCAGAACCAGACATCCAAATGAAGACTGTTATTTCCAATATTGGATTGATTTCTAGACCAGTCCATGATTGAATCTGAATAACTGGTCACATTTAATAACAATACGAGAGACATTATAACTTCTCTTTTTGATTCTCTGTTCCAGAAGGTCTAAGAACTTGAGGCAAGGCAGCTTGTCCCATCAGGGGTATAGGTAAGCAATGGAGAGTCAGTAACTTATGTCCAATACAGCTTCCCAGTAACCATTGTCAGGGCACTCACCAAGCTCACAGGTCAACATCGTTCTTTTTTCCACATCCTTGCCAGCATCTGCTGTCATCTGAGTTTTTGATCTTAACCATTCTGACTGGTGTGAGGTGGAATCTCAGGGTTGTTATGATTTGCATTTCCCTGATGACTAAGGATGCTGAACATTCTTTATGTGCTTCATGGCCATTCAATAGTCCTCAGTTGAAAAGTTCTTTGTTGAACTCTGTACCCCATTTTTAATAGGAATATTTGATTGTCTGGAATATAACTTCTTGAGTTCTTTGTAAATTTTGGATATTAGCCCTCTATGAGATGTAGGATTGGTAAAGATCTTTTCCCAATCTGTGAGTAGCCCTTTTGTCCTATTGACGGTGTACTTTGCCTTACAGAAGCTTTTCAATTTTATGAGGTCCCATTTGTCAATTGTTGATCTTAGAGCATAAGCCATTTTTGTCCTGTTCAAGAATTTTTCCTCTGTGTCCATGTGTTCAAGGCTCTTCTCCACTTTCTCATCTATTAGTTTCAGTATGTCAGGTTATATATGGAGGTCCTTGATCCAGTTGGACTTGAGTTTTATACAAGGTGATAAGAAAGGATCAATTTGCATTTGTCTACATGCCAACCTCCAGTTCAACCAGTACCATCTGTCTTTTTTCCACTGGACAGTTTTAGTAACTTGTTCTTAAAGAACAAGTTACTACAGGTACATGGGTTCATTTCGAGTCTTCTATTGTATTTCATTAATCTTCTTGCCTATCTCTGTACCAATGCCATGCCGTTTTTATCACTACTACTCTGTAGTACAGCTTGAGGTCAGGGATGGAGATTCCCCCAGATGTCCTTTTATTGTTGAGAATAGTTTTCACTATCCTGGGTTTTTTTGTTATTCCAAATGAATTTGAAGATTGCTCTATCTCTGTGAAGAATTGAGTTGGAATTTTGATGGGGATTGCATTAAATCTGTAGATTGCTTTTGGCAAAAGGACCATGTTTACTATATTAATCCTGCCAACCCATGACCATGGGAGTTTATTCAGTCTTCTGAGATCTTCTTCTATTTCTTTCTTTAGAGACTTGAAGTTCTTGTCATACAGATCGTTCACTTGCTTGGTTAGATTCACACCAAGGTATTTCATATTATTTGTGACTATTGTGAAAGGTGTCATTTCCCTAATTTCTTTCTTAACCTGTTTATCGTTCAAGTAGAGAAAGGCTACTAATTTGTTTAGGTTTAGTTTATAACCAGCCACTTTGCTGAAGTTGTTTATCAGGTTTAAAAGTTCTCTGGTAGAAGTTTTGGGGTCACTTAAGTATACTATTATATCATCTGCAAGTAGTGGTATTTTGACTCCTTCCTTTCCTATGTGTATCCCTTTGACTTCTTTTTGTTGTCTAATTGCTCTGGCTAGGACTTCCAGTACTATAATGAATAGGTAGGGAGAGAGTGGACAACCTTGTCTAGTCCCTGATTTTAGTGGGATTGCTTCAAGTTTCTCTCCATTTAGTTTGATGGTGGCTACTGGTTTGCTGTATATTGCTTTTACTATGTTTAGGTATCGGCCTTGAATTCCTGATATTTCTAAGACTTTTACCATGAAAGGATGTTGAAATTTGTCAAATGCTTTCTCAGCATCTAGTGAGATGATCATGTGTTTTTTTTTTCCCTTTGAGTTTGTTTATATAGTGGATTACATAGATGGATTTCCTTATATTGAACCATCTCTTCCTTCATGGGATAAAGCCCACTTGATCATGATAGATCATTGTTTTGATGTGTTCTTGGATTCAGTTTGTGAAAATTTTATTGATTATTTTTGCATTGATATTCATAAGGGAGATTGGTCTGAAGTTCTCTTTCTTTGTTGGGTCTTTGTGTGGTTTAGATATGAATGTAATTGTGGCTTCATAAAATTAATTTGGTAGTGTTTCTTCTGTTTCTATTTTGTGGAATAGTTTATAGGGAATTGGTCTTCTTGGAATGTCTGATAGAATTCTGCATTAACACTATCTGGTCCCAGACATTTTTTGGTAGGGAGACTTTTAATAACTGCTGCTATTTCTTTAGTGGTTATAGGACTATTTAGATGGTTTATCTGATCCTGATTTAACTTTGGTGTCTGGAATCTGTCTAGGAAATTGTCCATTTCATCCAGATTTTCCAGTTTTGTTGAGTATAGGCTTTTGTAGTAGGATATTTCTTTATTTCTTCCATGACCAAGTTATCATTCAGTAGAGCATTGTTCAGTTTCCATGTGTATGTGGACTTTCCATTGATTTTATCATTATTGAAGATCAGCCTTAGCCTATAGTGATCTGATAGGATACATGGGATTATTTCAATTTTCTTGTATCTTTTGCAGCCTGTTTTGTGACCAATTATATGGTCAGTTTTGGAGAAGGTACCATGAGGTGCTCAGAATAAGGTATATTCTTTTGTTTTTGGATGAAATGTTCTATAAATATCTGCTAAATCCATTTCGCTTATAATTTTCTTAGTTTTTCTGTGTCTCTGTTTAGTTTCTGTTTCCATGATCTATTGATGAGAGTGGGGTGTTGAAGTCTCCCACTATTATTTTGTGAGGTACAATGTGTGCTTTGAGTTTTAGCAAAGTTTCTTTTATGATTGTGGGTGCCTTTGCATTTGGGGCATAGATGTTCAGAATTGAGATTTCTTCTTGGTTGATTCTTCCTTAATGAGTATGAAGTGTCCATTCTTATCTTTCTTGATAAAATCTTCTAACTTTCATAGTCTCTGGTGAGAAGTCTGGTGTAATTCTAATAGATCTGCCTTTACATGTTACTTGACCTTCTTTCCTTACTGCTTATAATATTCTTTCTTTGTTTTGTGCATTTGATGTTTTGATTATTATAAGACTGGGTGAATTTCTTTTCTGATCTAGTCTATTTGGAGTTCTGTAGGCTTCTTGTATGTTCATAGGCATCTCTTTCTTTAGGTCAGGGAAGTTTTCTTCCGTAATTTTGCTGAAGATATTTACTAGGCCTTTAAGTTGGGAATCTTCACTTTCTCCTATACCTATTATCCTTAGGTTTGGTCTTTTCATTGTGTCCTGGATTTCCTGGATGTTTTGGGTTAGTAATTTTTTGCATTTTGTATTTTCTTTGACAGTTGTGTCAATGTTTTCTATGGTATCTTCTGCACCTGAGATTCTCTCTTCTATCTCTTGTATACTGTAGGTAATGCTTGCATCCATGACTCCTGATCTCTTTCCTAGGTTTTCTATCTCCTGGGTAGTCTCCCTTTGTGATTTCTTTCATGTTTCTACTTCAACTTTTATGTCCTGAATCGTTTTGTTCAATTCCTTCACCTGTTGGTTGTGCTTTCTTGTAATTCCTTAAGGGATTTTTATGTTTCCTCGTTAAGGGCTTCTACTTATTTACATGTGTTCTCCCATATTTCTTTGAGGGAGTTATTTATGTCCTTCTTAAAGTCTTCTGTCATCAACATCATGAGAAGTGATTTTAAATCTGAATCTTGCTTTTCTGATGTCATCAGGTATTCAGGACTTGCTATCGTGGGAGAACTAGTTTCTGATGATGTCAAGTAACCTTGGTTTCTGTTGCTTATGTTCTTGCATTTACCTTTCACCATCTTGTTATTTCTAGTGCTACCTTTACTCACTATCTCTGACTGGAGCCTGTGTGTCATGTTATCTTGGCTGTGACAGAACTCCTCAGAGTCCAGCTGTCTCTGTGATCCTGTGACCCTGAGACTCTGGTTGTGATAGCTCCTGGGAGTCAGGCTGTTTCTAGGCTCCTGAAATCCTGGTGTGCCCAACCTCCTGAGATCCTGTGATCCTATTTTCCTATGTTCCTATGTGTTAGAGCTTTTGGGAGTCCAGCCTCCTCTCGGTTTTGGGGATTTTGTGCAGAGCTGAAGCCTTAGGGCTGCTCCAGGTGCAGGAGCAGACAGAAAGGATCCTGTGCCACTGGCCTTGAGGGAGTTCATGGGTCCCAGTGGGTCCCAAATTGTTGCCTGTTTTGTGTTTGGAGGGGTTGTGACTTACCTAAACTCCTGGGCATGTTGGAATTCCTCGGAGTCCAGCCTTCTCTCTGAGATATATATATATATATATCACCAGAAAGAGCACCAGAGTACCCCACCATGAGTGTGATGGGTGTGTACACAAGAAAACTCCCAGTTTCTTTCCCTAGAGCTTTCAAATAAGATCTCCCCGTTAAAGAAGGATGCTGACGGTTCATATTACTCCCAACCCAGTCACCACCACAAATAGGTGTTGATTTCAATTGTACTTTAAAGAAGCCTGGCACTTTGTGTCCATCAACTGTCTGCTTATGAGTGAAATTAGACTTATAGGTGATGAACAAAGGAGAGAATGTTTCTAAGGAGCTGTCACATGTTGGTGATCAAAACATGAAACATGCTGGTTTCTATTCTAGAGTATGCTAGCACTTCGTCCCATAAGACATTGTAGTTTGTAGAGAGAGACCGCAGTTTGTTCTCAAGATTGACCTGTACTGTTTGTTGAGCAGCTATTTGAACTTGGGATTTGTCTCCTTTGAGCACTTTTGCTCATGTCTACAGGAGACCTGATCTCCACAGCACTGAATGTTTGGGATTAAGTGGGGCACTACATCATAACACCTGGCACACAGAAGGTGACCAGCATGTTTCTTTTCTCTGTGTCACTGTTTTGTCTAGTAGCTAGTAATTTTATTCTGGTAGATCCAGTGTGTTTCTGTACATGAAGTGAAAATACCAAATGTTTAGTCATCCCTCATCCTAATTTATTAATTTTTCTGTGTCTACAATAGCGATGTCACTGCCAATTTCTGCATTGAAATGATGTATCCCTTCATTCTTCCTTGAATTTACATGGACATTTTCCCCTTTCTGGTTGAACATTTTGCAGTTCCTTTAAAAAAAAAAAAAGTCCTAATTTTGTTTCTTGGCTCTGACCTGTCTCTTCTCCTCCTTTTCAACTTCCTAAACCCCATCTTGTTTCCCTGTATTGTTTGCTTAATGGGCAGTTTAATGGGTATAGAATTTTCATTCTGAAACACACAAAGCACAAGACAAAAATTCGAGTTCTTCCTAGGCAGTTTCTATGTGTATCCCTCTTCTACAGCACTCTTCCTCTGTTCTGTTCTGCTTCACAACTGAAATATGCTGAACCAAAGATGGGGGAAAGCAGCATGGAAGGACAGACAATATGCCTCCTCATTGTTTCTGGATGGACTTCCTAGCATCCTGCTCATAGGAAAGATAGCTCAAAAGCTATTCTGGTGTGTCTCTTCTGCTTGTAGAGTTATAGCCCTGACTATATTCTGTATGACATAAGCTAATTACCAAGGTAATTCTGGGTACCAGCACTGCCAAACTGTTGTGTTTTGTAATCAAAAGCTGTACCAGTAAATGTGAGTCTGAGTCTATTGAAGACACAGGAAATCTATTGACGTGTTATCAACCTCAAACAGTTTTCTTCTAGGTTGTGGGCCCACATTACCCCAATTTTGTTTTGGCTGAATTTTTGGTGATTTACAGAATATACCTCACACTTTAGCCACTTCATAGACATGAGTGACTCAGTACAAAACGCCTTACCTAATTCAGATGTTCATAGATCTATAAATGGGGTCCGTGGCCATTTTACTAAGCTCCTACAATATGCTCACATTGTTCTCCAAAGAGAAGACCACTGCCTGACTTAGCCTTCAGCTGGCATCAGTAGAAGATAAATTGATTTTCTTCATGCATGGATAGGTTGTGCTATCAGTGGGGACAGTGTTTCTAGGCTGGATAGAAGTATGTATTTCTACCCACACCACCTGCTTCCTAGTCTCACTGGCACTGTGCTATGGACTGGCTTTCTGTTTGCCATCTCAGTGAGCATTAGATAACTTATGTTTATACCTCTTTGCTATTACACACTAAAGAAATGGAGTTTCTACTTCAAAAATCTGGTTTATACAAAATAAAACAGCATAGTTACAATTAGCTTTTTAAATTTGTGAAGGAATTTTAAACGCAAACAAATCACATGCTGCAAAATGGGAAAAGAATTATACACAAAAGCATGCAAGAGAAGAGTATGAAGTGCAAAGAAAAATGATGATAAGAGGCTGCACAGTAAGAATTCCAGAGGAGAAAACTAGAGACTTCCAGGTCTTAGCTACAGTTTATCTGTGGCTTGGAAAGAAATGGAGAGGGGCTAGCTAGATGTCTGAATTCCTTAAGGCTGCCTGCCAGTCAGAGGGAATGTCTGCTGCGGATGCTGATTCAGACTGTGAAGAGGCAGCCAGATTCATTACTGTGCTTGGCCAGCATCTAATGGCAGCAGAATTCACTGATGCATATTTAAACTGAATCTTCATAATAAAAGTCTTAAGTAAACAGTCACCAGCTGCAAATGAAAAGTATAAGGCCTTCAAGAGGGACTATCTTTAAGGAAAAGTTTGAAACTATGTACCGCCTTTCTCAAACATTATTTGATCATTTGTAGTTGTCAACACTAACATGCTTTAGCAGTCATTCCGTTGCTGGGCTATGTGGGTTCTTGTGGTGTTTATAATTTTCTGCTGTTTGGGGAGAGTAGTTGATCTGTAGTGTACATGAAGTCCCTTGTCAGAAAGATCGAATCCATCAACTTACAGAGGACTTGGGTTTCAATGGGACCCACAGAAATGAATGCACCTAAATGTTGGAAATCCAAGTAGGTCTCCAGGCAGCCCAAATTTACATTCTTCATCAAACATAGGTGATACTGGAGGTCTGAGGGAATTCTCAAGAGGTGATATCTGACCTCAAGTCCTGAGTGTAGAAAGTTACCACTATTGTGCTAATCTGCTATGGACTCCATGCTGGCCACCAGTGCTCTGTTGAAATTGGTAATCACCTATAGCTTGTGCTGTGCTCTCTAGAGCACAACAGCTATGCAGCCCTTTAAATGCTTTCCCGTATGATCAGAGTTAAATGCCTGTGTTGTTAAGTGTTTCTTAAGTGAAGGATAATACAATTTTACCAGTGAGTGGGAGAAATATCACTAACCATCCAAACTGATATTTTCCTTTATAAGTATATATATATTATATATATATATTAAGATGGATTTGATCTTTCTGTCAAGTGACGTCATGTTCACTACAGATCAACTACTCTCCCCATCCAGCAGAAAATTATAAACACCACAAGAACCCACATAGCCCAGCAACGGAATGACTGCTAAAGCATGTTAGTGTTGACAACTACAAATGACCAAATAATGTTTGAGAAAGGCGGTACATAGTTTCAAACTTTTCCTTA
>NW_021604565.1:10634035-10657915 GCF_004785775.1 Grammomys surdaster
GTGTATATATATATATATATATAAATATATATATATATATATATATACTGATATTTCATACAGATGGATCTGGTTTGCTACAGTCATGAGTTGGGTGTCTCAAGGAATCTAGAAACCACTCTTGGTTTTGATTGTTTGTTATCCCAGCTCCTCCCCCATTCTCCTAGTGCCCATTCCAAGTGAGAGTCAACTCCAGTGATGCTTAGTTATCAGGAATGGTCAATTCATCCAACAAATATTTACTAACTAGTCAATATCAATAGTCACAGTTGCCTGGGACCTTTTTGACTTTAGTACTCAGTATACTGTGTATACCTCTCAGTTGCATGCAAAGCAAGCCCTTTGGTGGCCCTATCACCTACCCTGTTCTGAAAGAGAGGAGATCCTAGAAATCATGGTTCCTAGCTACTTACATAAAAGGCTAGTAAGCACTCAGTAGTCCTCCCCATCAGCTTGTCTGGATAATTTTGGTACATCAAGAAGAACATTGTGCATAGCATCACTGTAGGATGCTGAGACAGTGTGCTACAGTGGACTACAAAGGTTTGTCTAGTTCCACCTGTGTTATTTCTGAAAGATTCCGACAATAATGTAATGAGTCAGAAGACCAATATGAACCCAGCAGGTGGTGGTTCCATCTCTAACTTGGACTCTCACAGATCAATGCATCAACCAGTTATTCAGCTTCTCCACTGCTAAGATTTCTAATGTAAAAATAAAGGTACATGAAAAGAAAACTACCAGAGAAGGAACAAAAGTCATGAAACATACTATAGTTTTCATGCTTCATTACCACCTAGTTTTAGACTAGTAAGTTTGCCTCGTGGTTTCATCATAAAGAAATTTTTTTTAAAAAATCCATTAACAACTCTTTTGGGAGTCTCCTGATCATTTAGTGACAGTACAAGAAATATGAATAAATGTTACATTATACTATCATGTGATTGTTCTTATAGCTTAAAGAAGGCACATTTATCATGGGTCATGAATTAGCACCAGTGTTGTAAACTATGATTTGTGGACTAAATGTTTGTTTTTAAACTAAAAAATATGAGCATGAGTATTTATTATATATAATTCTATGCACAGCATATCTAATATGTATATGTAATTTGATTAAAAATCAATTATACATATCCACTCATATATGTGTGAATAAGTATGATTGTTTTCATGCTTTAATAACAAAATTGAGTACTTGCTTACAACAAAGCACTTAAGTACACTTAAAATAAGTACACTTAAAATATCTAGACTTGCCTTTAACAATATGTATTTTCTACTGACACTGATCAAATAGAATGGCTACAAGATTGATAGTCCAAAGTCCAAGTCTCTCTTAGGATCTGTATCTGCATTACTGTGTGCTTTCAAGCAAATAGTGCCCCCCATCCCTGTTCTCTCATCTCTCTCCCTGTCCTATTCCTTTCTTCCTACCAGTCTTGCTCTTTCTTGAACTATACCTAACAGGAATTCAAATAGAAAAAAAAAAACACCTCTTCTTCCCTTGACTAAATGTTGTGAAACAATAGGTAAGAAACAAAGGCACTGGTCCTTTTCTGGAGGAAAGACTGTTTACATTCAAAGTGTTATTCATCAGGCTGATGCTGCAAGATGACTCAGAGCAGTGAGTGATGCGCATGAGTGACAGGCAGCTCTCTGGTTCTAACCCTCTCCAGTGCAGCAGTGGGGAGTTACTTAGATTGGTAATAACATACAGACCTCTGCACCGTGGTGCTTTATCAGAGTCAGACTACTATATAAGAATCTGATTGAGTCACAGTATGCAATCAGGAATTTGAGTTTTAATTACTTCTTCATCCCTTGATCCTCTGAAGACTGTCATTAAACATTTACAAGACACGAATTTCAGATCCTGCCAATATCTTTCTGAGATTACTTAGCTGAACAGTTTAATCCAAGACAGAAGAGCCCTGGGCACATGAGGCAAGACTACTCTCGATATAGAACAACAGTGAGGGCAACATTTGAGTGGTTTGAAGAACAAATATCAAAGAATTTTCTTTATGTTGAAATTTGAATGTGTATTTGATTCATAACTGTGAGATTCATGCAGAACACACAAGTATAGCTTAAAAACACACAAGTATAGCTTTAAAAAACAACAAAACAAATCCTTTGTGTAGTGTGTGTAAATATGGGGCTTCCTCTACCAAGACTCCAGGAAAAAGGTGTTTCTACAAGCAGTTCTCGTAGGGTTGAAAATAGTTACATAAGGCACTCAAGTGAAACATTGGACATTCTCAGCTCTCTTGCCACCCAGTCATAGGTGCTGCATCCCCAACTTCAGATTTATGGCATAGGCAGATTGGTGGGTATCATTTGCTCTACAAAATGATCCTTTAATTTATAAATAAATTTACTCTCATGTTCCTTCAGCAATCTGTGCCATTAGAGCACAATGCTAGTAAAATCTACTTCTTAGAGGCTCTCTACACCTATGCTTTTTAGCACAAACCTGTATTGTAAGTAAAGAAAACAAAAGTTTACTTTATAATTCTCTTAACTACTAAGAGGCAGCTTTTGTCAAAGGCCTTTTCTTCTGATCCTAGGAACTTAATATTACTTTGTATTTATAATCATCCTAGATAGATGGAGTGCGGAATTCTTTAACAAGCTTATGTAATAGTATTATGTGATATTACATAATATATATGTGATTTTATTGACTAAATATTGATATTTACAAAAAAGAAAAGATCAATCAACTAGACTTTATAAGTAGTAATGACAGCACTAAAAGCTGCTAACGCAATGAGCATTTATCTAATGTGCTGAGAAACATTCCAACTCATTAGTCACTGAAAATCAAGCCAATATGTTAAGTGCAATTATTTACTATTCCTATATTACAGATAGTGAGATTAGTGCTCAGAGATGTGAACTATCATTCCCCAGAAGCTATTACACAAGACAAAATTCAGAATCAACACAGCCTCCCATGTAATTTGTGCAATTAAACACACAGCTCCATGCTACTAGCAGTTCAACTGTCAGGTACTAACATGTAGGACCAAGAATAATGGATGGCAGATATAGACTAGATTTGAGAAGCTAATAAATCTGACCCTTTGGGCCACAAAAGGCATTAAAAGCAGGAAAACTGGGCAACATCTGCCAAGCATTTTAATATAGTAGACAACCTGAAGATGAGGGCTGTGATCCCTAAGCTAAAGGAAGCAAATGTTCACATTTTAAATGTATGAAGATTTAAAATTCACTCAATGAGATTGTCAGCATATTGAATCAAGTAAATGACTTGTGAACCTCAAAACATGACATGAGAAGTCAGAGGGGACCATATTAATAAAAATGAAAATCTCTGTGGCAATGAAACATGTTCAACCACTACAACATGTAAAGATAGACTTCCCAAAGCTTTCAGGGTGATGTGAGAACAAGAAAAGAAAATGAAGTATTAACACCTGAAAGTGTTTGTGCTTACTCACCCATCCAGGGCTGCCTGATACGGCTGGTGAGAAATGAAGCCCGGCTTGAGTTGGAGGAGCAACAGCAAGACTAAGGCTGTGACAGTTTTATTGCAAGCAATCAGATTTTTTATGCTCTTATCAGAAACAGAATATAGTGGCATTTGCCAGGATCAATACTGTTATAGTTGCCAGGATACAGTGATGCTTGCAAGTTATACAGGGTACACAAAATTAATGTCTGAGACCAATTGTCCTGTCAAGCTTCTATACTTCCTTAACTTCTAAGGGAACATACAGAGAAATATCAAGTGGCATGGATGCTTCACGGCTTGAGAGGGTGCCTTGGTTTCTCAAGAAGTAAAAGCCACATAGTACCCCAGGAGCCAAGGACTCCAAACTTGAAAAACTTATGACACATGTTTCTTAAGGCAGCTAGACCAGATCAACTTCATGATTCCCTGCAAATACTCGAAAGTTTTTTGCATGTGTCAAGAACTACACACTCACTTATGCAGCAAACACAATAAAACCAAGCAGGTTAAACAAGCAGTCACTGTAAGCAGCCTGATGGGAAGCAGCAGTAAGACTTCCTCTAAAACATGAATAAGAAAAACATTGAGTAAAAGTGACAAGGTAAAAATAAACATTGCCTTTTTTAAGAAAATTCAGTGCTTTGTGGAAGCCATAAGGGACATTTTTAAAGTACTCAAACCAAATTCCACCAACCTAGAACAATCAGAAAAGGTGCACCTTTAAAGTGATGATGTACAAATTTTTTTTTGAAAAAGAAAATTGGATGATCAAACTGTTCATCAGAAAACCCATATGGCAAGAAATGTTAAAGAAAGTGTATCAGTTCAAAATAAAACTGTACCATATGATATGGCACAGAGCTTCAAAAACAGTACTAAATTTCTGATACTTGCCATCCAGTACAAAAATTACTGTATGCTAAAAATAATATATAAGCATTTGTAAGTATTATCTACTATAGCCAGTAAGTCTAAAGGCATTCTGGCCTGTGAAATATCTTTAAAAAGGATGTAACTCTTTAAAGCAAGAAGAATAATACATATGAAGTTTATAAATATGAGGAAATAAATGTAGGATAACAATATTACAAAGAACAAGAAAAAGATGCAAATATACTATACTAAGATTTATAAATATATGAAGTACAGACCTGGCAAAGACTTTTATTTACAGTGAATATCATCAATTCTAGAGAAACTACTAAAAATAATTTATAAATAACAAAACATAGGTAAGCCACAACTTAGGAAGAAATAAACTTCAGTTAAAAGAGAGGAAAGAGAAGATGCAATAGTATATGCCTATCATCCCAGCATTTATGGAACTAAGGCAATAGAATCACGAGTTTCAGGCCAGCATTGGCTATGTAACAAGACTCCAGTATCAAAGAGCTCAAAAATTATATAATAGGCCAGCAATATAACTTACAAGTAAAATGCTCTTGCTATAAAAACCTGAAGCCCTGTGTTTGATCTCTGGAATCCATATACAAAGCCATGTGTCGAGGGTGTGCATCTGTAATCCTATATACTATCCAATCAGTAGTTGATCCTAACTGTAATTCTTCTGCAAGATGGGAAGTAGGAACAAGAAAACCACCTTGAGACTCTCAGAGCAGCCAGCCTGTAGAAAACTGTATGGTAAAAACAAGAGACCCTGCCTGGTCAATTTGGAAGTGAAGAAATACTTCCTAAAAATTGTCCCCTAACTTCCACACACAGGCTACGGCATACACACATTCCTAATATTTCTCTCTACCACATTTCTCTCTTCCTCTTCCCCACCTCCTTTCAATAATAATCACTTTTAAAAACAAATAGATAAAAGAAAGGGATGAAAGGAGATACTGAAGAGAATAATTAAATGAAACATATAAAATAGACCATGAAGGTGACAGGCTTACCAAACCGAATTTAATAATGAGACAAGCAGAAAACAGTTTTCAGATGGAAACTTGTAGTACTGCATTCTTAAATAGTTAAGGTTCTATGATCTGGCCACATTAAAAATCCAGAAAGATTTCTTTGGTTTTGGCAATGAAACTAAGATGTGGAAGGGAACTCTGTCCTTTGGAAAGTGCCCTTATAAGAACCACATGTGTCACCACTATGACTTTAAGGCCTACCACCTTCAGAAGGCCCATGACAAATGTGACTACCCTTTCATCAAGAAAAAAATACAGCTTGATATGGGAAACCTAAACAACATACCAATCAACTCTCAAGACTGGGAGACAGAAGACTGGCCAGTAGCCTAGCTCCAGGTATAGTGAAAAGTTCTCTCTTAGAAGAGTAAGGTAGAACTGATTCAGTGGGACACCCACAATCCTCTTCTGGCCTACATACACACATTCATAGGAACCAAGACATACATGTGCGTCTATATCACATGTGCGTGCTACACACAAGCACACACAAAAGAAGAGGAAACAAAATAATGAACTGTTTCTAAAATCGATCTGAAGATGTTGCTGATATTGATTAACCAGAACAATTATGAAAATAGCACATAAATGAAGGAATTTATCTGATTTTAAAGACTTCAGAACTTTCTTATGCTCTACAATATTCATAATAGTGTGACATTAACATATTGCCCTAAGAGGAAATACAGCAGAGGAATAGACCAGAGACATACATTTATTGTCACTTCAATTTTTACAAAAGTATGAGGCTATTCTATAGGGAAGATGTAGTATTCACAACTAATAGTGCTGAAACAGATGAAACTGTGGGAAAATAAAGTGAACCTTAGCTCTTACATCATGCCACAGACAAAAATTAATTAAGCCAGAGAAAAACTGAAACAAAAAAGTCTAAAACTGCAACAATGGTAGGAAAATATATAGGGAAAGATTGTTTGGCATGAGGTTAGGTGAACATGTCTAAGACACGAATTGCTAAAAGTACTAGTCTTTAAAAATAGATGTTTAATTTCATCAAAATTAAAAGGTTTTGTTCAATGTAAGATAACATCCAAAATGAAAAGAAAACTCTACATGAGAAGATAAAGTTACTGAGAAAAGACTTAGACTCAAGTAACTCAGTTAAAAAGAAACAACTCAACAAAAATTAGCAAACTATTTTAAGAAATGTGTCACAGTGAAGACACATGCATGCCCAACAGGTACCCAGAAAAGTATTCACTGCATTGTTAGTCACACAGAAACAAAGTAAAAACAAAGTAAAAAGGTAACAAAACAATGTGCACTCACAAATGACACAGACATATGAATGGATTCTCAATCCTATGCAGGACAACAAAGCTAAATACAAAACACCAATATGGTTTGTTTTCATTCCTGTGAAATTCTGAAAAGATTATTCTAATCATTATTAAACGGAAGCACATTGTTGACTGGCCTGGCAAGACAAGCCCACTGGTGTAATAGTGTCACAGATACCAAATAAGTAACCAACTACTTTCTGAATGAAGTTAAATCCTGCTACAAAAGATGAAACCTATACCAGAATCTTTATCAGGGTCAAGAACCTGTGACTAAAAATGTCATAAGCCCTATGAAACAACCAACTACGATTTTTCTGCTGAATTGATATAGTATTAAGCCAATCCTAATCACTTTTATTATACCTATAGATTAATACATCTCTCAACCCTCATCATAGAAATTAATACATCTCTCAACCCTCACCAGAAGTAGATGGTAATTAATACAGAGACCCACAACTAGTTGAGATACAAAGAATAATAGACTGTGAAATTCTCAACCCTAAAAAAAATGTGTGTGTGTCCTCTTCCTTGTAATATTTAAATTAATATACATTGCCATGAAGTCTCAACTTCTATCCAAGAAGCCATTGGCAATTAATAGTAAGAATCCGTTTTCTTTAAGACTATAGCCCTTGGTAACCCACCCATATTCCAGTGGAAGATACAAATTGGACTTGACTGGGGATTTAAAAAAAATGACAAAAAGTTTGTGGAGGGAGGGAAGGAGGTGAATCTAGGAGATTTGGGATATGAGTAAATATTATCAAAACAATTTGCAAACTTTTTAAATTACTAAATTTTTTATGAATAAATTTATGGCATCTAAGTTGTATATAAAAGGCAGCAGTCATTTTGTGGTTAGTGATGGAGGCAGTGTTAGTACTTACTATTGTCCTGTTACTTCTCACGGTTTCAAAATAGTATGAATGCCTTTAACGAGGTTTAGCTTGGATTGTTTTGATCTGAGCATCACAGTTGGAATCTACCTTTTTGTCCCCATAGTACTTACACAACGTTTGTTGGTCAAGTTCTAGCGCCTATATTAGAGCCTTCTCAAGAATATCACAACCTTTTATTTAAAAAATTCCCCATGGCTCATTTTTTAATGCAATGGATACTCAATAAATGTTTTCTTGGAAAGGAATTTAGCTGATATACTGAAGCAAGCAACGAGTTTCTTGTCAATGGACAAGAAACAAGAACAGGATTGAGGGAGTCTCTTCGTGTATCAAGGCAAGCAGCTACCTACAAAGTGATGAGAGTAAAAGCTAGGTTCAATTTGACTTCATCAACCTGGATCAAAATTTCCAGATTCACTCCAAGTTCACAATAAAGCTTAAAGTATAACCACATAGAAACTCCTTTGCAAAGTACATGTGACCTTGAAGGTGGGTTCTATAATTACAAGGCTTAGAATCTAGTGTGGTCTCTGAGATAGCATGGAGGTCAGCAGACCATAAAATAATGTGACATTTCACCTAACGCTGGGTTCCACTAACTAGGATCTAACGTTAATTATGGAGGGAGAGTCTATAACAAACATTCCGGGGGATTTGAGTGAGGTCTTACTTTATAGCAAAAGGTGGGTGAGGTCTGCCTCTACAGATAGCAAAATGTCACAAGGTCGTTAACACCACTCTCAGCTTTCTGGGCAGAAATCAAGGAATTCCTCCATGGAGGAGAGGCCCCTGCATGTTTAGCATTTCTGGTTTCTCTAATGATGTTCTTTTTGTGCTCTGTAGGCACAAGCTCTTTTGTGCACTCAAACATAGGATCAACAGACATCTATTAGAGCATTTATTAATTGATCTAATAAAATGCATTGCTTCTTGTTTAATTTTAGTGAACTCACTTGAACATTAGATAATCATTAATCAGTTTGTGTGGAAAGAAAAATCTCAAATGTGTGAGTCATTTCTCCATAGAGAGGAAATCCTAAAAATTAGTAAGAATAGCCACTGTCCTGGCAACCCACTGGCCGCAGGCAAAGCAAACCAGTAGTCTAGATCAAAAGTCTGTTGAAAGCAAGGAAAGGGTTCTAGTTTCATTTTATTACTGTGAAATACATATGCATCATATATATTATACATGTATATATACAACATATACATATATATCCTGACAAACGGAAACTCGGGGGAAGAGAGCTCATTTTAGCTTAACATTCCAGGTTATATTTCATCACTGCAGGGAAACCTTGAAAGGTCTACTCACATTCCACTCAAAGTCAAGAGCAGAGAAGCTATAGATGAATGTGTGCTGTTTGCTTGCTTCCTTGCTTGTTACTCAGCCCAATTTCACCATTCTTTTAAAGTTCAGGATCCTTTAGGGAATGGTGCTGGCCACAGTAGACTGGACCTTCCTATGTCAGTTAACTTAAGACAACCCCTAGCAGATATGTCCACAGGGCACCCCAATATAGACAATCCCTCATTGAGACTCTCTTCCCAGGTGATTCTTGGCTGTATTAATAAATTTAACCATTCCAGAACATACGTAATTTTTGAGAGTATAAAAGATAGATATGGTATCAAAGGCACAAGTTCATGTAAGAGGTTTCTGGAAAGAGATGAAGGTAATGGTATGGGTAGGGGTCACGTGGCCAGCTTCACAGTGCTTCCTCTTAACTTCAGTGTCATCCAAGTCCCTTGGCCTGTCCTTTGTATTTCTATATTTAAGAGCTATGGATTCAATACAAGAAGGTCGGGAGAACCTTATGCCTGACTTCTTTGTTTATAATCATCATCATTACCTTTAAGCTGGAGTTTACTCATCTGTAAAATGAGGGATAATAATAATTACAGAATCACTGTGAATTTTAAGATAGTGTATTTAAGTATTAGTACAAGCCATGGATCATAGAAATCATTTAGGAGATCCTAGCCATGATTATAGTGATAAATTTGTTATTTCCATTCATGAATAAACTGTATGTCACTTATTCCAGAGACCAAAAGTGGTGATACTGTCCCCCAGCACCAACAGTGAAACACTCTGAGCTACCACTCATCCACCCATAACAGTCAGTATTGAATTAAAATCAGAATTGGGGGGAGGAGAAGCTTTTGATTTTGCTTCTTAGTTTTCATCTGCACACTCTCTAGTATTTTTAGATGCATCCTTCTGTTTTTCCAGTCAGCCTCACTTCCACTAGCTTTCAAACTCCACAAAGGCAGGAACCTGAGTTGTGCCTGCTACTCTTTCCCCAGAGTCTGGATGCACAGTAGGAATCCAGGGGAAATGAGAATGGCCCCATTAACACAAGCCTTCTGTGAAAATAGTATTAGGGAGAATTTGCTAGCTTGAAACGCAGTGATGAGTGAATGGTAAATGCTGTGGCCATCCTAAGCAGCTATTTAACCCATCCACAGCAGCACAAAGCTTACTTCTTTACTGTATGAAATTAAACAAGAACTAACTCAAACCTGATGTTTCATGTTGTTCATAATTAAGCCTTTTTACCAGCTTAATTAGTTGATAAAGAACAGCAGATTTTCAGACTATTGTCAAGAAGTCTAAGGAAAGTATTTCTGAGTCTATAGCAGGGATCACAAGTTCTGGAGATTTTAATGTTGTTGTTGGTGGTGGTGGTGGTGGTGGTGGTGGTGTTGGTGGTGGTGGTGGTGGTGGTGGTGGTGGTGGTTGGTTGGTTTGTTGGTTAAGTTGTTTTTTTACCACCTAGCCCATACCTTTACAGTTTCACTGTGAATGATGGGTCATCTAATGACAAGTTCTCCCAGAATGTAGCATTGGACACCACTAGCCCCTTTGTCACTACTGGTCCTTTTTTAAAGAACACATAGACACATGTATCAGTTTATATTTCTCTCACCACAGAAACAGTTAATCAGATGTACTGTTATCTTATTTGTGATGGTTACTAAGAATAGCCACTATTTCTTAATTAGGAAGATTGTCCTAAAATTAATTAATGAAGGTCAACCATAAGTAGCATTGGGAATTTACCTACATTAAATCCTAAATTTGTAACTCAGATTTGCAGCCTCACTCTAATTGTCTTACCTTGGGCCAGTTTTTTTTTTCATGACCACTAGCATTTAATGGGCATTCTAAGAATCAGTGTTTTGTTCTAAGTGAAATGTGTTTGCATGAAATGCATATTCATTTCCCAGGGTTTTTTTTCTAAGATCTTTGTTTTCCTTTGTTTCGGAAATCAGAAAGCTTTTCTCATTGAACCCATTTATACCCTTGCTACAGGCTCTACTTTTGAAGTTTGCTGTAGAGATATTGTATCTCTTTATCACAAAATCAGATAAAGGGGCTGCATGTTGCAACCAAAGGATAAAGGATAAACTGCCAAATGTCTAAGAAAATACCAGGCTATTTGAATAAACAGAAAACGATCTCATAGAACGACTGAGCTAACATTCACCCAGCTTTTCTCCAGTGTAGATGTCCTCTCTCTACCTATAACAATTATTGTTTGGAGCAAAGATTGTTGACTATATTTCTATTCTTGAAATTATTTTTTTCAGAAACTGATTTTAAGGAGACCTCACTAACATTCCATAATATTAGCTAAGTAGTTTGTTATCTTTCTGTAACCAACTGTCTTACACAAGAGCATAGACAGACACATTCATTTTGGATAAATCTGCACTGGCACAGAAGCAAAACTAGAAAATAAGAAGAATCTAGAGGCTTCCAGATCAGCTCAGTTTTTCTATTAGAACTGCCTCTAAATTTATCCATGGGACACCATCCTCATACTCCTACATGTGATACACATTTTCCTTAGTGACTAAGTTTTTAGTATATTGTAATGTGTCTTTTAGAATACAATTGGGGGGCTGGGGAGATGGATCAATTGGTAAAGCACTTATGCAAACATGAAGAACTAAGTTCAGATCTGAGGAACCCACATAAAAACTGGGCATGATAACACACATTTGAAATCCTGGTGTCCCTTCAGCGAGATGAAAGTCAGACAGAAGTATCCCAGGAAGCTCAAGTGTCAGCTAGCCTGTCATATGCAGCAGAAAACAATATCAACACTTACATGCACACATCATATGCACACATACATAAAAATACAGTAGTATCATACTCTATTATATTTATCTCCTGTTATTCATGTTACGGCTTCTTGTGACCTTGACATCTTGGAGTCCCAAGACTATAAAAAGCTCATTTGGGCTTAGACTCTTTGTCCTTCCAGACCCTAATTCAATTGTCCCAGAAGCATCTTCTGAGGAACTACAGAATCAAATTTACACCACTCCCTAAAATTATTTTATGCTTCAAAATAATTGCATCTCTTTTTATATTCCAGTATAACTTAATTATAGTCACAGTCTATTGGGGACTCTTAAGAGAACTCTGGTATTCTTCTTGCAACAGTTGCAGAGATTCATAGGATTATGTAATTGAAAGGGCTTGTCAACTTCTCAAGACTGACTCCAGTTCTAAAAATTACCATTCCTGAAGTACTCAGAAAAAATGACTGTTGCTTCTCTTCTTCTCTTGGGATACATGAATTCTAGCCCATCATGGGTTACAGATTGATATTCAGCTCCAAAACAAACAAAAACCATAACCTCTATAATTCTATGGCAATGCACCTTTTAAAATCAGTCACCTGATTTTATTAGAAATTCTTAAATAGGAAAAAAAAGCCCTTTCCTCTTTTGCTATAGCCATGTTTCCTCCTTGTAGAGATTATTAAAATGACAGTAAAGGATCCTTCTATAAAATCTGGGTCTCCTGCCCTTATAGATTAAATATTTAAGGGTTTAATAACAGATGCTGAGTTTTCTAAACTCTATCAGCTTGGCCATGTGAAGTGAGGGCCATTCATCAGAGGTTCTTAGATTCTCTCTTGTTACTGGTCTCATTTTACTCTCAATTATCCTGACTTCAAGACCATAATCAGAAGTCTAAGAATAGCTTACAAAAGTAAGACTCCAGCCCAAGTATTTCCAAAGCACTGCCAACAAACCCTGCCGAGTTGCTGACCTTGGGTGGGAGAATCAGGTCACAACCAGCACATGGTATATATGATTTTCTATTTGACTAATTCCTATGATCCTGATTGCCAACAAAGCAGGAGGTTGGTTATACAGAGATAGAAAAAGAAAAGCAAATTCAAATATTACGTTGACTAAAACTTGCCTTTCAGTACAGAAGGGCTTTGTATCTTTATTTGTAACCAGAAATCAAAAATTCATCCATCTGTACACAATTACAAATTCAGCATAATTGTAAAGCTTTCATTGTAAATGCCACTCTGGAAAAAAAGAATCATTAGAATCTTCTGAAGTCTAAATGTTCATATTCACGAAGTATTCTTTCTTCCAATGTGTCTATCATAGGGGTAGGAAAGAAGCCTTAGAAAGAATAAAATGAAGAAACCATTTTAGTCATATTTTCTTAGCAAATGTCACTTTCGAGGTGTGTAGAGAATAGAAGGTCAGCATTTACACCTGAGTCACATCTGCTCACATGGTAAAGAGCTATGTTGACATTAGACCATGGAAAAGTTGCCAATAAATCTGCACAATCCAAGCAGAAAACAATATACAACTGATATATAATCAGGAGTAAAATCGTTCATCCACAGAAAGGACAATATTACTTTATGTTAGAAAACAAGAGAGACAAAGTCAAAGAGAGGATTGTCAGTTTATAGCTATGTTAGTCAGGACACATAGACTAATAAAACTATGAAGGCAAAGAAATGAACCTTGTCATATAGGTGGTATAAGCTTGATCAAGGGTGTGTGTAGGTGTTGAGGAAGTGGCAACTTTTAAATATTCAGAGATTCGTACATACATATAAATACACATATATGTGCGTGTCCAGGTGTATTAATCCAGTTTTCAAAATCCTTCTAACTGAAAGAAGATCAACCACTACATACATACTGCAACAGGTATGAAGGAAAAGTTGGTGGGTGTAGTATAACCAATTTAAACTTATCTCTGACTAGCTTACAAATAAAGGAGACTTAGACTATGGTTATTTTACTTGGCTTTGACAATTATTGGGGAGTAACCCCTAATCTACTTTTCTAACTGCTGGCTGTGCTACCTCTCTAGTGGTATTCCTCAACTATTAGCTGTTTCTCTTGGCCATGTGCTCATGGTACATCTTCCTGCATGGTGCTTTTACCTCATTCTCCTCGCTCACCTGTCTTCTCTACCTCTAACCAGGTAACTCAAAACCCATCTACCTCTAACCCCTCTAGTTATTGGCTGTAGCCATTTTTATTTAACCAGTTGTTTTAAATTAATGAACAAGGTTTGCACAACAAAACCTAGTAAACAAGAGAAATCACTGGTAGGCATAGACCTTAGGGTACAGAATTTAGCATCACAAAACATAGCAACAGGTCCAAACTCAACAGGTGTGGAGAGAACGATAAATGGATCAGTGAGTATCACGCACTTATCAGTGTGGTAGCAATTATATAGGTCTTACAAGCCAGAGAAAGATAATGGATGTTTCATCATGAAGAAATGAAAAAAAAATGACTGAGAATGTAGGCATGGTTAAATTAACCTCGTTTATTATTATGCATGGATATATTGTTGAAACATCTCATGGCACTCCATTGTTATGTATAATTTTATTGTTGGTATATCAGTTTTAAAAGATTAGTCTTAAAATGCTATTGGAAAAAAAGCACAAAAAATAGCGTGAGTGACTTGAGGTAAGGATGACTTCAGATAGCTGAGAAATCCCAGGAGAGTTGACAGGCCTCTCCAATATGAGACCCAGATTCACCCTTTCTTGCTTCCAAGATCAAACACAATCAGGTGTTTCAGGGTGGTATGACCACAATGGACATCTATTTTCTGACAAATGGTCCCAGGCTGTCTGATCCTACTTTATGAATGTAATTCTTCTTCATGGTCTTATATGATTCCAACTCAAATTTCTACTCCCTTTTCTTAAGATCTAAAGGGGCATTAGGGTGGGTCTGGGGTCCAGGTGGGACCAGAGCAGCAAGTAGACTGAGTTACACCAGCCAAATTCATACAAAGCTGATATCCTAAGACAGGGCAGTGAGAGCAGCTACATGGTAAGAATTTTTAAATCAGAGAAACCCAAGCTGGAATCTTATCTCTACTGGCTACTACTCTGTAGTGTTAGACAACCCTCATGACTATTGTCCATCTGCTGCTGTTCTGTGATGTTTTGTAATGATCAGTTGTTCATGGTATCACTTAGAGAATTAAATAAAATAATTTCCAAAGAGCTCCCAAAAGACACACAGGAAGCACTGGGTAAATAGTGATGATAACCCCTTTTACTTCCATGTAGGATGGCTCCATAACCACCATCATGTAGTACTGAGTAGTCTTACTAGAATTCTAAGTACTAGTACTACTGCTACTGTCCACTTCTTCAACTTTATGGGAGATGGTTTAGTGTCCCACAGTCCAGCCACCCTCTGACCTGGAGGCCACCAGGATTCTCAGTGCTGACCTCAAGTATGTGCTCAGAATTGTCCCAGACACACCCTGGAAATCTGGAGTATAAGCTTGGTGGTTCTTGGTGAGATGAAAAGTTTATAAACTCAAACTGCAATGCTTTTAATGATATTCAAAATTGGGGGTCTTTTTCTTTCTTACTTGAACCTGTATTTTATTTTCCTTCCTTCCTTCCTTCCTTCCTTCCTTCCTTCCTTCCTTCCTTCCTTCCTCCCTCCCTGCCCCCTCCCTCCTTCTTTCTTTCTTTCTTTCTTTCTTTTTTTATGTTTTATTTATTTGTTTTTCATTCCCTATGATTTGTTTTCCCTTCTGAGAAGCTATGGGCTAGGAAGCTATCCATTAACTACTCATGACTCTAATTTTTCATAAGATTTAATAGGGATTAAACTGCCTCCTTGAAAAGAGAGACTAAATGCTTGCAAATTCTATGAATTGACTTTCTAATTATTTTCATAATGTTTTTCCCATGATAACGTGGCTGAAAAATAATTTTAATTAAATTTTAAACGTATTTTTAGCACTTTACAGATCCTAAAGAGACTGTTTCCTTGTAGGGAATATATTAAGAACACAACATTCTTCTCTAACCTCATAATTATTATGATCAGAGGAAAGCCCTTAATACATTCCGTTGCAATTAAATCATGTGCTCCAGACTGCTTGAGAACTGTTTACAAAGGAGAAATGGATTTTCCACAGCTGGTTGCCTGTGTCCAGTCGTCACACAGCACAACAGCCATGTATTTGATAAAATAACAGATTTGAATTTGAAATTCAGAGCTTGAATATCTTTCCAAAAGTTCTCATAACATAATTTTAAATCTTTTTTTTTCATGAAAGCCTATCCATTACATATGTGTGAGGGATGACACCCAAGCAGGTGCTATATAGAATCTCTGTGGCTTTACCCACCTATATTTTTAGAAAACAGCAAGTATTTGTTCTTGTTCTGCACACATACCATGGACATTACCACTCAGTCCCTGTGAGGATTGCGATACACTGTGAACAGTGTTTGGTAGAATGGCTATTTCCTATGATAGTCACAGATGAGGTTTTACCTGTGCTCACAGCTGGGGAGTACTTTTGTGAAATGAGTGTTTGCAAGAAAGACTCAGGGTTATAGAAAAGGGGGAAGGGGAAAGAGGAAGAGGAAATATCATTTAAATCAAGGTCAGGGCAATGTCACATAAATCAGATTTCCTGGTCCAATCATGCCATCATTATGAATAATCATCAGAATTTTGATTGATTAAGTCAGGATTTTAAATCTTCCAAGTGGCATTTAATTGATCCTGATGCTATGGCGATGATGGAGCTTCTGTGGGTATAGAACAGACAGAATAAAGGCTTGAGAACCTACTAATCCTCAGCAGCATCTTGAACATTGGCTACTATTATTCTGATATTATGAGTGAAACTGAAGTGCAATGATCTTGGAGTTGACTTTAAAAGTCAAGCAGAAGAATTTGAGTTAAAACCCAGGCCTGTCTCCCTCTGTCCCCTCAGCTGTATCTCCCTTCTCTTTGGCTGACATCTTTACATCCTAAATCTCTCTTAAAAATACTCTCCAATAGTGAAAGTTCTCAGAATGCTGCAGTTTGTTTCCAGGGGAAAATACATCTCCTTAGAGCAAACTCCTCTTAGCAGCTTTCCATTTCTAAAGACCATTTGATGGTTCCCTGTTCAGAGCTCATACACCCGTTAAAAGATATCATGCAATTCTCCCTAGGGATAGCTAGCATTTGCCAACCTTTCTCTGAAATTGAAATGCAGGAACTCTCTCAGTGCTAGTCCTTTAGATCATTGGCTGTCAGTGATAAAGTGTCTCCATGGAATTACAGAGACAAAGCTCCAGAACTGTCAATGGGCCCTTTATCAGCTCCTTGGTGGTGATAGACAAGTTTCTGGGTTGTTTTTATTTTGCATAATATCATGGAAACCTACATGATGTAGGAGGAAATACCTTTCTAAAGTCACAGGCTCTAAAGGAAGACAGCCAAACATCACCCATCTGGCAGCCAGATTTCTTCAGTCAGAGACACAAAGGTAATTTTGGAAGCCTGTAAAGGACATCACAATATGTCTTGCCTTTTTTTTCCAGTAAGGAGTTTGAGTCCCTTTTCTGTCAGCCAACTTGCAGTATTCTTAAGATGCTCTGTATAGAATCAAACCAGCCCCAAGTGATCATACTCTGCTGGAATTAAATGTTCCTCTCTGAATCCCAATTCATCCTCCGTCCACTCCATTTTATGAACTTCTTGATTCTGTCCTTATGTGTGTTTGTGTGACTTTGACATTCACTTGGTGCTGCCTGGAATCTAGGAAGTGTATGCTCTCTACCAAGCAATTCTAAAATGTTGCAGTTTTATAAAGATACGATACTGCCACAGAAAACGTTCATATTTGACTTTCCTGGGTATGCCATGGGCTTGTGGTATAAGGAAACTCCTGGTTTTTAATGCACCTTGCCCTTTGCACAGGGAAGGGTGGTTATTTTCATTAACATTCTTTCCTTAGAATTCCAGAAGCTGAAAGATTGCCATTGGACTGTACCCCAGCTGCAAACTTACCTTCTCATCTCTGGAGTTATCCACCCATTCCTGGTCTCCTTGAGGGGAAGCCACAGTTGCCCTACCATCCCAGCCAATAGCTAACAAGGCTGTACATTTATGGAGTATACTATCCCATTTTCAGGACTCACTATCCTCAGATTTTCATTTCATCTGTCAATGATTGACCCAGTATATCTCATATCTCTCAAATTAAAATGTGCACATATTCTATGTACCTGGAATACCTATAACCACTCCTCTCTATTGATATCTTCAGGATTCATGCTGGACATCCTCTTTCACCTCTCCATGTTCCTCATCTTTATGTAACCTGCAATGACTCTCCTAGGATGGACTATTATGGGCTATACTAATAAATACCATTGCTTTCTGATTTGTTGTTGGATTTGGCCCAGGGGGACCCAGGAAAGTTTTGGGAGGCATTGGCTAGAGACTGAGATCCAAGCTTCTAAACAACCACAGCCCCTCTCTTTTTTGCCTAACATGCACTTTTAATTCCTTCCTATTCAATCTCTTCCTCATCTTGTAAGCCTAAAGTTGGCAGTGGCTCTCTATTGTGGCTGGTCCTGGCTTGTTTTATCCTTCATTGAGTCTATTTAACACTAATAATTCCATAAAAGTCATCTCTTCAATAAACTCTTCAAGGTGCCTTGTTGTAAGTCCCATATTTTCCTACAAGGACCCTACGTGTCCTGCTCATAAAATTAGCTTCCATTCATTCAATCAGTAAATATATTTCCAACTTGTATTTGGTGTATTGTAGTCATTAGCAGCACAGTGGGTATCAAAGCAGAGGATCTGTTTCTGTGAAGCTTACAATGTTGTGGAAAATGTGTGAAGACAGTTATAACAAACAACGGTGGTAATGAGGATGGTGACAGTGAAGAGAGCACACAGCATAAGGACCCGCTGTTCATTCATGACATTCTAGCTGTTGTTATAACCCACAAGCACATCTTCCCCTACTTCAGAATAAGGTTTTGGATGGTAGAAACTGAAAGCATTTTCTCTCCCTCAGTGACAAAGATATAGGCCAGATCAGACCAGATTAACAGTAGGTAAAGAAGGCAGAGTTATTAGGTTGCAGCTATTAGGTAGGCAAAGCAAGGGAGTTTTATAGAAGTTTAGGTGAGGAGTGATGATGTGCCAGTAGAAGCTGGGATTATGTCCATACACAGTCAAGAACTGAGCCCCTGGGCGGGCACTCCTGAGATGGTTGCTGGAAACCTGGAGATGAGGAGTGATGGTGTGTTAGCCTGAGGTTTTTCTGTATGAGTGGGGTTGGGAGAAAGAGGACAGACAGGTTTCCCAGCTTGTGCAGTGGATGAGCAGGGGTTTCAGACTAACAGAAATGAAGTTCCTTCTACCTTTCTGTCAGTTTTTTAGTATTAGCCTACTGCCCAGAATGTTATGGGAATTCAATAAACATTTCCCCAGTTGAATTGGATTGAACCTTAAAAACATTTATGGACCTCAGCTCCAGCCTGCCCACTATAAGTTTTACGTTATCAGGCTGGAGGATGGTGAGATCTCACCCTTTTTTAGCTCCTGGGTAAACCGATAACATGGTTTACTGATTTAGAAACAAATTCACTACACAGAAAAGAAAACACTTAAACATGTGTGAAGAATTTGATAGCTCTTGTGAGTTAACATGTGGTGCTTGCTACTTGACAGTAGGCATAGGAGTCATTCACTGTCAGAGTGTTAATGAGCTTTCTTCTATACTTCTCTTTCCTCACTAGTCTGTATTAGTGATTTAGTGGAATGATGGCTAACTTTTTCCTGGGAGACCTCAACTTTATGCCAGAGTGAGGAGTTTAAAAAAATAGGTAAAATATATCTTTTACTGAAAGTTTTAAAATCTTTTAAAATTTTGAAAATTTAAAAGCATGGAGAAAATCAGTCCTGGACAATGGAAGTCTCAGGAACAGTTGTAACACCCAATTTATGGATAAGCAGCAGAAGGGCACTGTTGATGTCCTAAGTTGATAATCATTCCATTCCTCCACAAAATTATTGGTTAAAGCAATCATTGTCTGGAGGCAGTATAAGAAAATTCATAGCTGTAATAAATACAGGGTGAGAGTCAGCAATGTGAAGATGGGGCCAGCCTTTACCTGCAACCCCTTAGAGCTGGGTGTTTAGGACAGGCATGAAACAGACAGCCTCTGCTAACTTTCTTTATAAACATTAAAATAATGTGACCAACGATTTCTAAAGTCTCTGGACTGAACAGAAGCAAAGTAGATACAATTCAAACCAGTAGAGTAGAGGTAAATCAACCCAGAAGGTGACAAGAGAGATAGGGGTGGGAGAGTTAAGGGAGGAGAAATCTAAAAAACACAAGGGAATAAGAGCTAACCCTCCTCAGGTAGTATAATCAAATCTAACTAAAAAAAATAAATAAATAACTATAATCTGGATAAAGGGATTATAGTCTCCTGCTACAACTCAAATATTTCCAAGACAGAGTTTGAAAATACTCACAGTATAAGAACAAGAGATGTAAAATGATGTGAAAAGCAAAGCAGTGTAGTGTTCTGCATAAGGAAGCAGTTGGACCATCTTACCTTTAGGAGGAGCTGGATTATGTACAGGAGAAACACAAAGTCTAAAGAGCTCAGTAACCACGAAAGACACTGAATCATTACTTAGCATTTTTATCAGAAATAAAATATCAGGACAGAAAGTATTGCCGCACATGAAGAGGACCACTACAAATCAATAAAAGTTCTATCTACCAGGAAAACAAAATTCTAAGTTCATGTATCTTTCAGAGCATAACTTTAAATATATAGAAATATATAGATTTGATATATGTAGAAATAAAGATGCTTCTGGAGCTATAGAATAGCTATGAAGTAGAAAGCACATTGAAAATCACTGATTTTCATTTTTGTTTATACCTTCCCATACTTATAGATCAGATATATAACAAGTCAATAAAGAGTTATAAGTTTGAAGAACCTATCAGTAAAACATCAGGTCTGGTGACACGCCCAGCAGACTAGACATATATTCTTTACAAGCAGTAGTATGAAACATTTATGAAAGTAGACATGACACTAGGCCATGGAGCAAATTACAACAAAATCCAAAGAATTTGTGCTATGTAGCCCACATTGCATGTTAACTATATTAAAACTTAATAGTAGAAAAATAAACCAGGAAACTCCATATTTTTTAAACTAAAGATATTTACTATAAAACACAAGTTGATAACATGTTCATCCTAAAAGCTAATAAACATTTAAAACTGAGCATCCACGAACACTCTAATCAAAACTGGGAAGACTGGGGTCTTGGGGAGTAATCCAGAGACAAGGAAAGTTTGCAAAGTAATAAACCAATCAATTAGCTCAAGTAAGAAAACAAACCAAAGAAACAAGAGAAATGATAAATATAAAAAAAATCCACTGAAAGAAAAACTACTAGATAATAAAACTATACCCAAAGCTCCAACATATCTTTGTTTTTTCTTAGAAGACAAACAAAAATGACAAATTGCTGCCAAGAGAAGAGACACTGATAAGCTGTGTCAGATACAAAGAAAGAGGAGAGACATCAATGTAGAATGGATGACCTCATCAAAAGGAGGGTATTACTGACAACTTTTCATGATTGTTTTGAAGATTTGTCAAAACCAACACATCCCTAGGAAGCCAATTTCCAAAGATTACCAAAACAAAACCCAAAACCTAAATATCTCAATAACCATGAAAGAAATTGAAGCATTATTTAATATTTTTATCATAAATTATCAAACCTAGGTAGTTTTATAAAGTCCTAGAAAATAATCAGGAGAGAATTCATATCTATTATGCAAGCTAATCAAGAATATAGACAACAAAGAAACTCCATCTTATGACTTAAACTTATGTGTTTTTTCTATTTAAGCTGAATAGCTTCAAGCAGAAAAGGCAACTTTTGACTACAAATGTTTTATAACACCAAAAGGAAGAAAAAAACCTACCAAAACATGGGGAATACCATATTATGAATTTATTTTAATTTTTATTTTATGCGTATAGGCGTGTTGTGTGCATGTATGTCTATATACTATGTGTGTTTTTGGTGTCTCAATAAACCATAATTGGATATTAGAGTCCCTGAAACTGGGGACACAGACAGTTGTGAGCCACCATAAACTGGGGATCAAAGTTAGGTCGTCTGGAAGAGCAGCCAGTTAAGGGCACTTAACTGCTGAGCATTTTCGTTAGCTCCTGCACTATAAAATTTTAAATATGTTACAAAAAAGTCAAATAAAAGCAAACCATCAGACCACTTTCATGAACAACAACAAAAAATCCCACAATGTAAATACTTTTGCATATCTTCCTCAAATTAATATGCAGATTGATATAATTCTGGAAAAAAAATCCAAAAAAATATTTTTTTCCAGAGAATTAAAGCAATTCTGAAGTTTATCTGGAAGACCAGGTGGCTATGAATTATCAAAACACAACTAGGAAAAGAAGAAAAGGGAGGAAAGAAGATGAGAGGGGAGGGGAGAATGGAAGAAGGAGAGGGAGAACAGAGCGGGCGAGAAGCAGTTCTGTCTGATGCTGAGTAGTAGAGACCTGAAACTAGACCACTGACTCATTGCAATAGACATTAGCAAGTGAAGATGTGTGTGCCAAAGGGGTAAACTGTGGGATACACAGTAGCATACTACAACTTCCATGAGGAGATGTTTTCATGCTATGTGTTTTGTTTGTAGGGGGCGGAGGGTGTGTGTGTGTGTGTGTGTGTGTTTTCCAGCGGAGATTGCAAGGGCAAAGGGTGGATAGGAGGGGATTGGGAGATGAGCAAGATTGGTGTGCATGATGTGAAAGTCATGAAGAATTGATAAGAAGTCTTTTTGAAGCAACAGCAACTGACTCAGGGTGGTGTTAACATGGAGGTCAACAAAGAGATCACAGAGACAGGCTTATCCCCAAGCAACCCTTCACATACAAACTTGATATATGACATTGATGCTGCAGACTAATGGGGAAGAGCACACACTAAAAACATTTTCTAGACAACTGAAAACTGAAAACAGAAACCTACCTCCAGAAGAACCAATTCTATTTTTCGATGTGTGGAAACATTAATGATGAAAATAGAAGCTTTAACCTTTCAGAACACAGGAGGATATTTTTATAGTGTTAAAGGAGGTGAAGCACTTTGAATAAAACATGCATAGCAGGCTGGAGAGATGGCTCAGTGGTTAAGAGCACTGAGTGCTCTTCCAGAGGTCCTGAGTTCAAATCCCAGCAACCACATGGTGGCTCACAGCCATCTGCAATGGAATCAAACGCCCTCTTCTGGTATGTCTGAAGATAGCTACAGTGTACTCATATACATAAAATAAATAAATGTATCTTTAAAAAAAGAAAAAGAAAACTTAACTGCATCAAAAGTTAGAACATATGTTCAGGAAAGAAAGGTGAGCCACAAACTTGAAAGTTATATATATGTGAATAATACCCATAGAAGGTTAGTATCAAAACCACATCTTCTGCCATATATCAACATGAAACAAAAAAAAATTTATAGAAATACTTAATCTCACTACTAACTTGAAAAAATGAAAAGGAAATACTGTTTGACACTCACTAGAATAGCAAAATGTTTTGGCAATAACAGATGTGGAGAGTATATGAGTCAAAAGGAAAGCTCATATACTGACTATGGCCATGTAACTTAAAAGGAAAATGGCTTGGAATTGAATAATAAAATTAACCACACATGCTCTGTAGCATGGACACTCTACTCCAACATTCTGACCCTTTAGAATGTTGATAATAACATGTGTTTATAGAAATCTGGAAAGATCTAAATTCCCAATGTCAAAAAAATAAATTAATATAACAAGATAGGATACAACAAATTTAAAAGGATTATATAACAGCACTGTATGTTAGCAGTTAAGTCTTAGATGCATCTAAGTGAAAAGAACAAGATACAGAATACATTTAGAATAGACAGTTCTGGCTCTATTGAGTGTGTACATGTGTGCACACACAAGCACATGCACTGTGTGTGTGTCTGTGTGTGTGTTTGTGTGTGTGTGTCTGTGTGTGTGTGTGTGTGTGTGAGAGAGAGAGAGAGAGAGAGAGAGAGAGAGAGAGAGAGAGAGAGAG
>NW_021604565.1:10657925-10658263 GCF_004785775.1 Grammomys surdaster
GAGAGAGAGAGAGAGAGAGAGAGAGAGAGAGAGAGAGAGAGAGAGAGAAAGAGATAAAACTACCAAAAACCAAGAAGTTATCAGTACATGAGCAAGCCATGACTGTGAGTCCTTGGAAGATAGAACAGAACTGCAATGAAAAGGAAGGTGAGAGCATGGCTTTCTCGTGTGCCAGGAACTGTTTGCTGCCTTGCATTGAATGATAGGCACATCTTCTTCATGGCATCAGCTTGGTCATGCACATGTAAGCTCTCTGCAGTCTTCTCTGTGTGTCATGCATTCCACAATAAAACAATCCACTGGACTGCCAGATGCTCCTGAGCTGCAGCTACTCCTCC
>NW_021604565.1:10658273-10722426 GCF_004785775.1 Grammomys surdaster
ACAATCCACTGGACTGCCAGATGCTCCTGAGCTGCAGCTACTCCTCCATAAAATAGGTCAAGCAGGTGTCAAAGGATGAATTAGAGAGGACATTTCCCCAGGCTCTGATTTGAGGCTGAAACTTGGACTTTTTGTCCCTTGAAGCTCTAATTCCTATTCTACTCTTAACCTAGTGTTAGCCACCCTTTCCAAAGTTTTGTCATCAAGGTTAAGGCATTCCTAAAACTATCCCACAGCCTGACACATAAATCTTACTAGTCATGGTAATATGGTGTTGATATTTCTCCCTTCTTTGCCACTTGAATTAGTAGAGAGAGTGGGTTAAAGGATGTGGGAGGGCACCAGTGGTTTCTAAACAGCTATGCAGCCATGCTTGTCAAATATCACATTCAGAATTCTCCCTCTTCTCCACAGGAGCCAGTCTACGTGATGACTTGTACAAATATTTCTTTTTTCATCATTCCCATGGAGACACCATGACTGCCATGGATCCAAAGCAGATGAATGTTGCTGCTGCTGTTTGGGCTGTTGTCGCTTATGTTGTTGCAGACATGGAAGAAATGCTGCCCAGGTCCTAAGGAGAACAAGAAGGAAGGACCTTGTTCACTGTAACTGGGAGTCCCCACTCTAAATCTTCACAGCACCCATCTTCACAAAACAGTGTTAAATACTTAATCCACAGGGCATAGTTTCCTTTATACCTTCTGTTACACGTCTTTCCTTGATATTTTCTTACCTGTTTCTAGAATAAGTAACTATCCCCACTGGACCAGCTTGAAAATATTGTTTCCAGTTTAAAAATAAACAATAAATATTTGAAAAGCTTCTGATTTTTCTCTTCCATTTACAAACATGAAATTAAATGTAATAAGACCAATTTTGTGGTTTATATTATGGAAAGAGGAGAAAATTACATAACCTTAATATTTTAAGTGGATATGTGAAGAGATTTGAGCATCTAGTTTGTGCATTTTATATAATATATTTTATGGAATTTTCAAATTGGTAAAAACAAATTTATATTTATAAAAAGTCAACACTATATATATACTTCAAATCTTTTAAAGATGATTGTAGAGAGCTATCACTAGATAAATGACATTGCTATTTAACATGTATGTTTTATATGTTTCAGTTTCACAGAGGTATGTTTTACAGCTACTTTTCAGAGGTTGAAATCCAGAGAGACCAAATAATATTCACAAAATTTCGCAGATTAAAAAAAAAAACAACAACAACATAGATTTGCCACAGCCTGTATATACTTAGAGAAGGGAGGAGATGCCAGGGGCAGCCCTGCTTATACAATGAAGGTCTAGAATCTGCCATAGGCCTAAAATCAGCAATAGGCCTGTCATATATGTATACTAACACCAAGTCTTGGGTCTCTGTGGATAAACACTGAAACAGATGGCTATCAACTATTGTAAACAGGCAGTTTTTGTGACAATTTACCATCCTGAGTAGTCATAGACCTTGTAAATAGGTAGCCTTGGCAGATAATACCAACTTAGATAAGGACAAGCAAATCATAGGCAGAGCCATAATGACCTGTCCCCTGAACCCTAACCTAGACGATACCCTGTTCTGAAAGATATCTGTATTCCCCCTGAACACCCATACTCCAGTGTCATCCCCTTCCCCACATCCTGTTTTTCTGTGTTTATAACCCCTGTGTGAATGAGTATAAATTACAATTTGAAAAAAATAAATAAATTATATTAAAAAAATTCTTACCCACTCTGTAGACAATGCTACATTATACAATACTTCATTATAGAATATCTAATATTCAAATAATGATAAGAATTACACAACACAGCAGGGTATAATGTTCCACACTTGTAATTCCAACAAATGAGAGTCTGAGGTAGGATTATCAAGAGTTCAAGGCCAGCCTGGACTTCATCAAAAGACCTTGTCACAAAAGCAAAAAAGTAAAAAGTAAAACAAAACAAACAATACAACAAAAACTCATCAAACACAAGAGGGCAAAAAAACTTATTGTCAAGAGCTAAAACAAGAGAGTTTAACATACAAATCATAGATATGTTAATATGTTGAGAATTTAATGTAAATATGGAGTTCACACAAGAACAGAAGTCAACACCAAGAGGATATAATAAAAATTATAAAATAGTAAAATTAAATTATTTTAAAAATACAATGTCAGGAGAATTGAGGGATCTTTATTTTATTTTATCTTATTTTATTTTATTTTATTTTATTTTATTTTATTTTATTTTATTTTATTTTATTTTTTAAGGTCATTGCTCAACAGCAGACTGAGACTGAACAAGACCAGGGAAAGAATCAATGAATTTGAACATAGGTCAGTAAAATTATCTAAACTGAAATAGTAAGATAATAAAGACAAACAAAATATCAGAATGGGTCATGTAAGAGCTATGACATAATCTCAAAAGGTCTAATAGACTGTAATGTAATTGAATTGTGAGGAGAAAATAGAGCATCCATCTTATTAATGGTCATGAAGGATTAAAAGGATTGAAAGGCAGAATAGAAGGTTTCTCTGCTGGTGAAGTGGCAGATCCTTACACTGACCCTGAAGATCTTAAATCAATAGGAAGAAATACAGTGTCTTTGAGTTCAGAGCAGACTTTTTCTCTTGTCTTAGGTGGACTTCAAATCCAGAATTAGGGTGCTGTATGTTCATAGTCATACTAAATTTCCATGGAGTTAGTGGCCTCTGAGTGCATTTTCTATGAGTTCAAAAACAAAAACAAATCATGGGCAATGGGATGCTGAGTGTAGAAAAGAGCTTGTTATAAATCCATAGGGCCTTTCAGAGAGCAGAGGCAGATCTCTGGACAACTGTAGAGACCCTGAAAGCAGGATGCCATTAATCAAAAAGCCTAAAATCAGCAATAGGCCTCTCATACATGTATACTAACACCAAGTCTTAGGTCTCTGTGAAAAAACATTGAAACAGATAGCTATAAGCTATTGTAAACAGGCAGCTTTTGTGGAAACTTACCAGCCTGAGTAGTCATAGACCTTGTAAATAGGTAGCCTTAGTGGATAATACCAACTTAGATAAGGACAAGTGAATCATAGACAGAGTCATAGTGACCTGTCCCCTGAACCCAGCCGATACCCAGTTCTGAAAGATATCTGTACTCCCCCTGAACACCCACGTTCTGGTGTCATCCCCTTCTCCACATCCTATCTGTTGTGTTTATAACCCCTGTGTGAATAAGTAAAAATTATGAGTTGATTTAGAAAATAAATAAATAAAAATATATTTTTTAAAAAAGTCTAGGACTCAGTTATCACAGAAAGCAGGATGAGCTAGGGAAAGGAGATGAATTGGTTAATCCATTTGACCCAACCAAAAGGTATTCAATTACCTTTTCTCAGTTTCAACACATCTTCCAGTACAAATTCCACAAAAAGTACTTATTTATAGAAAAGCTATAACAAGAATGCAAGCTTGCCTGCTGCTATGCGTGGCCTCCAGCCACAGCAGAACCATAGACATTTTAGCTTAAATATTCCTGGCATCTCTGGCCATCAGCAAGGATAGAACTTTGGGCAAAGTCAGTGGCAGGGGTAGGGGCAGGGGCAGGGGCAGAAGGAAGGGCAAGGACAGTTCTGATCTTTTTCCAAGAAAAAAACCTAGTTACTCTCAGAGTCTCCTACCCTAAAACTTCTTATTGAATTTTTATTTCTTATTCTTATAAATATAACATTTGATGAAAATACTTTTTATAAATAATTTCTTAAAAACATGCATGAGTTTGCTAAAAAAAATAGATACAATAATGATATGCATACAAAGAAAAACCAAAAACATTTCTGTAGAAATTATGAAGAATGTAAACATTTTAAATACGATGTTCTACAGATGTTCAGTAATCAACAGATTATAAACAAATCTGGTAGCCTACTCTATTAGCAATACTAAGGGATCTCATTGTCACTAAGACCCTGAAAAACAACACTTAGAAACAATGATGACCTTAGGACAACTCTAGAAAATCTAGAGGAGCTTGTCACAACTATGCAGGTGCTGAAGGAAAAGCCTACCATAAAGTTATAAAACTAAACTCACAGGAGCTATGATATTCTGAGCAAGAACAAGCCAAAGAGATGACAGAATTAACAAACAGTATCCTCTAGTCATTGACTGTTTTAGGCTGCAGTTTTTACACCTTTAGGCCTATTGTGTTTAAAGATGTGAAAGTTTAAAAGTTAAAAGCAAATGTATTTTTAAAATGTAATTTTTAAAGAGTCAAAGAGAAATTCTAGAAATATGAACTATAGTAAGTGCAACTGACAAATTAAGAAACTACTTTACTAAAAGAATTTATGAATTAAAATGATTACAAGGCATTCATAAAAATGTATCACAGAAAAGAAAGAACACATAAGTAAGATGTTGAGAATGTAAAAGATGCTTATAGTGTCTGTCTTGCAGGGACCGCATCAAAAAATATATGAAAAAACATTTACCTAAAGAAAAACTGAAAAAAATAACAAATATTATTTGGAATATATCAATATACAGAATCAATACCAACAAATCTAAGAAAATGTAAATAAAAATATGAAAGAAATTACTGACCACAAAAGACAAAGAGAAGATCTGTGAATAAGAAGGATGATTCATTAGAGATGGCCAACAGTCAGATGTGCAGTTAACAACCCAAAATCAACGAAGCCAGGTAACAGTGGGACAGTGTCTGCCATGTGCAGAGACACGATTTCCTACTTAAAAATCTTGTGCTTTCTAAAAATATTTTTCAAAAACAAAACAAAATACAATGTTTTCAGAGTAAAATCTGAGCCACTTTACTGTTATCACACTTTACCTAAAAGCCTAGAGTGTGAGTGAGCACTATATAGTGTCCCAGAGGTGAGGAGACAATGTCCCTGTGCTCTTTCTGGCCTGAGAGACCAACCACTAAAGCTGTGACTGCAGACCTCTGGTGAAAAATGCCCATGCTCAGACAGTATAGGCCTGATGGGTTTCCAGATGGAAATGCAGACAAGGCTACAGGCCTCCTGCGCTTACTGTGTTTATTTGCATATTTCCCTTCTCAGTCCTGTAACTCCTGGAGCCTTCTTTCTCATGAGAAAGATTCCTCCTCCACTCCTAGTACCCTTTCTCCTTCTGACTCCTCTTTTTCTCATTCAGTCCCTACCTGAATAGAAGAATCTAGAAGGGTTGGACTGGACAGTTTGAATGAGTACAAATTGGGGAGAAGAACGGAAAATGTCTGTCAGTATCACTACTCAGAGGTATAAAGAAAAGGCTCTTCCTTTGTCTCATGAAGGCTGGACGTCCCAAGGGATGGGAATTTGAGGGTGGGGAGGTGGGAGTGGGGGGGTAGGTAGGGGTACATCCACAGAGAAGCAGGAGGAGGGGTGAGGGGATGGGGGTTCCTGGGTGGGTGGGAGATGGGGTAAGGGGACAACGTATGAAATGTAAAAAAAATCCAATAAAAAAATAAAATAAAATAAAGGAAAGGATCTTCATGATATTCTTCACAATGATATGCATATACATACCATTGCTAAGATCAATGAGACAGCCTTAGAGCCAAGCATGTACCATTGGGTAGCCACAGGAATAGGAAGCTTAAAGTGAAATTCTCTTATTTTCCTTAAGTTGATATAAAAAGAGCTCTTCATGTACTCAGGAGAGGGCCTATCATTTGAGTGGCAGCCTGCCATTTAGCTGCTTTAATGAGATTTTAGGGTTAAGCTACTTTTCTGATTCATTTGCATGAATAGATTGAGTGCAGACTGAGAAACCCAATTAAACATTATATAATATGAAAAGGGTGAATGCTATTTAGCAAAGAAATGAGCAGATTCAAGGTAAAGCAGGTTGATTGCTGATATTGCCCTTGACAGTATTAAGATAGATTTTTGCTGTGTACTAGTGTCATCTATACATGATAGGTAAGCTGCATTTATGAAATCTAAACAATATAGTTTGCTAAACAAGATCTTCATAATGATGCCAGTTTGTAGCCAGTGTTAGCTACTCTGTAGGTTTTTTTTTTCTTCCACCCTTTCAACACTCTTTCAACACACTAGATAGGAAAGAAAAATGAATTGAAAGAAAATAGGGCAATGTTATCATTAGACTACTTTCTCCAGATTAGGGGTGTTGAGTTCTTTGGGGAATGTTTGATCTTCACACTCAGGATATCTATTTTTTTCTTCTTCTTTCTTCTTCGCACAGGACACTTAACAAACCATGACAAGCAACAACAACGAGCAACAATCAACCAGCAACCAACAACTCACCAACAGCTCTCCAACTCTTTGAGCCCTAGCATTTATATACCCTCTGAAAAGTTCCCAGAATTCCAAATGTCACACAATCTCACAGCTGGTAGAAACTATCTGAAGCTGACAAAAATCATGTCCCTGCTAGAGCATGAGGCAAACCATAGTCAACTGCTGTGAAGCAGCCTCATATTCCCATACCTGAGATTCAAACAAAAACGTTGTTATAATAATATTTCTATATGTTTTAAAGGAACAAAATTCCAGAATTCTCACTATACCAGTTCACATGCAAACGTAGATGGGAGGAATCTCACAAGACCCCACCCCTAGATGAAGAACTATAGGCAATCATTGGCTAAGAGAGGGAAAACACAGTCTTCTCTGGGGATGAGCCTCCTGATAGGTTATTTAATTCCAATGAGTCAGCCTTAAACACATGTACATACAAACAACCCTAAATGGACTTAGTAGGTTATGTTTTATATGTGTACGTGTGTAATACTAATTGAAAAGAGGTCATGAAGTTTAATGGAGTGGAGAGAAAATAGAAGGATTTGGAGGGGAGGAGGATGGATAGAAATTATATAAATACAATAAATGAAAAATTGATATGGAGAGGAAGCCCAACTCCCAGGTACTCTGACACCCAGGATCACAGATGAGGTCATAACACCTGCCCAACAACAAGTATAAATGAGACCCCAGGGATCCAGGGATGCAGGGCCCCACCCCCACTCACAGGCATGAGTACCTTCCAGTTTGAACCTGTGCCCTGAGTGGACCCAGGGTACTCTCTCCCCACCCAGAGGAAGCTTGACACCCAGGTGCTCTGAGACATTCAGGATCAGAGGATCACAGAGGAAGCTCCACTTCCAGGAAGTTTGACACACCCAGGATCACTGGAGCAATGACACACTCAAGATCACGGTTGAGGCAACAACGTCTGCCCCAATACCCAGCATAACTGTGTCCCCTACAGGAACCACAGAAGCAGGAACCTTCACCCATACAGAGGCACAAATTCCTTCCAGCTTGCACCTGTGCCTGGAGTGGACCCACAGCTCTGGCTCCCCCCCCATCCCTGCCACACCTAGAGAAAGCCCAACTCCTAGGTGCTCTGGCACAATTAGGCTCACAGAATGGACAGGATCCAGTCAGAGACATCAGGGCAATTAGCACTAGAGATAACCAGATGGCAAGAGGCAAGCACAAGACCATAAGCAACAGAAATCAATACTACTTGACAACATCAGAACCAAATTCTTCCACCACACCAAGCCCTGGATACCCCCAACATACCAGAAAAGCAAGATTCAGATCTAAAATCCCATCTCATGAATATGATAAAGGACTTTAAGAAGGACATAAGTAACTGCCTTAAAGAAATACAGGAGAACACAGGTAAACAAGTCAAAGCCCTTAAAGAGGAAACACATACATCTCTTAAAGAAATACAGGAAAACACAATCAAACAGGTGAAGAAATTGAACAAAACTTTCCAGGATCTAAAAGCAGAAATAGAAACATTAAAGAAAACATGAAGGAAGACAATCCTGGAGATGGAAAACCAAGGAAAGAAATCAGGAGTCACAGATCCAAACATCACCAACAGAATACAAGAGATAGAAGAGAGAATCTCAGGTGTAGAAGATACCATAGAAGACGTTGACACAACAAAGAAAATACAAAAAGCAAAAAGCTCCTAACTCAAAACATTCAAGCAATTAAAGACACAATGAAAAGACTGGACCTAAGAATAATACATATAGAAGAGAGTGAAGATTCCCAACTCAAAGGGCCAGCAAACATACACATATACATCATATATGAAAACTTCCCAAAGCTAAAGAAAGTGATATGCATAAACACAAGAAGTCTACAGAACACAAAACAGATAGGACCAGAAAACAAATTCCTCCTGTGACATAATAATTAAAGCACCAAATGCACAGAACAAAGAAAGAATATTGAAAGCAGTAAGAGAAAAACATCAAGTAACATGTAAAGGGAGACAGAGCAAAATTACACCAGACTTCTCAACAAAGACTCTAAAAGTCAAATCTTGGGCATATGACATACAGACCCTAAGAGAACAAGAATGCCAGCCCAGATTACTATACCCAGTAAAACTTTCAATTCCCATAGAGGGAGAAACCAAGATATTCCTTGACAAAACAAATTTAAGCAATATCTTTCCAAAAATCCAAGCCTACAAAGGATAATAGAAGGAAAAATCCAACACAAGGAGGGAAACTAAGCCCAAAAAAAAGCAAGAAGACACCCGGCTGATCTGCTTCATGAAGACACCTTATCCTGAACCTTCCTGGAGTAGCTGGTAAGAAACCTCCCCCACAACCCTATGCCCCAGAACTGGGAGCCTGGGGCACTCTGGACCCATCACCCACCCAAAACCCATCCCTCTGAAATACCATTCCCCTTCCATTCTTGCTTAGTCCTTTCGGCTGGGGCAGACACCTAGCAGGTCTGCTCCTGTGAAGACATCATATCCTGAATGATCTTAGAGCAGTGGTGGGACCACTGCACTCAGAGCACCTGAGGTACCACAGCACTCAGAGCAGCTGAGGAACCACAGCACTCAGAGCACCTGAGGAACCACTGCACTCAGAGCAGCAGGATTTCAGGATCACAGAGGAAACCTGAGTCCCAGGAACTCTTCCACCCAGAAGCTCAGGATCACAGGATCACAGAGACATCTGGACTCTAAGGAATTCTGACACAAGCAAGATAACTGGAAAGACAGTCTCCAGTCAAAGACAGTGAGTGAAGGTAGCACTAGAGTTAACCAGATGGCAAAAGGCAAGCAGAAGAATATAAGCAACAGAAACCAAAGTTACCTGGCATCATCAGAACACAGTTCTCCCACCAAAGCAAGTCCTGACACCCCATCACACCAGAAAAGGAGGATTCAGATTTAAAATCACTTCTCATGAGGATGATAGAGGATTTTAAGAAGGACATAAACAACTCCCTTAAAGAAATACAGGAGAACACAGGTAAACCGATAGAAGCCCTTAAAGGAGAAACATGAAATTAAAGAATTACAAGAAAACACAACCAAACAGGTGAAGGACTTAAACAAAACCATCCTGCATATAAAGATGGAAGTAGAAACACTAAAGAAATCACAAAGGGAGACTAGCCTGGAGATAAAAAACCTAGGAAAGAAATCAGGAGTCATAGATACAAGCATCACCAACAGAATACAAGAGATAGAAGAGAGACGTTTATATACAGAAGATACCATGGAAAACACTGACACAACTGTCAAAGAAAATGCAAAATGCAAAAAGCTCCTAACCCAAAACATCCAGGAAATCCAAGAGAAAATGAGAAGACCAAACCTAAGGATAATAGGTATAGAAGAGATTAAAGACTCCCAACTTAAAGGGCCAGTGAATATCTTCAACAAAATTATAGAGGAAAACTTTCCTAACATAAAGAAAGAGATGGCTATGAACATACAAGAAGCCTACAGAACTCCACATAGATTAGACCAGAAAAGAAATTCCTCCTGTCACATAATAATCAAAACGTCAAAAGCACCAAACAAAGAAAAAATGCTAAAAGTATTAAGGGAAAAGGTCAAGTAACATATAAAGGCAGACCTATACGAATTACAGCAGACTTCTCACTAGAGGCTATAAAAGCCAGAAGATCCTGGAGTGATATCATACAGACCCTAAGAGAACACAAAGGCCAGCCCAGACTACTATAGATGGAGAAACCAAGGTATTCCATGACAAAACCAAATTTACACAATATATTCCCACAAATCCAGCCCTACAAAGGATAATAGATGGAAAACTCCAACACAAGGAAAGAAACTACAACATAGAAAAAGCAGGAAAGTAATCTTCTAACGTACCCAAAAGAAGATAGCTACACAAATATAACTACACCTCTAATAACAAAAATAACAGGAAGAAATAATCACTGTTCCTTAATATCTCTTAACATCAATGGGCTCAATTCACCAATAAAAAGACACAGACTAAGAGACTAGATATGTAAACAAGATCCAGAATTTTGCTGCGTACAGGAAATGCACCTCAGTGGCATAGACAGACACTACCTCAGAATAAAGGGCTGGAAAACAATTTTCCAAGCAAATGGTTCCAGGAAACAAGCTGGAGTAGCCATTATAATTTTGAATAAAATCGACTTTGAACAAAAAGTTATTGTCAAATAAGATAAAAAAGGACACTTCATACTCTTCAAAGGAAAAATCTATCAAGATGAACTCTCAATTCTGAATATCTATGCCCCAAATGCAAGGGCACCTACATTCATAAAAGATTCTTTAATAAAACTCAAAGCACACATTGAACCTGACACAATAATAGTGGGGGATTTCAACACCCCACCCTCAGCAATGGACAGATCATGGAAACAAAAACTAAACTGAGACACAGTGAAATTTACAGAAGTTATGAACCAAATGGATTTAATGGATATCTATAGAACATTTCAACCTAAAACAAAAGAATATGTCTTTTTCTCCGCACCTCATGGTACGTTATCCAAAATAGACCATATAATTGGTCACAAAACAGGCCTCAACAGATACAAAAAAAATGTGAAATAACCCCTTGCATCCTATCAGATCACCATGAACTAAGGCTGGTCTTCAATAAGAACAAAAACAATGGAAAGCCCAGATACTCCTGGAAACTGAACAATGCTCTAGTCAATGATGACTTGGTCAAGGAAGAAATAAAGAAAGAAATTAAAGACTTTTTAGAATTTAATGAAAATGAAGGCACTTCATACCAAAACGTATGGGGCACAATGAAAGCAGTGCTAAGGAAAAAACTCATAGCTCTAAGCATCTACAAGAAGAAACTGGAGAGAGCATACACTAGCAACTTGATAACACACTTGAAAGCTCTAGAACAAAAAGAAGCAAATACACACAAGAGAAGTAGGCAGCAGGAAGTAATCAAACACAGGGCTGAAATCAACCAAGTAGAAACAAAAAGAACTTTACACAGTATCAACAAAACCAGGAGCTGGTTCTTTGAGAAAATCAACAAGATAGATAAACCGTTAGCCAGACTAACCAGAGGGCACAGAGACAGTATCCAAATTAATAAAATTAGAACTGAAAAGGGAGACATAACAACAGAAACTGAGGAAATTCAAAAAAATCATCAGATCCTACTACAAAAGCTTATACTCAACAAAACTGGAAAATCTGGATGAAATGGACAATTTCCTAGACAGATATTAGACACCAAAGTAAATTCAGGAGCAGATAAACCATCTAAACAATCCCATAACCCCTAAAGAAATAGCAGCAGGCATTAAAAGTCTACCCACCAAAAAAAGCCCAGGACCAGATGGTTTTAGTGCAGAATTCTATCAGACGTTCAAGGAAGACCTAATACCAATTCTCTTTAAATTATGCCACAAAATAGAAACAGAAGGAAAACGATCTAATTCGTTCTATGAAGCCACAATCACGCTCATACCTAAACCCCACAAAGACCCAATAAAGAAAGAGAACTTTAGAACAATCTCCCTTATGAATAGTGATGCAAAAATACACAATGGAATTCTTGCAAACTGAATCCAAGAACACATCAAAACAATCATCTATCATGATCAAGTAGACTTTATCCCAGGAATGCAGAGATGATTCAATATCCAGAAATCCATCAATATAATCCGCTATCTAAACAAACTCAAAGGAAAAAAAATCACATGATCATCTCACTGGATGCTGAGAAAGTATTTGACAAAATTCAACACCCCTTCATGATAGAAGTCTTGGAAAGATCAGGAATTCAAGGCCCATACTTAAACATAGTAAAAGCAATATACAGCAAACCAGGAAGCATCATCAAACTAAATGGAGAGAAACTTGGAGCAATCCCACTAAAATCAGGGAGTAGATAAGCCTGCCCACTCTCTCCCTATCTATTCAATACAGTATTGGAAGTCCTAGCCATAGCAATTAGACAACCAAAGGAGGTCAAAGTCATACAAATTGGAAAGGAAAAAGTAAAAAAATCTCTATTTGTAGATGATATGTTAGTATACTTAAGTGACTTAGAAAATTCTACCAGAGAACTCCTAAACCTGATAAACAACTTCAGCAACGTGGCTAGTTATAAAATCAACTCAAATAAATCAGTAGTCTTCCTCTACTTGAAGGATAAACAGGCTGAGGAAGAAATTAGGGAAATGACACCCTTCAAAATAGTCACAAATAATATAAAATACTTTGGTGTGAATCTAACCAAGCAAGTCAAAGATCTGTATGACGAGAACTTCAAGTCTCTGAAGAAAGAAATTGAAGACATCAGGAACTCAAGGTCCATACCTAAATATAAGAAAAGCAATATACAACAAAGAAACAGCCACTATCAAACTAAATGGAGAGAAACTTGAGGCAATCTCACTAAAATCGGGGACAAGACAAGGCTGCCCACTCTTTCCCTATCTATTCAATATAGTACTTGAATTTCTAGACAGAGCAACTAGGCAACAAAAGGAGATCAAATGGATACAAATCAGAAGGAGGAAGAGAAGATACCACTATTTGCAGATGATACAATAGTATACATAAGTGACACAAAATGATCCAGAGAGAGCTCCGTCAACTGATACACAATGTCAGCAAAGTGACTGGATACAAAATTAACTCAAACAAATCAATAGCTTTCCTCTACTCAAAGGATAAAGAGCTGAGAAAGAAATTGGGGAAATAACACCCTTTACAATAGTTATAAATAATATAAAATATCTTAGTATGATGTTAACCAAGCAAGTGAAAGATCTGTATGACAAGAACTTCACGTCTCTGAAGAAAGAAATTGAAGATCTCAGAGGATGGAAAGATCTCCCATGCCCATGGATTGGCAGGGTTAACACAGTAAAAATGACTATCTTGCCAAAAGTAATCCACAGATTCAGTGAAATCCTCATCAAAATTCCATCTCAGTTCTTCACAGAGATAGAAGAGCAATTCTCAAATTTATCTGGAATAACAAAGAACCCAGGATAGCAAAAAACATTCTCAACAATAAATAAATTCTCACTTCAGGGTGGAATCACCATCCCTGACCTCAAGCTGTACTACAGAGCAATAGTGATAAAATACTGCATGGTATTGGCACAGAGACAGGCAAGAAGATCAATGGAATAGAATTGAAGACCCAGAAATGAACCCACACACCTTTAGTCACTTGAACTTTGACAAAGGAACCAAAACCATCCAATGGAAAAAAGACAGCATTTTCAACAAATGGTGCTTGTTCAGTTGGAGGCAACATGTAAAAAAAAATGCAAATTGATCCATTCTTATCTCCTTGTACAAAGCTCAAGTCCAAGTGGATCAAGGACCTCCACATAAAACCAGATACTCTGAATCTAATAGAAGAGAAACTGGGAAAGAACCTCAAATACATTGACACAGGAGAAAATTTTCTGAACAGAACACCAATGGCATATGCTCTAAGATCAACAATTGACAAATGGGACCTCATAAAATTGAAAAGCTTCTCTAAGGGAAAGGACACTGTCAATAGGACAGAACAGCAACCCACATATTGGGAGAAGATCCTTACCAATCCTACATCCTATAGAGGGCTAACATCCAAAATATACAAAGAACTCAAGAAGTTAGAACCCAGAGAACCAAATAACTCTATTAAAAAATGGGATATAGAACTAAACAGAGAATTCTCAAATGAGGAATCTGGAATGGCTGAGAAGCACTTAAAGAAATGTTCAACATCCTTAGTCATCAGGGAAATGCAAATCAAAACCACCCTGAGATTCCACCTCACGCCAGTCAGAATGGCCAAGATCAAAAACACAGGTGACAGCAGATGCTGGCAAGCATTTCAAGAAAGAGGAACTCTCCTCCATTGCTGATGGGATTGCAAGCTGCTACAACCACTCTGGAAATCAGTCTAACAGTTCCTCAGAATATTGGAAATAGTTCTACCTGAGGATCCAGCCATACTACTGCTGGGCATATGTCCAAACAGTGCTCCAACATAAAACAAGGACACATGTTCCACTATGTTCATAGCAGCCTTATTTATAATAGCCAAATGCTGGGAACTACTCAGATGTCCCTCAAGAGTGGAATTGATACAGACAATGAAGTACATTTACACAATGGAGTGCTACTCAACTATTAAAAACAATGATTTCACAAAATTCTTAGGCAAATGGATGGAACTTGAAAATATCATACTGAGTGATGTAATGTAGTCACAAAAGAACACACATGGTATATACGAACTGATAAGTGCATATTAGCCAAAAAAATGCTCGTAATACCCATGATACAACTCAAAGACCATATTAAACACAAGAAGAAAGAAGACCACATCAAAGTGTGGATGCTAAAGTCCTACTCAAAGGGGGTAAGAAAATAATCTCAAGAAGTAGAGGGAGAGAGGGATCTGGGAGGGAGATGGTTGGGGGAGGGAAAAGGAGAGGCAAGTTCAGATATAGGAGGAAATGGAGAAGAAGTCCAGAGGGTCAGGATTTTGAAAGGTGTGTAGCAGTGGTGGAGGGGGAACTGGGAATAGCCACTAGAATGTCCCAGATTCCAGAGACCCAAGAGGTTCTCAGGACCCAACAGGGAAGACATTAGCCAAAATACCCAACAAAAGGGATAGAGAACCTGTAGAGACCGTATCCAGTAGATAGGCATGGCCCCTGGTTGAGTGATGAAGCTACCAATCCATCTCAAACATATTAATTTAGAACTGCTCTGTCAAAACGAAAGGCAGGGACAAAGAGTGGAGCAGAGACTGAAGGAAAGGCCATCCAGAGACCACCCCACCTAGGGATCCATCCAATCTGCAGACACCAAACCCAGACACTATTGCTGATGCCAAGAAGAGCTTGAAGACAGGAGCTTGGTACAGCTGTCCCCTGAGAAGCTCTTCCAGAGCCTGACAATACAGATGTGGATGCATGCATCCAAACATTGAACTGAGCATGGGGACCCCATTGGAGGAGTTAGGGCAAGGACTGAAGGAGCTCAAGGGATTTGCAACCTCATTGGAAAAACAACAATATCAAGCAATCAGATACCCCCTCTGTATAGCTCCCAGGGACTAAACCACCAACCAGAGGGTATACACTGGGAGGGGCATCTATAGCAACAGCTGGATTTGTAGCAGAGGATTGCCTTGTCGGGAATCACTGGAAGGGGAGTCCCTCAGTCCTGTGGTGGCTTGATGACCCAGCATAGGGGAATGCTGGGGTGCTGAGGCAGGAGTCGGTTAGTGAAAGGGATAGCAGGGAAAGAGGGATAGAAAACTGTGAAGTATGATATCATTTGAAATGTAAATAAATAAAATAACCAATAAAAACGAAAACAAAAGAAAAGAAAACTCTGATATGGATTTTTAGGGTTCTAGTTCATTGGTGAAGGATTTGAAGTTCTCCAGAGTGTTCCACCTTCATCCCAAAATTAATGACACCAACAACGTTTTGAAACTCCACTGTATCTCCTCTGTATGTCACGTTACTGCACAGCCTTGTTTGCTTAGAGTGTTCCTTTCTTGATAATTTGAGATCCTATTTGAGATGATATTTACTGAGTAAATATCAAACATCTTGACATCTATATCTATTTTATGAAGTATACATATTCTCAAGCATTGCTCAAATAATTAATTTACAGCTTGTGTGATGATTAGCATAAAAAATCTCATCACAACTTGAGACTGAAATGTTATCACTAATTGTCACTTGAAGTGAAGAATGTTTGTGGTATAGAAATTAATGTGTGCTTATTTTTCAAGTCTCTGTTAAACTGGAAACCCCAACACTGTTTTAGGAGCAGAAAGAAATTATCTTTAAACTTTGTTTTTATTTTCCCCTCTCCCTGAAATGCTTCACAATTAACCAAAGCAAGGCTAGGAGGCAATGGTTAATGAAGTTTCCACATAAAACAGGATGGAAGATCTCAGCTCTCATTAAATCAGGCCTTCCAATCACCTGACTACCTACCTCGGGTAAAACCATTCTCCTGGATGTTAAGGTTATTAATTATTAATATTATGATGGTTATTCCAGATATATTAAAGTAGTTGCAAGATTATCTGCAAATGTGATGTCTTTCAGAAAGCCTTGTCATATTCTCCATATTTAAAGAACATTTAGCTAGGTTTTAGACCTTCAAAATCAAGTTGAACTTTGATCTAATTAGTTTTCCTTAATTCAAGGTAACAGTTAGTATATCCCAAAGATTTCCCAAGCTAAAGTTGTCTCTGAGCCTCTCTCTTACCATACAAAGCATTTCTAATACCTACTTTGAGTCAATTATGCAAAGAACTGTCTAGCATCTTTTCAGTTAATCCTTACCCAATGCAATGAGGCAGATCTGATGTTAATACCCATTTTAGAAATTGTAAAACCTAGGTATACACCTCATAAATAATTTCTTTGACGTTACAGAATTGATAAAATGATTCCAATCTAGAAAATTAAATCCAAATAGTACTCCTATACAAATAGATTTTGTAGCTGGTGGCCTTCCTAGTCTTTACTCAAAAAATATGAATGTAACTTACTATTTCATTCCCACCACAAGGAACAGAAAGTGGCATTTGAACACCACCACATCTTCACTGAGTTTTGAGATGCCCATTGTGGTCCCTCAGACATATTACACACACACACACACATTCACACTCACACTCACACACAGTGTAGATTTCCTAGGTACTTCCATCCCTCACCAAAAGCTGTTACAGTGTGATTTCTGATTGATTGTCCTCTTCTAGATTAACACCATTTAGGCTCAAAAAAGAAAATAAAGAAAAAGGTGACTCCAGGTAATGTCTTTGAAGTAAGATGGCAGGAATGCTGTACGAATGGTACTGACAGTGCTTCAGAGCTGGCAGATCTGTACCAAGAAGAGAAGACAGGCCCATGACCTTACCAAAGCTTTCCTTTCAGAGAGCACGAAAGCCATAGATCTTTGTTTACGGAACTATTGTTTCCCAGCTACATTGGGCGTCTTCTATTTTCCTTATGCTCCTCATGTCCCCTTCAGCCTCTGGAGGTATTCATGAATTGGAACAATATTTGCAGCAGCTGCACAATGTGGTATTTTGCATAATTTAATATTTATAATATTAAATAATTTGTATTCATTATAAATTTGAGTATTAGCCTCAACATAATATTCCTGAAATGTGATTTTCATTACTTATGTTACTAGATAGTTGGCATGTCATATTAGAAATACAAACAGCTTTATATCAGAAACCTAATTTCTTAACAAAAGTTTTAAAATGTAAATGGTAAATGTGTGTTTTACTTAAGTCTTTATTTTAAAACTTTATATTAATTATAATTAATTATGCTAATTAATTGTAATTGACTGAGCTACTTATAAATCACTTTGAATTAAGTAAAAGTAAAATACATATAAAATCTACCATCTTAGCCTTTTTAACTCTACAGTTTTGGTGGAACGAATTATTGTCCAGTCGGCACCACCTCTGTCTCCTGAATGCCTTTCTTGTCAAAATGAATCTCCATACTACTCCCTACAACCTATACCAACCATCACTTTTGATCCCTGTGAAACTGACTGCTCTTAATTTTCTCATTATAGATGGAATTACATAGTACCTGACTTATCTCCTAATATTCTCAAGATTCATTCATTCCTATGATTTATATATGCAGGGTCTCCCCAAAAGCTTCATGCATGTCTTAGTCCCTCAACAGTAGAAACATTTTGAGAGACACAAAACGCTTTGGGAGCCGAGGTCTAACTGGAGGAGGTAGGTAACTGGGATGCCTCCTTAATACTATCTTGCCGCTACCCCTATTTGATCTCTCTGCTTTCTAATCACCAGAATAGAAAGAACTCTGCCCACCATCATGCTTCTACCACCATGAGGTTGCATCCAAGCACAAGAGATGAGGCAACCTCAAACTGAAGCCATGGACCAAAATAGTTCTTGTACTCTCCAAGCTGTTCAGTTAGGCATTTTTGGCACAGCATTGAAAATTCTAACGCATCTACAGATGGCATGTGTTAGAGTTTCTTTCTTTCAAAGACAAAATTGTATGTTCTGTATACATATGTCTCATCCATTCTTCAATTGATAGGTACCTTTTGGCCACCAAAAATAGTTCTGTGGTAACCATGGCTATTCAAGCATCCTTCTTGAGACTGCTTTCAACTCCTAGGCATAAATATAACCCAAAAATAGAATTAATGAATCATATGATGATTCTATTTTTAACATTTTTATTATACTCAGGTATTTTTAAATTGTGCTATGATTTTAGAGATTGGGGATAACTACAAGTTACTTAATAATAAAGCACATTATTTAGATTGGATACACTGATAATATTCTACCAACATTAAAATCTCAGATTGGATGTGTAAGAGCAAGATGTAACTGCAGCTTGTCCACGCCATAGCCAGTCCACTGACATCAACCTCCTTCTCTACTACACCCTGTTTTTCATAGTGGTTTTTACATCTTCACCGTATACGAGAATTTTACTTTCTATATTCAACCTAGCCAATACTTGTGATTTGGGGAGTATTTTTTATGTGTCTAACACATTTATTAATATTTCATTGAACCATGAGAGTATAAGAACAACCTTCTTTTATTTTTTAATTAATCATTTTATTCATTTACATTTCAAATGATATTCACCTTCCCAGTTACCACTCCGCAAACCTTCCATCCCATCCTTCCTTTCCTCCCTCCCCTTTACCTCTATGAGGGTGCTCCTCCACTCACTCACCCACTCCTGCTTCACTGCTCTAGGATCCCCCTATGCTGGGGCATCAAGCCTCCACAGGACCAAGGGCCTCCCCTCCCATTGATGTCATATAAGGCCATCCTCCATTACACATGTACCTGGAGCCATGGCTCCCTCCATGCACACTCTTTGGTCGGTGGTTTAATCTCTGGGAGCTCTGGATGGTCCAGTTAGTGGATACTGTTCTTCTTATGGGGATGCAATGCCCTTCAGCTCCTTCAGTTCTTCCCCTAGCTCTTTCATTGGGGTCCCTGGGCTCAGTCCAGTGGTTGGTGAGTATCTGAATCTGAATCTGTATTAGTCAGGTGCTGCTAGAACCTCTCAGGGAACAGCCATACCAGGACCCTGTCAGCAAGTGCTTCTTGGCATCAGCAGTAGTGTGGGGATTTGGTATCTGCAAATAGGATGGATCCCTAGGTGGGGTGGTCTCTGGATGGCCTTTCCTTCAGTCTCTGTTCCATTTTTTGTCCCTGTCTTACCTTTGAACAGGAACATTTCTGGGTTAAAAATTTTGAGATGCTTTGTGGATGGTCCCATCTCTCAACTAGGGGTCCTGCCTATCTACAGGTTTATACAGGTTGTATCTTCCCATTATTGGGTATTTCAGCTCAAATCATTGCCACTGGGTCCTGAGAGCCTTTTGTTTCCCTGGAATCTGGGACTTTCTAGTGACCACGCCCAGTTCTCCATCTCCACTGCTACATGTTTCTATTCAGTTTCCTGACCCTCTGTACATCTCTCCTGTCCCTTTTAATTCATGATCCTGCCCCCTTTTTTCCCCCTTTTTCCTTTTTCCCTCCTCCTCCACTCTCCCTCCCAGGTCCCTCACTCCCTCTACCTGCTGTGATTATTTTGTTCCCCATTCTATGTAGGATTGAAGCATCTACACTTTGGTCTTCCTTCTTCTTAAGCTCCAAAGCAATCTACAGATTCAATGCAATCCTCATCAAAATTCCAACTCAATCCTTCATAGAGATAGAAAGAGCAATTCTCAAATTCATCTGGAATAAAAAAAAACAGAATAGTGAAAACCATTTTCAACAATAAAAGAACTTCTGGGGGAATCACCATCCCTGTCCTCAATATGTACTACAGAGCAATAGTGATAAAACACACACACACACATGGTACTGGTACAGAGAAAGGCAGGTACATCAATGGAATAGAATTGAAGATCCAGAAATAAATTTACACCTATGGTAACTTAATCTTAGACAAAGAAGTCAGAACCATCCAATGGAAAAAGACAGCATTTTCAACAAATGATGCTGGCTCAACTGGAGGTCTGCAAGTAAAAGCTACAAATGTATCCATTCTTATCATCTTGTACAAAGCTCAAGTCCAAGTGGATCAAGGACCTCCACATAAAATTAGATACACTAAATCTAATAGACAAGAAAATGGGAAAGAACTTCAAACGCATTGGCATAGGAGAAAATTTCCTGAACAAAATACCAATGGGTCATGCTCTAAGATCAACAATTGACAAATGGGACCTCATAAAATTGAGAAGCTTCTGCAAGGCAAAGGATACTGTCAATAGGACAGAATGGCAACCCATAGATTTGGAAAATATTTTTACCAACCCTACATCTGATAGAGAGCTAATATCCAATATACACAAAGAAGTTAGACTCTAGAGAACCAAATAATCTAACTAAAAATGGGGTACAGAGCTAAACAAAGAACTGTCAACTGAGGAATCTCAAATGGCTGAGACACTCTTAAAGAAATGTTCAATATTCTTAGTCATCAGGGAAATGCAAATCAAAACCACCCTGAGATTCCATCTCACACCAGGCAGAATGGCTAAGATCAAAGACGCAGGTGACAGCAGATGCTGGCAAGGATGTGGAGAAAGAGGAACACTCCTCCATTGCAAGCTGATAAAACCACTTTGGAAATCAGTCTGGCAGTTTTTCTGAAAACTGGAAATAGTTCTATATGAGGACCTACCTATACCACTTTTGGGCATATACCCAACAGATTCTCCAACATATAATAAGGACACATGCTCCACTATGTTCATAGCAACCTTATTTATAATAGCCAGAAGCTGGAAAGAACCCAGATGTCCCTCGATAGAAGAATGGATACAGAAAATGTGGTACATTTACACAATAGAGTCAGCTATTAAAGACAATGACTTCATGAAATTCTTAGGCAAATGGATGGAAGTAGAAAATATCATACTGTATGAGGTAACCCAGACATAAAAGAACACTCATGGTATGCACTCATACTAGCCCAAAAACAGTATACCCATGGTACAATCTACAAACCATTTAAAACTTAAGAAGAATGAAGAGCAAAGTGTAGATGCTTCAATCCTATGTAGCCAACACTTGTTACTGTCTGTCTGATATACCTATGCTTGTGTGGGTACATGTACATTTAAATATGAATGTACGTATGTGTATGTATAGGTGGAAGCCAGAGGTAAACACTGGGTATCTTTTTCAATCGATCTCATCTTATTTTTTGAGACAGTGTCTTTAACTGAACCTAAAACTTACCTATTTAACAAGGCACATGGGCCAACCAGCATCAGCAATCATCCCTTCTCCACATACCTGTTTCCTACTTGCTGGGTTATAGATGCATGCTGGTGTGCAGTGAGTGGGGCCTCTGTGGGTACTTTACTTAGGGCCATCTCTCCTATCCCTGCTGTGTTTGTCTTCCACAGCAGATATTCTAATGATTGAGAGACAATATTTTACTGTGGTTTTTATTCTCATTTCCCTGATACCTGAAGGTTTATTCTCAACCTTCCTAGAGCTTCAACCCTTTCATAGAATTCCTCATGTTGTGGTGACACCCAAACACAAAGTTATTTTGTTTTTACTTAATAACTGTAATTTTTGCTACTGTTATTGATGATCATGTAAATATCTGATCCCAAGATATTCTGATATACAACCCCAAAGGGGTCACAACCTACTGAAAACCACTGCTAGTGACAAGTGACCATCTCTTTATGTGCACATTGTACATTTGTGTATCTTCTTTGAAGAAATGCCATGTAAAGTCCTTTGCCCATTTTTTAAAACTCAGATTGTTGGGTTGTACTTATTACATACTCTAGATATCACCATTGCACCAAAGATCTGATTTGTGAACATTTTTTACCATTCTGTTTTGCCTTCTCAGTCTGTTGATTGTTTTCCCGAGGCAGGTAGGTCTATTCGGATGTGGACCAATTACTGTTGTCTTTTGTTTCCTGTACCTTTGGTATCATTCAAGAAATCGCTATCCACTCCTGTGTCATAAAGCTTGATTTAGAGTCATCCTCTAAGAGTTTTTGTTCTTTTTAGATATTTGATTTAGCTCATTAATTCTTATACATGGTTCAAGTGTGTTTCCAACCATGTGAGAGTATGACTTTATTATTTTTCATGGATATATCCAGGTCTCCCAACACTATATATTTTAAAAGACTTTATTTTCCTCAATTGTCAAAAATTGTTTGACCATATGTGCATGACTTTATTTGGGGGCTTCTCATTTGTCAATACTCTGTTTTTAATGCCCAGAATCTATTGTTTTTATTGCTATAGGTTTAAAATTAGATCTGGGCAATAGGGAGATGGTTCAGCAGTTAAGAACACTGGCTCTTCTTACAGAAGACCTGGGTTCAGTTTCTCAGCACCCACATGGCATCTTACAACCATCTGTAAGGCCAGTTCCAGGTGATCCAACCTCTATTTCTGACCTCCTCAGGCACCAGGCATATTACACACAGACATATATGCAGACAAACAACCATCCATACACATATAAAAATTTTAAAAATAAATAAATCAAAAAAGTTTTAAATAAATTAGATTTGAAATAAGTATTCACTTTTGTTCTTTTTAGGATTGTTTGACTATTAGTTTCTTAAAGTTTTATATGAAATTTAAAGGACCTGTTGTTATTTTAATAAGGATTGTGTTGACTCTGTAGACCTCTTTAGGTAGCACTGACATCTTTAAAGGACTAATTTTTTCATGAGCCATGGATGACTTTCCACTATTTATTTCTTCTTCATTTTTTTTCAGAAATGTTTAATGATTTTCAGTATTTATTAGCCTTTTACCTTTTAGTTAAATTTATTCCTTCTTGAAACTATTATAATTGTAATTTTTCTTTTAATTTCATTTTTTTATTGTTAGTGTGTGGAAAGGCAAAAGATTTTGTGTGCTATTCTGTATTCTGAAAGTGTGTTAAATTTATTTATTTGTTCTAAGAAATTGACACATATATATGTATATATTTATGTATAATATGATTATATACATGTATATTATAATATTATACATAAATGAAAGTTATTTTAACTCTTCCTTTCTGGTTTAGATGCTTTAATTTCTGTATCCTGACTAAACAACCTGGCTCTATTAATTAATTTTAAATATTTTAGAAGTAATATAACTTTTCTGAAAAGCTGGACATGGTGGCCCATAGAGCATTCAGAAGCTTGAAGCAGGAGGATTGCTGTAAGTCCAAGGCTATATAGTTTTAGGCCATTCTAGACAACAATGTGAGGCGCTCTCAGAATGTACATAAAATATTCAATACATAACCTTTCAGAAAATATATACGAGATATTTTATACTTACTTTAATGTTTGATTCATTAACTATATTCAGATGTGGAGCATTTGAATATAAATCCTTTAGAGTACTATTGTCAGTAGAATATAAATTATACGAAAAACAATTCGCAACTGTTGAAATGAAAATAAGAAAATAGATCCTATGGAAAATATAAACAATGAGTTGCAAATTGTATATATCTTTACTATTAAATCAAATATTGCCAGTCCATCAATAGACTATCCAAGCTTGAAAAACAATAATTAAAATCAGCTATTTTTTATACACTGCTGGGAATTGTACCCAAGTCCTCAAGCATACTCAGGGGCACTCTACCAAGTAAGCTAAAACCCCAGACTTAAAATCAACTATTTTTAATATTTTCCTGACTTTCAGCAATTCTAAATATAAATTTGGCAAAACAATACTCTAAAACATCCATGGTTTAACTGTTTTTTCCTTGATAACTTAAAATTGTTTAAGCATATCTTAGTTTCCCTCTTATAGAAAAGGAGCCAGCCTTGGCCTAAAGCTCAGTTCTCTCTCCAGACATTAGCAGAAAGGTTGGACTTGAAAGTGCACTTACAAAAGTTTGCCTTGTCCAGACACTGTTTTAAAAAATGAAATAAAAAGAGCACATATAATAGATCTTCCACTCCCAGAAGCTGTTCTCTGCTTATTACATCCTCTCACTGAGACCAAGATATGTATGTATTGCAAACCTGTCAGGGCTGGAGCCCTGTGTAATGGACCCCCTTGGCATTGTGGAAAACGTTCACAGTATAGAAGACCATGCATGTTTCCACTCTCAGTTCTGTTTCACTCAGACTCCATTGTTCCACTGTTGTTTGTTTTCAATTCTTGAGTATGTCTCATCCTGCCCTTTGTATATGTGGTCCCTGAATTCATGCTATTCCTTACAATGCTCCCCACTTTGTTGGGTTACTTCCATCTTATCCATTAACCCTGCGTCTACCCCTACGCCAGGTACATTCTTATGGAAAGCCCCATTTCAATCTCCACACTAGATGCCTATCAATAAGTAGAAAAATAATTATAACTACAGTTCTGTGTGAAAGCTAACATGTATGAAGTGTTTGCTACTCCACATTCAAAGAAGGAAGCACACTACCACATATTAACTTTTGTTTTTTTTTTTTTGTTTTTTAAAGAGAGGGTTTCTCTGTGTAGCCCTGGCTGTCCTGGAACTCACTCTGTAGACCAGGCTGGCCTCGAACTCAGAAATCTGCCTGCCTCTGTCTCCCAAGTGCTGGGATTAAAGGTGTGCACCACCACTGCCCGGTTTATATTAACTTTTTAAAATATGTCCCTAATCCCTCTGCTTTAGAATACACACTTTTTTACTTGGGCTTTGTGTGTGTGCGTGTGCATGTGCCTGTGTCTGTGTCTGTGTCTGTATCTGTGTGTGTGTGTGTGTGTGTGTGTGTGTCTGTGTCTGTGCCTGTGTCTGTGTCTGTGTCTGTATCTGTGTGTGTGTGTGTGTGTGTGTGTCTGTGTGTGTGTCTGTGTCTGTATCTGTGTGTGTGTGTGTGTGTGTCTGTGTCTCTGTGTGTGTGTGTGTGTGTGTGTGTGTGTGTGTCTGTGTCTGTGTCTGTGTCTGTGTGTGTGTGTGTGTCTGTGTGTCTGTGTGTCTGTGTGTCTGTGTGTGATTTTCTTATATGTATACAATGTGTTCTGGTCATATGCACTCCTCACTTCTCTCCACTACCCCCACCATTTTTAATAAATAATGATGTCAAAACAGCAACAGAGTAAATCACTTGCTCAAGATCATATTTTTAATTAGGAGTGGGCACAAGAGTGTATACCTCAGAGCCATTATGCTTAGTCACAATGACATTTTTGTTTTCTCACTCACAGTCAGTAAGACCCCATTGAGTGCTAGGCACTGTGAAGCCTTGTGGTATAATAAGCAGCAGCAAAAAAGAAGGAGAAAAGGCTGGTACTGGGATTATAGGCTCATGCAGCCATGCCTGGATTTGTGTGTAGATGCAAGAGAAGTAAATTCTGGTGTCCATATCTGTATGGCAAGTATGTTACCAGGTGAGCTATTTCTTCATTTCCTTCGATAATTTTTGAAGCAGAATTTCACATATCATGGTCTTCAAATACCTTGTGTGTCCAAGTCTGGCCTTGAACTTCTGATTATCCTGCCTTCTCCTCCAAAGTACTGGGACTACAAGTGTATACTCTCTAGCCTGATTTATGCTAGGGACCAAACCCAGGGCAATGTATTTTCCAGAAAATCAGTCTACTAACTGAGCTACCACCAAGCATATGTTTTAACCGACAGGAGGGTGACTCTTATGGAACATTCTCAAACTACCACATTAGGAAATGAGCAAAGAAGCTGAGACTTTTGGTTCTTCTCGGTCATTGTGATGCTTTTAATCAGGCTTCTGTGGGTAAAGTGACAGAAACATGTTTAAACAAACTTCAGGAAAATGAGGTGTAGAGAAGAAATTCCAAGCTGTAACGTAGACTTGAGGCTTCAGTACAGCAAAACTTGAAAAACTAAACCTGTTCAGCCAGGCTTGTCAGCCTTCTGCATCTCGCCCACATTACATAAAACAATGATATTTCTATGGCCCATGGGGATAAAATAATGAGGCTTCTCCATGCAGTTGAAAGTAACTTACTTTCTGGCATACTGATTAGCCACCCAGACAAAGCCACTTCTTTATTCTCTCAGTTTCTAAGTTCCCAGGGATAATCATGGGCAGTATTTGAGCCATAGGAACTGTTTTTATCACTACACTCATTCACTCCTCAAAGCCTCACACAATCCTCTAAATCAGATATTATATTTTATAACTTAAAAGATAAGAGAATTCAGCTCCCTAAAGACTAAACGGCTTGCTCAAGGCCACAGGGCTCAGGGTGGAGCTGAGCTTCCACTGAAAACTGAAAACTCAGTTTACTTACTTTTCCCCTGAATCCCTGTTCTGAGAATAATATGAAGTGAACCAATGCTCTGAGCTTAAGTCAGTGTCCACCCCTGGAACAATAACCTCAATCACCCATGGGAAAGGAGGCAGGCTCTGCTGAGGAAAATAACTGGGAACATTGGGTACAGCTGAGGAATTGGGGCAAAGAACTAACCCTAATATAGTCATTCAAAAGTCTTCAACCCCCTCTCCTTTATGCTCCTCGGACTTAGTCTCTTTAGCTCACAGCACACCGTCAGCACCTTGTGTCTCTTGCTTTGTTTTATTCTGTACCTCTTCTCTGTTCCTGTTTTCTTCCTTATTCCAACTGATTATTCTGCTTGCTTGGTAAGGATTATTCTGTTTAACTGAGTGTGTGTGTGTGTGTGTGTGTGTGTGTGTGTGTGTGTGTGTGTGATCTCCTTGAGCTGGAGTTATAAGTGATTTTAAGTCACTCAATGTGGTCCTCAGACTCAAACTCCAGTCTTCTGGAAGAAACAAGTGAACTCTTAACCACTGAGTTACGTCTCCAGTCTAATGAACCATTTTGCTTTTACATGTTCTTGTATAAGGTAAACTTTTTGTTTTGTGTGCATGCATTTTTTACTTAAAAGTATGAAAGTGGCTGTAGGTCCCACTATGCATTTTCCTCACTGCACAAGCTCATGTTTTTGAGACCTATGCATGTCGCCATGCAAATACTTGGCTGCTGCTTCTGAACATGACAGACTCCATGACTTACCTGGATATATATTTCACCTTTCCTTTTTTTATAACCTGTGTCTTATCTAGTCATGAATAAATGTGTTTTCTTTTCATGTGGATTACTATATTGTTCAGTGTTGCATCTGAGAATAAAGCAGTTTCCATTCATCTCCCCCTTTATTGGGAAGATTCACTCTTGCCTGGTGCTCCATGCTGACTGAGGGTTCTAGCCTTTTTTTCTCTCCGAGACTTCTCAGAGTGTTTGCCTCTCAGAGCATGATGGGAAAAAGTGTAGTGTCTGAGGCCACACTATTTGAACTCAGAATCTGGCTCTGTCACAAGAAGTCATAAAACCAACCAGTGTTTTCACTTCCTTATCTAAAAATATCTTTGGCTACACTACGTGTGATGAGGATTCAGTGGAGAATTGGTACCAATACAATGATCACTTGAACATCTGAACCAATTGACATGACATTTGCTCAGACATTGGAATTATCTGTCTATTGGTCTGCCTTTGCCATCAGACTGACATTTATGAGTTATGGATATAGGATTGAAATTCTCTTGTACCTAGAGCCTCACACATGGCTTTCTTCTACCTATTTTCTAATTTGACATGGCTGCAAGATTTGTGTGTAGGAGCTACCTGGATGAAGGAGATGCCCAAATAGAAATAGACTGGAGATGAAATCTCAGAGGGCAGAAATTTCCTAAAGCTGTAATTCTGTACAATAGAAGTGTGTAACATCGGCTGCATTTTGAGCATTCTGATCTGCAGGGCAGACAAGACTGGCTCTGGGGAGACAGCTATACACAGACAGTTGCTATCCTTAGCTAGGAGCACAGTTAAGAGTCTTTACATGTTGTGTACACTCACTCACTTTAGTGCTGTGTCCACCTCACAGCATTGGCCTCAGGACTATGTAAGAGTACAGGTGCATGCTTTAGGCAATGTCTAACATGTACTTAATCAGCAGGAAAAGCTTCTTCTTAGTATGATCGTCTCCAGCCTCACCACCCCTGCAACAGGGTTGGAAAATGACACACTTGCTTTCTCATGTCTAGAATTTGGAGACTTGTTTTCTTGTTTGTGTATGTGTGTGTATTTCTCTTTGCTCTTACTTATGCAGAATTATAATAAGAACTATTTGTTAGCAATTTGTTTAACAGTCTGAGCTTTTTCCTTTGAACTTCAGTGAGTCTATGCACTTCAGGCAGGAAGAAAAGCTTCTCAGCCTTTGAAGGCTTTTTAGGCAACATAATTCTCATGTCAAGTTTTCTGAACTCTGAGTCTCTAGCTACTCATAGTCAGATATTCCCAGGCATATGGGAGGACATGGCTTAAGCCACAGAACCCACTTATTGGGGATGAACTCAGGTCCATTGTTGAAATAAATGAATAAATAGAAGAAGAAGGAAACCAAATTCCACAGGATATTTCTCAGTTCTGAAGACCTTTCCCATTAGCTTTCTAAGCAACTTTCTGACAACTGCTGTGCTTGGAATGACTTGGAAATGCTTTAATTTCATATTTGGAAAGTAGCCCTCAGGGTGAGTTACTAGCTGCCCCACATTATAGGCTGATCTGTGAGCACCATTAACTATAAAGAGAGGGATTAATTACAAAGAGAACTCAACAGCCTAAACTGAGGAGTTGCAGTAATTCCAAGTGAGAGGGCTAATCAGTAGGCCATGTTGGGTGGCTAGCTCCCAGGACAGGGCTTAATGGGAGAGTCTGAAACCATTTGCAACATTTGGGTTTATGTAGGACCACGAGCACTGTTGTGTGCGAGTTCATTAGCACTGGGGATAGTTGTCCATGCAGATTCATTACCTAGTGTCAGGAGAAGGGACCTGGGGTAAGATGAGCTGACAGAGTTCAGCAAAACTTCTTTTTCTATAAAGTTACAAACTTAACGAGCTTGCTGGGTTAGTAAAATGTATGGATATGGACAGCATTGTATAGCGTCTTTCTCCTCACCATCTTCAGTACCAGATGGACTTGTTGTGATCAGTAATGATTCAAAATATGTCCATGTAAAGAACACTTGATTTCCAAGAAACTATGTGAGCTTATCGTTAAGAACTCTTGAAAACAAAGTTTTGTGATTGTTCTGTTTTGTTTGAGAAAAATATCTGTTTTCTCTTAGTTTTTAGCCAGAAACTCAATTTATAACCCAATTTCTAATCCTTAACATCTTGAGAACAAATAGATATCTAAAATGGACAAATACAGGAGCTTACCTGAGAAAATGCACATATGCTTCAAATCTCACCATCGATAACTAAGGATGTACTCTATCCCAGCATGGTACAGAGTGCTCTTCCCTGCTCTCCCAGCCTGGAGTCCCTGGCCCTGGAGACAGATAGAAGCCCTTCTGTGCTTCTGAACAACAACTGCTCTGTCTCACCCAGCCTCCATACTTTCCCCATATTTTAAACACTTCACTTCATAGCGTGTGTGCACTTGTAACAAGCATAAGGTAAGTCTGAAGAGGTTGTCTGTGTTGATCTTCATTTGTATCACATGTCTTCAAGATCTGTAAGTAACTCACAATACATTCCAACTGATCCATAGCACGTTGCTCATTATGCTTCAGTGCATGCACATTGGAGAGGAATAAAAAATTAAATACAAAACCAATAGCACAGCAGTGACTTAGCACAAATGCATGTGCACGGGAACACACACACACACATACAAACCACCTACAAGACATTTTGGCAATATTTAGTTATTGAATATATTTGTAGTTAACAAAGTGTCTTAGTCACTGTTCTGTTGGTGTGAAGAGTCACCATGACTAAGGCAACTCATACAAAGAAAGTATTTAACTGGAGACTTGCTTAGAGTTTAAGGGGTTAGTCCATGATCATCATGGTAGGAAGCAAACAGGTATTACATTGGAGCAGTAGCTGAGGGCCTTATATCCTTATATGCAGGCAGCAGGCAGATAGAGGGATATGCTGGCCTGGTGTGAGCTTTTGAAACCTCAGGGCCCATCCCCAATAACATATCTCCTCCTACAAGGCTATATCCACTCTAAAAAGGCCACACCTTCTAATACTTTTCAAACAATTCTACTAAGTAGGAAGCAAGCATCCAAACATATGAGCTTCTAGTGGCCCTTCTCATTCAAACTATAACATTCCACTCCCTGAACTTCATAAGCCTTATCCACATCATAAAGTACAATACAGTCAGTCCAGCTTCAAAAGTCCCAAGAGTCTCTTACTACTTACAAGTCCAAAGATCAAAGTCTCTTCTGAGATTCAAGGTAAACTTTTAACTGTAAACTTCCTGTAAGATTAAACAACAAATTATATACTTTCAATATTCAAAGGCACAGAGTATATATTACCATTCTAAACAAGAGGAAATGGAACATAGTTAGGAAATACTAGAACAAAGCAAAACCAAAAACCAACAGGAAAACTTCAAATTCTGTATCTCCATGTCTAATGTCAAAATGATCTTACGATCTCCCACTCCTTCCGGTTTTATTGACTGCAGCATACTTCTCTCTCTTGGGCTGGTTCCACACCCCATATCCTCTGACACCTCCAAAGCAATCTAGGCTTTACCTTCACAGCTTTATATAATATAATGGCCTTCATGAATGGACTCCCTTGACTAGCCTAAGTGGGTTTTCTTAACCTCAGGAAGACGATGCAACCCTTTTCCTGTATCTTTCATGACTCTAAGTCCAGATCCATATAGCTAAAGCTTCCATCATTCTGCTTTCTAGAGCTAAAAAATGTTCCCTCCTTGAATTACATTTGCATAATTTTTCCATGGCGGGGGAGAGGGGGGTTCCTTTGCTGCTTAAGCTTTGCTTCGACTCCTTTTCACAAGTTGGAAACTTAGCAGGGTGGGATCTTGCCCTAAGGGAACTTAACTCTTTTTTTTTTTTTTTTTTTTTTTGGTTTTGGTTTTTTGAGACAAGGTTTCTCTGTGTAGCCCTGACCTGGCTGTCCTGGAACTCACTCTATAGAACAGGCTGACCTCGAACTCAGAAATCCAACTGCCTCTGCCTCCCAAGTGCTGGGATTAAAGTTGTGCGCCACCACTGCCCGGAAGGAACTTTTCTTTTTAATTCCACTTTGAGGTGGGTGTTTCTTTAACCTTTTTTTTTTTTTAATCTCTTTGGGCACAGGACTTGGCATTATATTTTCTGGTCCTTCCTTTCTCCTCAAATTGTACATGCTGTTTTTTTTTTCCTTTCTTCGGCTTGCACATTTTCATTTTAGATCTGCATGAGTGATTGATTTTATTGTTTTGAAATCTCCTCTTCCAAAGCCTTTAATCCAAATGTCTTCAATTCAGCTTCAAACAAAGGTTCAGGACAAGGGTGAAAAACAGCCACACTCTGCCAAAATAAAACAAAAATTGTCTCTACGCCACTTACTAATATTCTTCCTCTCTGAAACCTCTTGAACTAGGCTTGGGTAGTTCACATAGCTCTCTGCACCACTGTCTTCCATGCTCCTACTAGGATAACCCATTAAGCCCCACTTAAAGCAGGCAATGACTTTCCTAATCTAAAGTCGTAAAGTCTTTCATAGTTTTACAACAAACAGCATAGGCATACCTACCATAGCAATACACCATCCCCCTGTATAAACTTCTATCTTGGTTAGTGTTGCTGTGAAGAGACACCATAAACAAGACAACTCTTGTAAATGAAAGCATTTAGCTGGGGGCTTTCTAGCAGTTTTTGAGATTTAGTACATGATTGTGGTGGGAAGCAGACAAACATTGCACTAGAAAAGTAGTTGAGAGTTTTATCTGCAGTCAGCAGGCAGAGAGAAAGAGGGTGTGGTAGAGGGAGATGGGCCCGGTGTGGATTTTTGAAACCTCAAAGTCCATCCTAGATGCACCTCCTCCAACAAGTTCATGCACAATCTAACTACATCACACATCCTAATCCTTCTCAAATAGTTCCAGTAACTAGGGACTGAACATTCAAACATGAGCCTTTAAGGGTTACTCTCATTCAACTCTCTACACTATTGTCTCAGATGTTTCCAGTCATCTTGCTAATTAACTATAATTAGCAAGTTATACCTGAAACAAGAAATATTGGTCCCTATATCTCTCTGGTAGAACACATATGTGACATAAGTCTGAAGAAGTTTCTCTGTGATCCATGTATGAGAAGTCACCACCACCACACTGTTCAATCATTTGCTAAACTGACCTTCAGAAATAGCAAGCAACTTTATTCATGGCTGTTACTGTTAATATTTAAAATCTGGCTTGTTGTTATGGTGCTGCCATGTTTCCGACTAGGCAAGGCCTGAGGCCACGAGCAGTTTGTGTGTTCTCACTGCTGCCCTGGCTCAGGTTGGCCAGAAGCACTGGCCTTAGCACCCACGAGACGCCATCATGGGAGATGGCTCTGCCAATCTACCACACTGTCTCCCCAAGGCTTGGTTGAGCCCAGACCATACCCGCCATCCACACGGTACCTGGTAAAAATGAGACTCTAAAGCTTAATTATTAGCCAATGGCTTTATATATTTAAAAATACTCAAATAACAAGATGCCCATTCAATTAGAGTTGTAACCCAATATCTAACCTTATGATAAGAATTGTTACCCAGGACCATCCCGAACCCGTTTGTGATTCTCCATGGTTCCTACATCTTTCCTCCCTCCTAGCTCCTCTTCTTCCTCTCCTTACTCCTCCCAAATTAGCTCCTCCCAAATTACCGAGTTTCTTGTAAACTGTAGTGGGGGAAATATTCTGCTCCACATGGCTATAATTTATGAGAAAATATAGGTTAATTCAGCAGTGGGGAAAGCTCCGTAGTGTAGCATCCAAGAAGGTCTGATATAGAGCATTAGTTGCTCCCTCATAGGGGGGGCTGTGTAACACTAAATTATTTAACAGTGATATATGATTCCACATACAAAGTAATGACAACCAGCAAGTTCAACCAAGCTTTTACTGTCCTTGGTTTTTGTTGTAATCCAGTCTTGTGAAATATCTATATGCCTTCTTTCAGTCACTCATACTCTAGTTCCTAAGAGGTCAACAGGGCCAAATATCCACTGTCTCAATCAAACTGGCAGCAAAAATTAGGTCAACAAGATCACAAACATCAGACAAACTGTTCCACAGACTCTAGGACTGTCTCTCAGAAGCTGATTCAAGAGCCAGTCCTTTCTGTGAACGTTACATGCTCTAGAATTAACAACCCTTCACTACACAGTGGTCTTCTACCTTATTTGTACTTTATTTTGTACATTAACTTATCTCATCTGACTTTTCTCATTTCTTTCCATGCATTTTAAATGATTTAATAAACTTTGTGATTGGAGCATTTTAATTTTGCTGAGATATGTTCCAGCAGCAAACAACACCAAATGATTACAAAAACCAGGATCAATTCAGGTTGGCTCCATTCTTACCTCATGGCTTTGGAAAGTCCAAGCTGACAATCTTACAGCTTAGCAATCCTATACTTACGAAAGTTTCTCTTTTCTAAGAATTCCAACCACAAACCAAAAATCCAGACAGACTCTTTGAAGAAGCTAATTGATTCAGTCACTGAGGCAGGGCAGTGACCAGGTCTGGTAATAGGGCCATCATTGGGTCACTTGGTTAGAGATGAAAGAGACTGTTTCATTAAAGCAGAATGGGTTTCTTGTAAACAGAAGAGGAAGTACGTTTTTTTTCCTTAATGTTTATTGACCTAAGGTGGAAAGAATAGCTCAAATAGTACATACAAGCTCACATAAACACAAAAAACTAAATTGGATTTCTTGCATCCACATATAAAAGTCAGACATGGTTGTATGCACCCATAATCTTAATGCTGGACAGTGGACACAGGAAGATCCCTATATCTCACAAAGTAGCCAAGAGAAGCAAGTTTTATTAATCTGTTTTCTGTGTCTTCAAGTGGAGCAATCAGCACATTTTCTAAGTGCTCATATGCCACTCTTACTTATTTAATGCCTATGTTTTCTGGTCAGATGGCTAATTGTGTCTTTTGTGTTCGTTCCAGAGCTTTGTTTGCATGTTGCTGGCCATAAGGTGTGTACATCAAAAAAGGAGATTAGGGTGCTCAAGAATTTTTAAGGCTCATGAACATTTGGGCTAGGAGGTTTTAGAATGTGGTGCTATCTGATATATATAATATATAATGCTTCTTCTGCTGAATTCTGATGTAAGGCTGAGATTACTTAAACTGTAGGATCAAACACCCAGAGCCTCTCCTCTTCCACAAGGAATGACAACACCAAGCTCAGCCAACTTCAGACAAAATACAAGAAGATATAAACATAGTATGTAATTCGCCAAGTAACAAATACGCTGAAAGTCTGAAAAAACAGTTTTCTTTGCAAACCCAACCAGACTTATTTACCCACAACAAAAACAAGCTCTTGTCCCTCAATCGTATCTCCATCCACCAAGGGAACTAAGAGCCTTTGGAAATCACAGCAGTAGCCTCTAGAAATCAAGAAATCCTAGAGGAAAGCCAACTTCCCAACTTCACCCCTAAACTCAGCAAGAGTAAAACAAGCATGTGTGAGGGAGAATGATGAGCCCAACATATTAGGCCTCCTCTCTTGCATTCCTCCCAAATGGGACAAGTTCTGAGGCCTTCAGAGCTAAGCCAGTACCAAAATCAAAATAAAATATGAATGCATGAGGCCTGCTTAGATCAAAGAAAGCAGGTTCCCAATGACCGAGATCTGGCTAGTACTCTCTTTACATAACTTTAATCGGTAGACCATTTGAGAACTGAAATACTTACCTTGACTATGATGGACCTCTTTCAGTGTTCTCAGACAAACAAACTCCCAGAAAACATTAATGGGAAGTAATTGGTGAGTCAAGGGATCAAGAGACATTGTGGAATCAACATGAAATGATCCTGTAGGCAGTGCTCCTATAAAGTGAGAGGACAAGATAGATCTGAAAGGTATACTCTATTCTTAAAGACAATTTCACACTTCCTGCACTGGCCAGCTGGATTCCTTGCACAGATGTTTCCAAGTCTGCCCTTCCCAGGCTCTTTCAGATGGTGAGATATTTTGCATGATTTTCTGCTTCATCCTAGTTTATTACCAATCCATCTCTGCTCTTTCCAGTTTTGACTAGACATGATTAATGGCGACAAGAGCTCTCCAGGCTACAAAATTAATACTGAAATGGTGTTTGGACGGCAGAAGGAGGAAACATTTCCTCATAATTTGCCATATAATCAGTCTGCTACATCCATAACTGGGTCTTTTCATGTGCAAATCAGGGAGCTAACTTGGTGTATGATCTTAATTGGGCCTCTTAAGTCCGGAATATCACCTGTGAAAATCTCCATTCATTCACCTAATACATTAGGTCAGATAATTTAATTAAATGGTATGTTAAAAAATGTATATGTTTATGGGTATCCAAACAGACACACTTTAAGTGGAAGCCCAACTATACAGTTGTCCTTCATTTCCCTGGATGATTTCATTTGGATTCAGCTTTTTTATTGCATGCCTAAATACTGACAATTCTAAAGGAAAGGGAAGATGGTTTCTTACACATTGGAACAGATATCCAACTTGCCCAGACTTGATGAATTCAAATGAAAACCTTAATCCTGAACAGATACAAGAGAAACAGTAGCTCAAATGGGTGAGAGAAAGTTAGAAGTGGGCAGGGTAGGTCCTTTACAGGTCTTTCTTGGATTTTTAGATTAGAAATTATGTGTTATGAATTAATGCTTCATCTTTTTATCTTATTAGTGTATCTATACTTAAAATTAAAATGTGTTTCAACATGCTCTTTATAAAGTGAAGGAGAGCCAGGCATCACCAGTAAGGGCACTGAGCAGTCAGAGACGATGAGCCGCCACCACTGTAGTATACTCCCCTCCATAGGATAGCATCCCACTCTTTCCTTACTGGTCTTGCAACGAAGAGCAGTTGACAAAGTCAAAATCTGACCCACAAAAATGACTTCATGAGTATCTACTCATAATGAAGTACCAACCATATCTTTGTTACATAACTTATTAGACTTTAAGAAGTGGTCTTTTGGCTGAATCTCAGCTGGCCTTGATCTCCCTGGCTCCTGCCTAAGAGTTGCAATGCCTTGTCATTGATCTTGGTACAGCTGACTCCTTCTTACAGGATTCATTCTTTTTTCATACAATGAGCCATGCAGACTGACTTCTGAGGCTTGTCTACTCTGTCTTATAGTCCTGTGTTTCCACTTCTATGTATCCGACTGAGTGACTTCTCTGAATAAAGTGGAGTAGGGTAGACGGGGTTGCTGCCCACTCATCTAGAAGTGATAGCCCATCAGGTATCTCCTCTACATAGTATACTTAATGCAACCAGGATCCTCCTGGTCCTGTGCTGGAACTGTGCTTGCCTTCCATTATACTTATTTTCCATCCATTTGTGAGATAGACACACATTAAGTACCTCTACATATAAGGCCCACATTTTTGACTCTTGGGTTTCTGGACCAAGGTTAGATAGAAGGTTCACACCTACCCTATCACAAGAAGCAAATAGAAGGAGCTTGGGAAAGACCAGTAGAAACTTCAGAAATGCTACCCAGCATTGCATTGCCTGGCTTAAATATCTTAGCTCTGATAAAAGCATGCTTCACTCTCTGCCTCAATTAATTAGTTAATTAATTAAACGGACTTCTAGAAAACACAAAAGAAATATTTTTTTCAAATAAGAGCCCTTCTAGGAGATGAGAAATTAAGAAAAAAATAAGTTGTTCTGAAGAGCAGCAAGAAGGAGGTGTGACTGCTAACAGATTAATGATCCTCTTTTATATGTTAACACTGGGCCTTAAATACACAGACCTACATTGAGAGTATGGAGCAATTAGTCCCCACACAAGCTGTATCTATACAAATATTTGAACTGGAAAAAGGGAAAGGAATCATCTTCCTTTGCAGGAAACAGCTAAGCTTCGGTTTAGGAGACACATGTCCTTCCAGACTGAGAAGTGACTCCCTAACATTGCAGTTCCCACTCCAGCCCTCCAGACAGGAAACCTGCATTCATGTCCACCCTGGAGTGACCACCAGCACACTCTGTTCTCTCTATTCTCCTCTGCAAAGCTCCCTGAAAAAGAGGAGCATTTGCAACTGGGTGCTGGTTCTCTGGTTCATGTTCTTCATGTAAACCTAGAAATATGATACCAATAAAAAGAAAATGATACTAAAAGTATGTGAAGTATAAAGACCAGCTAGACAAGATGGTTTACATGTATAGTCCTAGAACTCAAGAAGACATAATAGGAGTACCTGGGGTTCAAGGACAACCTGGGTGATATAGGAAGTTTCAAACCATCCTGGATCCAAAGGGGGTGGGGTGGTGAAACAAGCAAACAAACAAACAAAAAACAAAAACAAAACAAAATCGAAAAACATCAACTTGTTGAGATAAACCAGTTTAAAGATATAAAAACTTTGGTAAAGAGGATATTATGTTTCAGGGAATTCATAGAATTGAGATTTAAAAGAAGTATTCTGTAAACTTTAGCTTGTTAAAATCAAAACCATATCACAAGATACACCTTGACAGTTACTACTCCGACTAATAGTAATGAGAATGACAACTGTGTTATCTGAAATAGGTATGGAATCCAGTTCTGTGAATAGGCAAAGATCACACTCCACAGACTCACTTATTCAATGAGACAATCATGAAGAAAACATGAACTCCTTATAACCCCTTATAGCTCAGAGAAATTCCGGTTTACTATCAAACAGTGCCTCTAATCCCAGGCTCTCAGAGCAGAATCATTCAGTCCTACTCAATCATCACTAATAATATCTGTTAAAGCAGGGCCAGTGCTGTACTTTTCCTGTTCATCATTGCACTGAACCTTCACAATCCTCACGCCCAAAGCTCAGTCTGCTAAACCAAGTTTACTCAACCAGCAAGTGAGAGAACCAGGTTCTGAGACTCAAATGTGTGTTCTTACAACTCTGTCACTGCTACAAGATCTGTCACTGCTCTGATTACATACAACCCCACCTTTTGCTTTATCTTGTTTTGCATTGCTTTGGTTTGGTTTGGTTTGACTAGCATGAAGGGAAAATAACCACAGATTCTCTGTCCTGGAAGCAAAGGTCCCAAAGAAGACAAATAGAAGGGAAGAGACCTGCATTAATGAGATGCTCGACCTTTGGGAAATGAGCCTCCTGGGACTTTATTTTCACTTTCTATAAAACATGATGCTTATCCGAAATGTTCACTAAAGATTCACTCAGCTCTAACAATAGGTGATACCATGAGATGCCTCCTGATAAGCAAATGTAATGAAAATGAAAGTTTTGCTTTATTTGAAAAAGAAAGAGAGGAAAATAACCATGGCTACTTTAGAATTATAGAAGGACACCAGAGCCCCTCCCAGAAGACTTTTCAAATGTGGGTTGATAGGACTATGGTTGTTAGCATAGTTCTCATACAGGAATATTAGAAGTTTTGGGGATCAGGAGATATCAGCACTTCAGAATCCTTTTCTATATAGTGTTCTATGCACTCACCAATAAATCATCAGAGTGGATATGCGAGAAAAATATGCACTTCTATCTCCTTTCTATAGAAGACCATCTGGGTTTCAAGCAAGAAACTATATGCCATCAGGAATCTCATGATTATATGGCAGTGGTCAAATAAGTGGTGAAGGACAGGTATCATTTAGAACTTCACAGTGCTAGGAGAGAAATAGATCTAACCACTTTCACCTAGAAAAGTGAGCTGCTCCTCCAAGTCCATACTCTCTGGATAGTGAGATTCTTCTCTAGGGAAATCATAGCTCCTCCCAGGATGCTCATCCTCACAGAGTTCCACAACCAGTATGTGACCAGAACCCAGGTTAAAGTGCCCTCCCTATTTATCCATTCCACTTAGATTGCCAGTGGAAAGAGAAGATAAGCTTGGGGTGGAGTGGCCACCCTAACAGACCTGTGGAAGGAAGCAAGCATCCTTCTGCATTTTAGTGCCTTGAATTTGGCCTATTCTCACTACCTGTTGTATCCATCATTTTTTGAGGAGAGAAACGACATGACTTAAGTACTACAGCTTAGAGATTGACATAACAAGGACCACAGAGAATGATCAAATGATGGACACATCCACAGAAAAGCCTGGATCACGTGAACCATGTGCTCTGATAGAGACAATAGCACTCTGGAAATTCAGTAAATCTACTATGTGCAACGTGAATGAGGGGAGATAGTCTTGACAGGAGATCTCTGTTGGGAAGTAGCCTCAGGTTTCAGTCATCTAGGAGAAAGCTAAGGTTAGTAGTTAGTTCTATACACACTGTCAACATTCCAACTATTAGCAGGGAAAGCTTGGTCATTCCTTGGTGGCTGAGTAGGAAAAGCTTTGCTATTCCTGTAAGTCTGAAGCTTTGAGGTCCTTGTCATAGCCATACTCAGGCCAGTCATATACATTCACTCACAACTTCATCTACTAGGTCCTAGTTGACCTAAATTAATATAACCCAATTAGTAGCTATTGAGTAACAGGTCTAAGAGACACAAGAAAGAAAAAGGGAAAGGTGACATGTTTGCAGAAATAGAACTGTAAATAAGGATGACTATAAGAAATGGTAAAATGATAAACAGACTAATTATCAGTACAATTGTTCCAGTACAGTGGATGATGACAGCATTGAATAGAAACCTAAATGAACCAATGGAATAAGTAGTGAAAGGCCACACCACTCTTTAATATGTGCATATCCATGGAGCTTTGTAACCATAGTTACTTCTTTAGCATAATTCTATCTCTGTATAAATTCCAGGCGTCTTTCTTCAAAAGCAACCCCCACATCTAGGGATCTGCCATGTTTCCTAGCCTGCAGAAGTGGCAATGGGGATGGCAACGGTTGTGGACGTGATGGTATTCAGAGCAGAATCTACAGGACTGACATGACAGCACCACAGCTGTCTCAGCAGCATGGTTCCAAAGACCACTGGCCCTGTGCTACCATGTGCTACTGGGTTCCATTCCTCCTCTAGTCCCCTGCCCAGAAGTAGCAGCTCCCTGAGTTCACTATTTTTTGGTTTTATGTGTCCTTCTGCTTTCACTTTGCAGATTTAATAATCAGTTCTGAAAACTGAATTTTCTTCATTTGAAATCCCTGAAGTGTTTCAGTTTACCTGATTTGACAGCATCTGATGGCAGGAGATGTAAAATCATCTGAGAAGTAACACTGTGCTCCAGGTCTGTGGAGCAACAGTCTTTGACCTGTAGGCAAGACATTTGGATCATCCCTCTGTGCATCTATGAATGACAGGGGAAGAAATAAAAGCCTCTTCATTACTCCCAGTCAGCTGTGCCCTGGCCTAATGCACTGCTACTAGGGCTCGGAGCTTTCTTTCAGTAAATATAGAAGATCTGAAGGGAACTTAAGTAGATGACAAAGAAGTATGAGTGACAGCAGACAGCCAAAGGAAATCACTCAGAAGGAGAAAGGGAACAATAAACAAAAACAAGAAATAATTCCAGTTTACTAAGGCCAAGTGGCTTGTCTAAACTGCGTGTGATAAGGGAAGAAAGAACTGCAGCACTTCTAAGACTTAGGCATTGTTACTCTGTCAATTTCAGAACAAAGCTGGGGATATAGCACAACCTATCTATAAACTGGTGTATAATTTGAATACATACACAGAGAGTATAAAATAACTATAAAATGGATATCATTACTCATATTCATGATAGGGTTTTTTTGTTTTTTTCTATTCACAGTTCTGAAGGCTAAAAGTCCAGAGTCAAGGTCCTGCCAGAGGTTTAGGGATAAACCGAAAGGGGTTTTGGGCTCTCCCACTGTAGATGGCTATCAGCATCCCTTGTTCACTTTGATCTTGGCTTTGGTATCACCTTCTATACTGTCTTCTCTTCGTGTTTGATCTGCCTCTGCTTTCTTCATGTAGGACACGTACAATGGCTTTTACAGCCACCTTAACTAAACCAAGATGAGCCCATTTTAAGACTCATTCATATGAGTTACCAAGGCCTTTGAGGTTGGGAGACGTTGATATGGGGATTTTACTATGTAGTGCAGGCTACCTTTGAACTCATGATCCTCTTTCTCCCAACCTCTCAAGTACTGGGATTACAGGTAGGTTGTTTTGTTGTTACTGCTGTTTGGTTGTTGGTTGTTTTTTAATAAGGTTACATTTCCCAGGAATTGAGGAACAATTCAGCCCTTGCAACTCGGTTCCTTGGGTTAAGCCAGGGCCCTGAGTAGTGAAAAGAAAACCTCCCTCGATGCTTACCATGTGTACTAGACAGTACTTACTTCAAGACCAACTTGGGGATCAGACGCATTTGTTAAATGGGGATTCCACTGCTCTACTTAATCCTAACTCCTGGATGGGCCTGGAGATGTGCTCACTTGGTAGAGAACTTGCCTTATGTGCACAAGACCCTGGATTTGATCCCCAGCACCACATAAACTGGGCACAGAGGTACATGACTGCAGCCCTACCATTGGGAAGTAAAAATAGGAGGACCTTCTGGGCCTCAGCTGTACAGACCTAGGGTACGAAAGAAAGAAAGAAAGAAAGAGAGAGAGAGAGAGAGAGAGAGAGAGAGAGAGAGAGAGAGAGAAAGGAAAGAAGGAAGAAAATCCTACTCCCTGTGCCTCTAAATTCTTGAAGCCACAGTAGCTTTAAAGTGGGCCTTGGCTGGGCTACTTCTTCAGGGAAATGAGTGGAGGCACCAATCCACAGAGTCAGTCAGGAGATGTTTACACTGGCCCAGGAATTCACCTGAACCGCAGTCTGACCACTCTACCACTTGAAAAGGGCGTCTCAGAGTTTCTTTTTACTAATCTATGGGACTTTCAGTGCCAATAAAAACAGCATAATCTTTTTTGACATTGTGAATTTTTTTCCCATACCCGGCTCCACTCTTCAGAAGGAAAGTCCCTGTGTCTTCACCTCGACCAGTGTAACGTGGAAACAAATGCACAAGTTATTAAGCCTGTGTTCCATTATTTCACAGGGAATAATTGAAAACGGGAAATTCTGGGCTTATTGATTTCCCACACTGGTCCTTACTCTGGACTACCAACTGCTGCTAGAACTGGAGTTCTGCCCTGTAGCTACAGACTCTCAACATTTGCACCAGCTCATCACTCATCTACCAGGGAGTGGGCAAGACTTTGCCCATCTAGATAGCTGCTAAGGACTCCTCTGCCTGCTATGTCCACCAGATCTCACAGTCATGTACTGTGAATAGAAGGCTGTTGATCATTGCAGACAAATGTTGATCAGACTACATCAGGATGACCCCATGCTAAGGCTTCAGCTGGTTGCCTTCCCATCTCAGTCTCATTCTCCACGGTGGCACTCCAACCAGTGTTGCCTGCCTCCATGTCCAATACCCTTGCACATTTGAATTTTTTGTCTCTGTGTCTATATATAGAAGAAATCCATGTTCAGATTGCCTCCTGTCATCTCTTTGGGATCTGTACTCTTCACACCCTTGAGCATGGTATCTCAGAGAAGCAAACTCTTATTACTATAGGTTCACATCCTGAAATTTGGTAATTTGATAAAACTGTGAGAATTCAAACATAACCCCAAGTGCCCTTGCTGGCCTTCATCAGAGAAGAATGCTCTGTTTTAGCTGTTTGCTATCTCATTTTTAGTTCCTCCTGGAGTAAACACACATGCCTACTTTTGGTAGGTATGTGAAGGTCAGTTTATAGTAAACTTCAAAGTTTTCTTGCTATTATACCAATTTGCAATTTTCAGACGCCCTCCATCCCAACTTCCTTATTTTCCACAATAAACACACACATGGCTGACTTCTATTTGCTATTCCAAGGTCAGTTTATAGTAAACCTCAAGAGGTTTTTCTTCCCTGCTATATTGCTTGTTTCTAACATTTTTATACCAAACTCCTACCTCCTTTAGAAAAGGTCCAGTCATGACTTTGGAAACAGCCCCCATTACTCTACTCTCAAGCCAGATGCAGGCCTATAGCTCTCCTGCAGAACAGTCTTGCTCCTACTTCAACACTATAAAATCAAAAACTGAGTCTCCTAAAGTGGTCATTTGAAAATTACTATTACTTATATTTCTGCTTTCCAAATTTCTAAGATGTAGCAAATGTCATTTTAACTCAGGCGAAATTAGAGTGTATCCAGGGCAGCTCTGCCTTGATTCATTTGCATCCTAAACCTTTCTCCTGTGTCCAGATGTCTAAGTCAGCCTTGCCCCAGACTGAGAACAAGGGCCTCAGCAAACATTGGTCCATGACTGGGTTTCTCTCACTGTTAAGAGTAAGGAGGAGGACTAAAAGGGAAAACTCAATCTAAAGAGCTATTTCAGACTGGTCACTTAACCACACTGAGCCCACATCCCTGAGGAAACCTTGATCTGGGTTTAGAATAGAATGTTAAGGTCAGCATTCAACTGCATTCAACTGTACACAAACTTACTGGTCTACTTTTCTACCCACCCAAGATGATTTTCTTTCTCTCTCTCTCTCTCTCTCTCTCTCTCTCTCTCTCTCTCTCTCTCTCTTCCTTTCTTTTTTCCTTCTTTCTTTCTTCCTTCCTTCCTTTCTTTTTTTTTGTTGTTGTTTCAAAAAGCTTTGTTTTTACTTGGTTCAAGACTTGGGAGAGGCTCCAGGGTGGTTACAGTGCTGCCTAGTGGCTTTAGAGGTTCATTCAGGTGGAGGTCCTGAGGATGGCTACTGCAGAGCAGAGGAGGGAGCCCCTTGGAAGACACAAAGGCCTCTTAGTTATGCTGGAGAGTGAGCAGCTTAAAGAGATACTAGCCCAGAGATGCCTGGGATACACCAGTCTGCGCTGGCTATGGCTCTGCCAGCCTACAGAGGTTGGTTAGGTGGTTGCCCATCTTCTTGATGAGCTTCACCTCCTCATCCAGGAAGTGGCTCTCCAAGAAGTCACGGAGATGAGGGTCTGTGTGGACAGAACCTAGGACATGCAGATCCAAGAGGGCTTGGTTCAGGTTCTTCTCCAGGGCCAGGGAGCTTCCATGGCCTCCTGGGTTTTACCCCATTTACCTTGAGATTACTTCTGCACAACATGGAAGAGTGCATGGCCCCCAAGATCCTTCTGCAACTTGAGGAGATGCTCGGCACCCCGCACTTCTCCTTGGCCAGTTCTTGGAAGAAGTGGCCTATGCCCTCCAAAGCCAGGTCATCCCAATTAAAAAAAAAAAAAAAAAAAAAGCTCAGAGAGGTAGATATAGGAGGCCCGCAGATGCAAGTTGACCAGGGGTTCATGCCAGTTTTCACTTCAGTGGAATAATACTGACAAATCTAAGAGATCATGGCTGATCCACAGTATGGGGCTAACCTTGAAAACAGTGCTGGCTGGTCCTGGGAGCCGAAGGCGGTGAGCAGATGGTCCTGGAGGCTGTGACTGGAGAGACTTGTAAGGAGGCTGGAAGCTAATAAAGTGAGAGTCCCCGGGTCTGTTCCATCCAAACGCTGTTGAAGCAAGACATAGATCCACGGAACTTCCAAGGCGCTGCTCTCTAAAGATGATTCTTGATGATCCAAGGTAAATGGATTCAGAGAGGAGGTAAAAGCCAAGGCAAAAGGCCTGGTGTTGAAACCACATAATTCTGGCTTATGTCTTGATCCTACCGCTTGTGAGCATGTGACTCTAGACATGTAAACTACCTGAGTCTTAGTTTCTTCAACTGTAAAATAACAAGCTACATAGACTATTTCACCATCTTTTCAGGCAGGTTACTCTTACAGGTTTCAAGGCGAATAGCTGGGTGATATGTACGATTACTTTTCTCTTCTGGTAGCTTGCAAAATAATTTACAGCACAATTCAACCCCAGGCAGACAGGCTGAAGCTTCCAGTTGGGCACAAGTTCAATTTCTCCATGTTTGATTACATAAGTAAGTTATGCTTTCATGAGTAGAATGCTACAATCAGGTTGTGGAGAGTAACCAATAGCCTTAGCCATAGCCTGTGATGTTGTTTGTCAGGGTGTTTGGGACCCCTTTTGACAGTGATGCAACAGATATAATGCATTCCTGGCACAGGGGCTTTTACTTGGTGGCAACATTTAAATTCCTTTCACATATGTATATATTTCAGGAAGCTTCTACAGTAGCTTTCATATGGCTTTTCAATAGGTCTTTGGTGTTAGTCTTCCCTCCCCATCTTCTCTCTTTTATCCTGACTTCCCATTTCCCTCCCATTTAATCCTCCTATTCTAGTTCCTCCTTTATCTCTTTTTAACACTTCCTTAGAAGATCTCCTCCTTCCTTCTGGTCCTTTACTAGCTACTTAACCTCTGTGGTTATACTATATGAAACATACATATCTAAAGCTTAAAATCTAACATCTGTATACAAAAGATTTTAGGTAATCTATTTGTCTATTTGCATCTGGATTGCCTCACTAAGAATGATTGTTCCTAGTTCCACCAGTTTACTTGCAAACTTCACCATTTCATTTTTCTTAAAAGCTTAAAGATATTCCACTGTGTAAATGTACCTCATTTTCATTATTCATTTATCAAACAATCAACACCTAGGCTATTTCCAACTTCTGACTACTATAAAAAGAAACAACAATGGGCATGGATGAGCAGGTATCTCTGAATTAAGATGTAGAGTCCTTTGAGTCTAAGCCTAAGAAAGATGTAGCTGGTTCCTGTGGTAGATCAATTTTCAGCTTTTTGAGATCCCTCCATACTGATTGTCATAGTGGTTGTACCGGTTTACACTACCACCAGTAGGATTTGTTCTCCTTTTCCCGCATCCTCAACACCATATGCTGTCTTTTGTTCTACTGATCTTAGTCATTCTGACTGGGATAAAGTGACTTCTCGAAGTAGTCGTAATTTACATTTCTTTGGTGGCAAAGGATGTTGAACTTTTTAAAAAGTATTTTACAGACATTTGTATTTTATTTTATGGAAATTTAGTTCTACACCAAATTTTTTAATTGGGTTATTTTGTTTCCTTGATGATTTCTTTTTAGTTCTTTATATATTCTAGATATTAACTCTCAATCAGATGTATAGTTGGTAAGATCTTTTCCCATTCTGTAGACTGCCACTTTGCTTAAATCATGGTGTTCTTTTCTGTAAAGAAGCTTTTCAGCTTCATAAGATCCTATTTATTAATTGTTAATCTTGATTTTTGTGTTGTTGGTGTCCTGTTCAGAAAGTTCTTTCCTGTGCTAATGTGTTCAAGCCAATTTTCCACTTAAGAGAAAAAATCTTGAGAGCTAAAGTAGACTTGAAATCTTTCACAGTTCAATATTTTCAAAATCCTACTGAATTTTTATAAATTTCCTTCCCTATTTATGTATAGATACCATACTAATAACTTACAAAAAGTGGTTTCTTGAGTCTTCCTAGTTCCTTTTTAGGTTGGTACCTTTGTATTTTGAAGACAGATAAGTAATACAACTCCAAGAGAGGTTATGCAATATGTCCAAATCATTCATCCTAAAAGGGTGCAGTTTAATTTTTAAACTACAGATTTTTCTAACTCAAGAGTTAACCCTACCCATTGGACACTATTACCTAAATTTCATTCTAAGGAAATATCAGTGTACATAAATGTTTTAGAACAAAGGCTTGGCTCTTGTTCTTAGTGGATGAAGCAAGACAAAGTAACACTGGCATAGAACATCAGGTGTGCTTGGGCAATCACACCCAAGTAAACTACCTGAATGAAGTTTGATTTCCCTGGATGCTCAGAAGCTGCCTTCACCTGTGCTTGGGATTTGCAAATCAGAACTTGAAAAGTAATGGCTCGGTGACTCTTCAGATTGGACTGTGGGAAAGCATCCCCTCGGCGATGAAGCCACCACAGTGAAAGCTTTCCTGAGACACAGTCTCCAGGAAGGAAGTCCTGACTGAATGAAAGCACATTTAAAGGACCAGTCGCAGCCTCTCTGAGCTGGAGGAGAAATGCAAGGTCTAGAGAGCATCGGTAAATGGCTGTCCATTTAGATCCAACCCCCTCCATGTTCTCCTGAGAACCCGGGAACTTAGAAGTACAGGCCATGTGCTCACAGGGAGGACAGGGGTTCCCCCAGCACTCCTCAAATGAGCCAGACTGATGAGCCAAGTTTGTAAAGAAAGTGATTATACCACATAGCAACTACATGCTCAGCCTGCACGCTCAACCTTCCTGCTAAGTTCTTAGAACATTCCAACAAAGAGTCTAGCTAATACTCATTTCTTAATATAAATGTTCTATACTAAATATTTTTTTAATTTTTATGTAAAATTTAGTAGCATAATATATGGCATAAAACTCATCAAACTTAAAAAATACTGTATAACCTAATTTTAAGACAAACTTAGTCTCTTTTGAAAGATGTAACATAGAATGTATGTCAAGTGCAAATATCAAAATGCAAAATATTCTTTCCTCCCCCAAAAATTACATATTGAATTCAATGGGTTACATTTGTTAAACAACTTGAAGTCAGAAAGGAGCTATGCTGGGGTGGTCCTAGGGACAGTTGGATGAAGGGAGGAAATAGAGGTGATGTGACCAGAATACACTGTATATATGTATGAAACTTTCAAATAATTTTTAAAAGTAACTAAAATGAAGCATTTCAGTATGCTGCTCTATGCTTAATGGCCAGTGTTAGTTAGACTCATATACCAGGTTGGGACAAATGGTTTCTATCGGTGCAGTTCTTTTAACATTCAGAAAAAAAAAAAAAAAAAACAGATCAACCTGACAAAAAGCAGACAGACTTCTGAATATAAATTCAGAAAAATTGTGTGGATGACATGAATAGGTTAATGAGTGAATGAATGAATGAACAAATGAGTGGATGAATGAATGAATGAATGAATGAATATAATTTTTCCATCAAGGTTTTTGATCTCCTGTAGAGAAAATACAAGCCTAGAAAAAAAAATGTATTACACATTATGGAAAACAACCGCAACTGCACTGAATCAAAGGAGACTCTGGTTACTGCTAGTTATATAGCTCAAGAATCAATAGGTCTGAGTTTTAAAAGATTAGCTTCGCAGTTGCAACCCAGACAAGGAAAAGAATATATGTAAAAGTACAGAGGTGTAAAACAGCAAATGTATCCAGGGGAACTGGAGAGGGGAGGTCAGTCAATGGAATGGGGCAAGAGGGGTCAAGACTGGACAAGGGCAGGTCATTAGACCATTAAGAACTCCATTTTCCCCCAGATGTATAAACCACTAGAGTGAGGTTTGGGTGGGCACACACCCAAGGACCCCAGTTCTCCAGACCAGAAGAACTTGGCCAGTAGTACATGGTGACTAAATTGCCTATCCCCTGTGGGGCTCACAAGTGGGAGTACCAACAACTCTGACTCTCTACACAGGTCTGTGCAGTCAGGGCTGGTGCTTGGAACTGCCATGCTGTTTCTCCATTTTGGCTCCATATTTTCTCTTGCGTTCAGTCTTGCCTCAAGACACAGGCCAAACAGAAATAAACTGATGCAGTTGGCCTTTTTTTTCCAGAGAAATTATATTTAGTCTCTAAAAGCATCAGGCTTTGAATGGCCTGATCATCTCTGCTAAAAATGGCCATCCAGAAGGAGGCATATATGGAAAGCCATCCAGGGATGAGGAATGTGTTACTTTGGATAAATGCCTGTTATGTGTTTCAAGTCTTCATGTCTTGTTCTCCAGTCCTCGAGAACTGGTAGAAACTGAAACAGATGAGAGCACAATATTGTTCACACTGAAGCAACCATCAAAGGGGTTTTTCTGTATGGTTCAGGCCCAGAGCCAAGGGTGGGGGGAAACAGAGGATCCTTGGGACTTTCCAGGCAGCCAGCTTGCCCAGTCGATGAGCTCCTGCCCTGAGTAACAGCACTCAGACATCCAAGGTTGACTTCTGGCCTCTACACACACATACACCTATAACACATGCAAACAAACACAATATATATACTGTTGAGAGTTTTGAGTTGGGAAAAGCATTTGAACTACAGAGCAAGGAATGGGCTGGAGGAAAACAAAAGTTAAGGCACTTAAGAAACAGCAGAAGGGGAAAGTAGGCTGACTGGAGTGGAGGAAGTAATACAACTTAGTAGGATAACTCACAAGTTATTTGGATTAACAGTTCCAGAGCCCTGAAGAGAGCAGAGCTGAGACCATCAGAGGTAGTGCGTGCCACACAGCACATTAGCTCACCCTCTTTCATTTGCAGAATGGGCACAATGAGGACTTTTGTCGAAGCATTGCCTTGGATATCTGTGTCATCTCCATCAGTTTCCCTAAGGTCCTTTCTTATTCTTTTTAACATTTGGCTCTTTTAAACATCCTTCCCTGAATATTTCAACCTGGTTGTTAATTACCCTGACCCTGCCAAACAACATCTGTTGATAGCTTGGTGTTTCCAATACTGTTTCAATCAACCTATGTAGGACCGTAAAGGACAGCCTAGTTTCTGGTCAAGCACTGGCTAGAAATTGCCGGAGACCCCAGGTGATCCTAAGGAATGCATGCATTTCTCCATGCTCCCAGACTCCAGGCTCCTGACACTGGAGTGGGATCCTTCAGTCATGTAGGACAGCGACCCCTAGCCCCTCCACAGGTAGAAGGCATGACTACAGGCCACAGAGCCTCAAGACAGATCTCCATATTAATGAGATACTTAAAGCCCAGAGGGGCATAGCCAATTAAACATTCCTTCCTAGACCGTCCTCTTTGCAAAAGGTATAACCCCAGGCCTGCCCTGAAAATAGTGGGGTATAGTTTTCATCCATTTTCCGCCATGAAAATAATTATCTTAAGACCATGGACTATTTCTGTTCTTTGGGAACCGCTATGGGGAAAGGTGGAGCAGGTCTTCATCCACAGAGCGGCTGTCTAATCTCCTGTAGAGGAACTCTGTGTTCTCAATTCAAACAAGCAAGCAGAGACAGCTGCCCCCCCCCCAAGCCAAGCTAGTTGCAGAGACCAAGAACTCTCCTCCCTGCAGAACATAGCCAGAGCTCATCCTTCCCCCCTCCTCTTCAGATGTGGGCCAATCTAGCCCATATGCCCCCACTTCATTCTCAGCTTTTCCCTGGCCCCCCAGCAGTGTCTAGGCCAGGGCGCAAGAGCCAGAGAACCAGCCAATTCCCGGCCACCTTTTGGCCTGGGGACCCCCAAACCAAGAGCCCTGGCTCCCTACAGAACCTCAGATTGCGCTCCCCAGTCGCTGACATGGGGAGAACACAGTCAACTTCCCAAGCATCTGCCTCTCTGAGCAGTGGCCCTAGCCCCTTAGGGGGTGGGGGAGAGCATGGGACACACACATCAACCCAACAACAGGACCCACTCTCACTACAACCCAACAAACCTATAAAGAAGTACAAGATTGGAATTTTCTTTGCAAGATTGGAATTTTCTTTTTTCAGTGAATCTGAAACAAGCAGACTCCCAGTACGCATGGAGGGTAGAGCTATGCACAGAGAATCTAGCTGTAAGGCTGGAGGGTGATTTCCTTAATAGACAGTGACCTTTGACTATACACATACCCCCACCTTCTCCCAGTTAGTTACCTAACAGATGTACCCCCTGAGGGCCAGGATCAATGTACAAAGCATTAAGAATGTCTACCATACAAGCATGTTCCCTGAATAATCCCTGCAGGAAATATCAAAAGGAAATAAGGCCAACACAGGAGACTTTCTCTAAGTCACCTCTGCAGCTTCCCAACACCTCTGTCTTACAGGAGTATTTCCTGACCTAGGTTTACTCTGCTAAATTCCTGGAGTGGAATTTCTCTTGTGTCACCGCAGTAACATCTCATCAATGCACATAGCTCTCTAGACCCTTGACATTAACCCCAGCCCCTCCCCCCAAAGCCTAGGGACCCTGCATGTACATGGGAAGTTTACCTTCTGAGTAACAAAGTGAGTACCAGGGCCTTAAAAGGGACTTTAGAGCAACAGCTGATTGCCCTCATTCACTATGGTAGATAATGAACCCATCCTCAGTGTTGTGCTTCAGGGTACATCTCTTAGCCATCTTTTATCTCATAATGCCTCTTGCATCACTTAAGTACAATTCTGGCCTGACTCCTGGAAGGGGCAAGCTTGGTATGACTTCCTTATCCCAAATCTAAAGCAGTAGCATGGTGCTTGCCACACGGCTGATGAAATGCTATACCTCCCCAAAGAGCCAAAGAACCAGCCAGTTCCCAAAATACTTTATGAACTATATGGTTTTTTAATGTGTCTAGTCTGAAAGTAATAGATGGAGGGTTTAAGAAATATCTAGCTTGCTGACCTGTATCCTAGAGCCAGTATGATCAGACTGGCAAAAAAAAAAAAAAGTGCATTTAGGAAAACCTTATCGCTGAAGAAATAGAAGACTGCCTTACAGACTCCACTTGGACAAAATGAGAACTGTCTTCAGTAATTTGGTCACCAGAGAACATACTGAGTGAATGCCTGGATATTTAGGGAGCAACACAAGAGAAAACAGCCCTCTGATGTCCTGAATTGTACTTTAGTTGGGGACAGCAGCCACCTGCAGAACATTGGAATGATGAAGGTGCAGAGAATTTTCTATAACTGTAATCCTGGCATTCTGTGAAGTTATGCTCTCCAAATGCAGGTTGACAGTGGGAGCCTTGTACTCAGAAGCATCCTGCCTTTATAAACTTCTCAACTGGGGCTAAAGCCATAGCCAAAGAAGCAAACTGACTCAAAAGTGTCCTTTCTGGTGATTGTAGGCTCAAGGGCTGTAGATCTGGTTCACTCAGCTAACATCTGGCAGACAGTGTGGCATGGGATGGGTCTTGTTGGGCCACCAGTTGCTTTCATGCCAAACCCAGTCATTCCTTAGGTTTCTTCAAAACTATATAATATTCTTCCCAGGGCAGAGGTTGTCACACCCTGTCTGCCTGATAGTCCAGTCTCCTGCTTGTGCCATGTCTCTTGGCGAACCTCTAATTGTCACAGATAAAGCAAGTGCCATGAGCCACAGCACAGTCTTTAACCCTGTACACACAGAGTGATTTAATCAGGCTTAGCTCCATGCCAGCAACCTTCAACACAGCCATGCTCCATCCATCCCAGGCTTGTCTCCTGGGCCCAGGCTTGGTGAGCTGTCCCTCACAGGGAAACACCTGGGCAGAGCAGTCAGTCACAAATTGTTTTCCAACCACTATCTTGGAGGTGATATCTGTCCCTTTTCCGAAGTATGTATCATTGGCAACTTCTAAGTGGAATTCATGGGAAAGCATTTGGCAAGTCACAGGACTGACATGTTTATCTTGTTAGCTGTCAAGATGAGTAAGCACACGTGTTGAATGCCATCATTCAGCCTGAACCCAGAAAAGCTTTTGCTCAAGAAGTCTGACAGAATAAATAATTTCCAACGTGATTCGGCAGATTTATATTAATCTTTGGTTCAGGAGCTTGTCATGATTGACCTTAAATAGACCTCTGATGACCCAGGTGACTAGACACATCACACACTGAAGAGCTGTCAGCACGGTCCTGCCATGAGGTATGACGGAGCAGCAATCAGGCCTACATTCAGATTTTTAACCCCGTCCTTTAGTAACTAAGTTTAAAGAGCCATCGAAAGTCAGATAGTCAGGCCTTACTACAAATACAAGTGAAAAGGAGATATACTTTTGACATTGTTAGAGATTCTGTCCACCTTTCCAGATAGTCAGAACAAAACTTTAAAGTGACTTCAAGTGGTAAATCCATGGGATCTGGGGCACAGACACTGTAAGAGCTGCAGGGCATCCTGTCAGCTCTGTGTGTCTGTCATCCCTGTCAGCAACTTAGCCACTGGAGATGGTAGCTCCAGTGAGACCCACCTTTTCCTTCCTTCGGACTCCACACTCAAATCAACTCCCATTCCATATATTCATTGAACAGCTTGTTCATATCTAGAAGAACTGAGAGAGAGCAGGAACTGAACCAGAGGCCCACGTTCCTCTCTTGCTTCAAATGGATGAAATCTAGGAGTTCACATTACAGAGGCGAAAATCATGCTGTGCATCTAAGAATAATTTTGGAGAAAAGACTGTTGTTTAGTGACTGAGAATATCCATCTTAAACGTTAAGCAAGCATCACCTTGTTCAATTTGAACTGATAGAGCTTGTGGGGCCTTTTTACTTAGGACTTTGGCTTACTGAGCAAGGTTCCTGATCGTTCTATTTTATTATTGTCCCCAAACTGGCTTACATGGAATACTTTCTTTCACATAACATTGATTTCTTAAAGACTGAATATAATGCCCAGCTATAAGACATCTATAAGAGAATCAGAAAGAGACAGTGGACACTGTTTCTTTTCTATCAAAACCAAGCTCTTGCACTGGAATCCAGAGGGAGCTCATCCACTGCACTGCACCTCTGGTCATATCCCATGTCACTGATCAAATGTGTGACAAAGGTACCAAACTATCTCATTCATTTTCTCATAGACCTGAGTTTGCTACAGCTTGCACCCCAGAGAATATTCCAGATATCTAGTTTACCATCGTCTCTATTCAGTGCCTCAACAGTTTTTAACTGAATCTACCTGCAAAATCTTCTCCTAACTCCTGCAATTTGGACAAGGGAGAACATTCGATTTATTACCTCCAACTATTCGCCATTCATTCGTTGTCATTGCTGGGCACAGCTCACATGCTCTATAAGACAAGCACATATGCAAAACCATAACTGCAGAACTATGTGACAAACACTAGAATGAAGGCAAGCTTTGGGTTAGCATCTGTTTCCTCATGCCAGCTATTTGCATGTGTTTTCCCCCTCTGAAATAATTACAGCTAAGGTCTACAGAACACTCAGTATATAAGAAATAATGTGTAGTTTGACGTTCTTGAGGCTGAATGAGGAAGTCACATAAGAACTTTTTGTGTTAGTTTCTTCATGTCAAAGATTTTTGAAGAGTCTCAACTCACTAGGCATGATCAAACAACAACTTAGCTCTTATAGTGTCTGCTACTTCACTGTGTATCTGCTACTCTACTATGGCACTACTAGCCATTAGATGGGTAAGAACTCAGTGTTTCCTATTTAAAATCTGAAAGCTCCTATTTGTCACAAGGTTCTGCCACTGGCCATCCAGAGAAAACTGGAAACTCCAGTACTTTGAGACCAGGATTTGCATTCTTTCTACCAACCTCTCTCTCTGTCTCTCTGACACATATGTTCTGGTGTTGAGTTGAGAAAATAATGGGTATCACCTTCTGACATAAGTGTCTGTGGCAAGGGGCTATCTTCATGTCACCCCAACCAACTGTATTTAACTTTGGTAAAAACAGTGAAGGTATCCCATGCTTTGGCACTGCCATAAGCATTGATGAATTATTTCCATGAACTTTTTAACAGAATGAGATTTACATGAGGGTGAATTTGTAAGTGATGATTTGGTGAAAGCAATCTCGAGGTAACTCAGCATTCAGACTGTGGCACTGTTACTGCTAGCTGATTTTTAGCTATGTTTATAATAAAAGGAGCAAATCTTAGAACAAAAAGGTTTGAAAAATGTACAGTTTTCATGGAAAAAGAGGCACATGTGAAATGAGATCAAAGAAAGGATAGCTACTGAAAAGATGAAAGTCATTTAAATTTTTAAAAAGCCAAGAATTTGCATTTAGAAAATAAAAAAGATGCCATTAAACCAAAAGGCATTTCAGGAATTAGCTGGGCTCTACCTATCACAGGCTCAAAGGGATAGAGCTTTAACTTTTTTAAGAGGCCTTGGCACAGAGCTATGAGGTTCCCTGAGCACAAGGCATCACGTAGGAAAAGTTTCCATGAATTCAGCTACCCATGCATACAGAGGTCACTGCTATTGTTCAAGTGGGTATCACCCACGTGATAATAATTTTGTAGACATGAAACCTTTTTTGACATCATCCACGTGATAATAATTTTGTAGACATGAAAGCTTTCATCCAGATTTTTAAGAACATCAAGACATATTTGCTGTTTTGGTTACTACACAATGCAGACATAATGTAGCAAGGTCAGATTTACTGTAGGGAGCCCTTAGAATGCCAATGTGTAAAGCTGTGGGAGGAAAGTTGTAGATGTAGTGAAAGATGCAGAGGAAGTTAGGGTTGCCAAGAATGTGAAACATTTGCCAAGGAAAGTCATGGGCACCCAGAGAAGCCAGACCAAAAAACAGAGGGTTGAAAATAAGTTATGATGGCAGTTTTGTCTAAGCCCTTGGGAGCTCATGTCATACCACCAGTTTCCCCAGATGTCAGGTATGGAGGGCGAGGAATTAACGTTTGCACTGACTTGAGTTTGGTCTTGCTTAGGTCTTGGACTTCATTTCCAGGCTCCATTTCTCTTTTTGTAAATAGTAATATTTACACTATAGTATCATATGTTGGAAATATATAACTTTTTCCTTCCCTTTTATAGGAAGTGCTCATGGCAATAAGTCTGTCCTGGATCTCAGAGGAGGCTTCAAACTGGGCTTTTGAACAATATTGAAATTCTTAAGACCTTGTGACCTCTTAGAAATAGAAGAATTACATTTGCAACATGAGATTTTCACAGGCATTTGGAATGGTGGGCAGAATGTTGTCATTTAAGGAAAAATGTTTGGGAATCAGGTTGACAGGGGATGGATTTGTGATTTCCAATATTGATTGTCAACTTGATTAGTAGCAGGGAGAATAGAAAAGTTCACCTTCAGGTGAATCTGTAAAACTGTTCCCAGAATGTACTAACTAAGGGGAGATTAACTCCATCCTGAATGTGGGCAGCAGCAGCCCATCCACCCCCAAGGGGAACACAAGGAGTAAAGAGCAAAAGCTCACAGCCCAGGCATTTCCTCTTAATGATTCCCTGATGCCATCTGGTGAAGAAGCTGATCTTCCTCATGTTCCCAATACAGTGAAGATCTGTCCAAGTGCATAGAGCCAAATGACAGTACATTCAAACCATTTATATTTCTCTTCAACAAGAACCAAAAGTTAACATAACATCTCATCTGTCCCCTGCAAGTAACTAGTGTCCCCATTTGATCTATCCTGAGAATGTGGCTCTTGTGTCAACATTGTCTATCCTCTACAGATGACTGCTATGCTTAGGCCATCTGCCCACTGCCTGGTAATTATTTTCTTTAGCTCAGTTATTCTCTACAAATTACTCCTGTCACCATGTCATTTGTCCTCTGAATGACTTTTCCTCAGCTATTGTCTGAAGGTAACTGCTGTTGCCACAGCATCTGTCATGTACAGGTGACTGTTGTCCCCATTCCTCTGTGCTCTTTGGGGTAATTGTTGTCCTTCAGCAACTTACACTGTCCTCTAACATCTCTTCTCATGGCTCTGCGCTAACCCTTAACCAACAATGGAATAGAAATGGACAAATCACGACAAGCTGGCTCATCCTACAGTAAAGTATTTGTGCTTTAAGCAAACTGAACTCAAAAAAAGAATTCTGAAGCATTCATGACTGGTTTTATATTTCATTTCACTCTCTGAAAGCACAGTAGAGATGAACAGGAGAGTATGAAGTCAATAACAAAGATACTAGTAAGGAGCTGAATGCTTTTCAACTTACACATTGTCTGTGAACTCAACCAATCTTGATAAATCCCTTTTGGCAGAACTCAACCAATCTTGATAAATCCCTTTTGGCAGATGACATAGCCTAGAAGTTGATTGAATGTGCACTGGGCAAGTTGAAACTTTCTGCCTATGGAAAATGGTAACAGTTTCAACTATTCAAAGATAAGCAGGTCCTGATATCTGTCAATGATACCTTATTTTAAAATAGAGTGTATATTTGGGGAATATGGCTCCATCAGTAAAGTGCACAATGTGCAAACCTCAGGACTTGAGCTTGGTCTTTAGCATCTACATAAAGCCAGGCACAGTTGTGAACGTTTGTAATTCTAACACTGAAAAGGTGGAAATAAGAGGATCTCGGGGGCTGGCTGGCTAACTGGTCTACTAGGGGAGACCCTGTCTCAACAGAAAATAAAGTATAGAGTAATTGAGGACAATATGATACTAGATGGTTATCTGACTTGCCACCCTACCTCTCACCCTACCCTACCCCACCACACACACACACCAGGGTTTTTGCAATGTAATGAACTTAAGGTCATAAACACATTTAATGACTGCTGTTCCCAGGATTTGCTAACAGTGAGAAAGCTAAAGGAAGAGGAAAATGAGATTAGAAAGATACTTGTAACAAGCCAAACAATTTCAATAAAATGTCAGCAAAATAAGCTGAGAAAGATAAAGAAGGATTATGCCCAGAGCCTCTGAGGCAGCGTGGACTTGATGATAACTTGTTCTCCAGAGCCACGAGAGACAAGTGTTTGTCATTCTAATCCAGGAAGTGTGGACTAAAAAGCTAACATAAAAGTCAACAATTTCAGAACATTAATGTTACTAGAACTGTCAGGGGAGAGAGGTAAAGCCCACAGCTATGCAGTAGCATCCAGAAGTCCACCTAGAGTCTGTGGCCAGCCTCATAGATTTTCACTGATATCTTCTAGGCACTTTCTGACATTGTGTCTCCACTTGACATCAGATCTTTTGATCTTGTCAGGAGAGATACTTTCTTCCATCCACCATGCCAAGCTTCATGGAATCATTTCTGTCTCTGCTTATCCAGTCTACACTCTCCCTGTCTGGCCACTGATCCAGGGATTTCAAACCAGATACCTGCCAATTAGGTGTGGCTCACCCCTAGAATTGAAGGATCACTCTAGCTGAAGGATCCATACCAAAGCAAGTCTATGACATATTTTATGTTTTATTTCTCCACTTCATCCTTGGAGGAAAGAAACCACTTCATCTTACAAATATATCTTTTTGTACCCAAACCAGTACCTGATCCACAGGTATTGTGTGATCTTATTAACTGAGTCCTTTTTTTTTTTACATAATCTCAAAAACTGTTCCAGTCCTATGCAGAAAACTAGATTCCACCCACAGCTCAGCTTACACTGTCCTATGTAAAAACATATGTTTCAAAAAGATAATGCAAAATTGCCAGCAGATTCAAGGACTATTTATTCTAAAAGAAAACATTGTATGTCAAATAAGTTTGAGGTTTGCTTTCCCAAAAATACAGTAAGCCTGTCTCTGCTACAGAACCTAGGGTCTCACTCTACGCAGAGCTATCTGTCTGCCAGGAGTATGCACAGTAATCTCAGCCTTGTATTCAACATCTGACCTGAACCAGGTGCCTCTCTTTTACTGATGAAGGATATTTTGGGTTGCTGGAATATTTCCTTTAGTCTTTTCAGCAGAACATGAGCCAAAGGCATCATCTTGTGAGCTGTAGGTCTGGGCCAAGTTAGTTTAGAGCTGCTGACACAGTATGTGTCACCATATGTATGTTAAAATCCCCTTTCTCCCATTTCTGCAATGCCTCAGAGTTTTTTTTTTTTTTTTTTTTTTTGACTAGAGCCCTTTACCACAGATACCAGGCAGAGGATATAGATTACTGTGGTGTTGTGTGGCAGTCACTCAGGAAACTCGTTGTGCACAGCCCAAAGACATGGGGCCTCTTGCAGCCTACAGAGTAGTAGGCATGGAGGGCTATGGAGAAGGAAGACTCTTGAGGCTCGCCTGATCTCCCACTCATTAGAAAGAAGGAGAGTACAACCCAGAAGAACAAGTAGTATGCCCTCTCCACTGTCACAGGACCAATGCTTCCTCCAAAGAACCTAACACTCAGCCTGAATGAAAATCAGCACCAGCATTGCCTGCCCCATGAAGAGAGCAACATACACTCCTCATCCCAGAAACTCCAGAGGGATCCAGTATCACAGGGAACAGACAGAAATATGCTCAATAGAGATGCTGTCCCTATTCTGAGTCTCAGTGGATGTTCCAAGTGCAACTGACATAAGCAGTCAGATTTCCCTACACTGCATCAGGACCTACAGCAGCCAGTTCTGCTAGCCCCCTGTTCCAGTTCCCAGCCTCCTAGGAATATCTTACACCCTGCTGTCTTGCTACTTAAGTTTCCCACCTCCCTTTGTACTCTATGAGCACCTAACACTTAAAGGAATGTTCTATCCCCCTCAACCACAGTCACTTTCTGTCACTTGAAGTCAAGAAAGCCTGGATGGTATGACACAGGCAAGCTCCAGCAAGTATGATCACCAAAGAGGAAAAGGAGGAGAAGATAGAGAAACAAGAGATCCAAGAATCCTGAGGGGAAAAGAAGGACATTTGGGAGCTTGAAGAAAGATCTTTCACAAAAGCCAGGAAATGACCTAATGGCACAAGTGTGAGGACAGGGTCAGAGCTGCCTGGAGTCTAGAGAGCAAAGTGTATACCAAGGACTTTCTCTCCTGCTGCCAGGGGTAGCCAGGTTCTCCACTGAGCTTCTTCCCTACAACTGAAGCTCAATATTGCAAACATATAAAAGCCCCTTTCTTCTCTCCCTGGACAGGGCCAGTGGAAAAGAGGTGAGATTCTGCAATGGACACAGCAAATCCAAGTCTAGCTCTGCATCTGTAAGCTTTCCCAAGTCAGAATCCAAACTTTTCACTCAGCGTTCCCCTGGACCAACTTTAGTTTCTAGAAAGGGGATTTTAATATACATATGGTGACACATACAGCTGTGTCAGCAGCTCTAAACTAACTTGGCCCAGAACTACAGCTCACAAGATGATGCCTTTGGCTCATGTTCTGCTGAAAAAACAAAAGGAAATATTCCCCTCCCTCACCTCAGCTTCCTGAAAAAAACCTTCTTTCCATGTTTACTATCTGCTATATGACACAAGCCACATGAGCCTCCATTTCATTTGTATGCTTTCCTGAGGGCTACACTTAAAATTCTCTGGATTAGTAAACTGCCTAGCAATTTGGGCAACACAACAAATCCAAGTAAATTAATTCTGATAAAACTTCAGCCAATAAATAAATAAATAAATAAATAAATAAATAAATACAGCCTAGGTGCCTAAATGCAGATTACTGTCCTCTAACCCAGATCTGGAGGCCCTTGAAGCTTATCCGGTGCTCCCAGGTGACAGGGACAGAGATAAGAGTGGTTCTCCCTGTTGCTTGCTCCTTCACTAAAGCTCTGAACAAGGTCCTGAAGGGACTACATAATTCAACTGGGAAGGATCATGGTGAAAGACTGTAATTGTAATGAAAATCCCTTTTCAATAGGTTTGCAAGCCATTAAACACTAGCCAGAGAGTGCTGTGGAGGAGTTCCCAGGTGAGGACAACTAAGAAGCCTTTAAAGTTGTTTTGCCTGCTGAACATGCAACAGTCCTGGCCATTTGGGATGCTGTGTTTGAGGTTTGGCAGTGAGGTAGCCTTTCATTAAAAAAAAAAAATACATATTATGGGGAGGGGTTACAGCTTAGTGCACTCTCTACAGACAACAAAAGTCTTTAAAAGGATGTTTCCTTCCCTCATTCAGGATAAATAATGTTGATTTGTTTATATCTTAACCTTTGATGCTTAATGAGCAAAAATATATTTTCTGAGACAAGGAGCATGCTGAATGCCTTTCAGTGGACCACACTGGTGTAGATAAAGATGAAGGAAACAGAGCCAATGTTATTTCAAGGAAATAGAGTGTTCTTAATGAACCTGGTTTGGATAACCTAGGCAATTCCTATAGAAACATTTGGTTTTTCACTTGGGCTTTTCTTTTTCTCTGCTTTTAAATCATGGCTCTTGGGGAATATAAATTAATCCTTAATGTTCAAAGATGGCATGAGTCTGCACCAGATGGAGTCCTAGATCTGAAAGAAGAAGCAGGCACCTGCCCCATCCCTAACCCATAAGCCATCTCCAAATGATGACTTGCAAATGAAAATTTAGTTTTCTCAGGGAAACAAAGTACTCTTAAAGGTAGGTTGCATGCCCAGCAGCAGATGGCCAACAGATAAAGAACTCAACAGCATTTTTCAAGGCTTCTTATCATATAATACCATTTCAGGGCTTATCTTAGAGGAAAAATCCATTTTTAATAAAAAGTGGAAAATGAGAATAATTATACAGTTAGTTGGGATGTCATAACTTGATAAGAATAAGGGTGGGTATGTGTTGCTTTCATAGTGCTGTGATAGCATGCCTGTCTAACCAACATAAAGAAGAAGAATTTATTTCCACTAACAGATTAAATACACAGTTCACTGTGGGGATGGCATAACAGACAACACCAGAGAGAGGTATGAGGCAGCAGCTCACACTAGTGAGGGAACAGAGACATGGATGAATGCTGGTGCTCAGTTTGCTTCCTCCTCCCTACCCCTTTTTTCCTGTTACTCTTTTTGTTTAGTCTAGGACCCCAGTTCATGGAATGGTACACCGATACTCAGTCAAACTGTTCTAGAAACACCCTCATAGAGACCTAGGGTTGACCCTAAATTCAGTCAATTTAACAATGAAGATTAATCTCTATAGGCCAGTTTTTTGATTTGGCAGTTCTAAGAGTTCAACTTCTTGGTTGTTGCTCTCAGGAAAGCCATTTTCCCCTTCAAAACCTATTACCACTAGTGTGGAGAAGGATGATAATGCATGCTTCTTTGCTTAGGGATCACACATACACACACACACACACACACACACACACACACACACACATACACACAACACATGATATTTTGGGAAATAGGAAGCATTTCACAAATGCAAGAAAGAAAATGAAGCCAATGTTTGCCATCACCCTATGTATGAACTCTTTGCAAATAGACTCTAACCATAGTATACAGAGCTCTCTCTGCAGTCTTCCTACTTCCACTCCAATCCAACCAACAGTGACAATCCTAATAATACAAATTAGATAACATCATTCCCAGTTCTAAACTCTTCAGTTGTTCTCCAGTGCAATCATAACAATACCTAAATCCTTTGCCAAGATCTACAGGGTCCTGCCTAACCTTTTCTCATCTACCTCCAGATGTAGCACGCCCAATTCTGACTCCCAGAGTCTTCCAGAGTCTTTGACTCTTTGAACATGCTAAGTTAACATGCTAAGTTCTCATCTCTTTCCAATTTGCATGTTGTTTCCTTCCTCTCAGCTAGGACTGCTTTATTAACTAGATACTTGTGCAGCATGTGTCCACAGGAGGAGCCATTGACATCACTCCAGTCCTTAGGACAGCACTTGGTGACTGTTTTCAGCCCTCAGCATGACTCCCCTGAGGCCCTTGACAACCCCTGAACTGCTTTATCTATCTGCACAAATATCTGCAAATATTTGTTTCCAAGACAGCTTCTTTTCAATTAGAATATCAAATAGACACTGACTCCTCAGTTCCTAGAATAACCTGTACACAGTAGATTCTCAGTGAATGTGTATGCATTGACTTGATACCAAGTATTGAGAACTCATGACATTCTTTTCCAATCCAATCTCATTGGATAAGCATGAGCTGAGCAAGAATCTCAAGTGCCTCCCATCATCCACCTCCCGTCCCAGTGTCAGTGTTGATCTGGAAGTTGCAATATATTAATGGGCCATGAGTCAGGTGTAACAAATTCTAGAGGAGGGGCAAAGAGACCACTAGGAACTGAGTCTTGTCTTCAACTGCTGAGACATATTCCTGCTTACTAAAAGCAGTTAGCTAGTCTCTCTAGAAAGGAAATAGCCTAAGGAAAAGTGTATAAGACTGGAATCTACAATCCTAAAGACTGAATTTTACTTTTGCTATACGATGGACAGTGATGACAGGTAAGTAATTATAAAATGTGCTGTCCTCCTTGATGGAATATTTTTAAATTAAGCAAGCACTTTATAAGAATTACCTTGAGCTCTAAAGAAGAATGGCTGTAATAATGTGAAGTCACATTACTTCTATTCAGCTTATTAATAAACTTCTCAAAGTAGGCAGAGGCCATTACTTCCTCTCACCTGGTCCTTAGGTTGTAGCTATCTTCAGTCATAACTTCTTGACTAACCAATCACAAAGGATTTAGGAGTAGGAGGTGGGGCATGTTCTGGGCTTTGCATATTAAAATAAATAGCCCTAGTAAACTGGGTACTTTCTATATGATGAGACTTCATTCATATGTTCATTCATTGACTCCTAAAGAAAACACGTTTCTAATGCCTCCTTTACACCACAGGCGTATTTCCTACCTTTAATGACCTCAGAAGTTACTGTAATGGCTGTGGGAGAGGAGAGCCCAGCATGCAATTATAGAGTAAACGCTGTTCTGATGGAGGCATGAACACCATCCTCCAGAAGCTCAGATGGTCAGTTCTGCTTTAACAGGACCATTCTTAGGGATCCATCTCAGATAAGACCTCTAGCATCACAAGGGGGAAAAGGAGAAGAAAGCTTTCTGATTGTGGGAACCAATCAGATCCCATCTGGTGTCTAGTTCTCTGTTTTAAGACTAATTTCTATGAGTGGATTCAACCTGTCCTACCCAACAAGAGCAAGTAGGGCATGTTATGTAAAGCCACAGCAACTCCTTGTTCCTTGAGCTTGTTAGGTGGAGCCTGTGGGCAGCAACAGGTTTCCAAACTCCTCTTGAATATGTAGGGTTTAGCAGGTTGTTTTTTTGACTAGTGCATTCATCTTTGTGTTTTGGTAAACATGGTATGTTAAATCAAGTTTCTTGTGTTCAGATTCCTTCAATATGCGATTCTAGAAGGCACAAAGCGTTTCTGTAAGGTCTTTATTTCAAAGAACACTGGATTTTTTTAATTATCAGAGGAAAGAATGTAATTACCAGACCCAAATGTAGAAAATCAGAGGTTTGTGTTTCATACATTCCTATTGATGACTGAGACACTCAAGAGGCTTTATCTCCAACTGGAGGTCCTGTTTGCTTAGCTTTAGGAGGTATGACTTTGCTGAGGGAAGGGTAAGCATTTGATGTTTCAAAGACTCGAGTTGTTATTGGTTTATCCTCTCTCTCTCTCTCTCTCTCTCTCTCTCTCTCTCTCTCTCTCTCTCTCTCTCTCTCT
>NW_021604565.1:10722436-10726286 GCF_004785775.1 Grammomys surdaster
TCTCTCTCTCTCTCTCTCTCTCTCTCTCTCTCTCTCTCTCTCTCTCTGTCCTTTCATCTCTTTTTTCCTCCTTCCCCTTCTCCTTCTCTTCCTCCTCCTTCTTCTTCTTCCTGCTTCTACTTTCAGCTGTTCCTGACTTCATGCCTGCCTGGAACCTGCTGTCACAATTCCCTGCCATGATAGACTCTTATCTATGGAATAATGTAGTGACTTGAATGAAAATGGCCCCCATTGTGGGTCTGCTTTCTGCCCTGATGGTGGGCATGGCTGCTGGGTTGGCAAAATGGAGGCAGTTTTTGACTGCATTTATCCCATGCTGCAGGGCGGCGCTGGGCTTCAGGGAAGTTCCGAGACACTGCTTCAGGGTGGAAACAACACACTCTGGGATGTGGGAAAGCCAAAATGGGTATTATTTAACTTCCAGGCATCTAGTCACCACTAGAAAACCACCCAGTGAAGTCAGGAACAAAATGTCAGGGGTCCACAGGCTAAAGACAGTGTCTAGCCCAAGGCTGGGGTTGGGAGCTCTGGCTTAGCTCACTGGCTAAGGTAGCGGTGGCTGTCTAGGGGTGCAGATGGGCCTTCTATGGGAGATTTAGGCAGCAGCTCTGTAGGTGAGCTCTGTAGGAGCAGCTCTGCTCCATGTTCCCCATGGTGGGATTCTCGATGAAAGAGACAGTCCTTGGTTCCAAACTCTTCATCGTGGAAAATGGATGCATACCTACTTCTCAGGTGGACCTGAGATTAAATACCTTTTGTAGGGAGCAATGTCTGCAAAGAGGAGCTTATTGGCTAAACCTTCAGGGTCTCTAAGTACCTCATTGACATAGAGAACTCTGTTCTGGGCCTATGTGACCACGGGCTACTTTTCTGTACGTGGGATGTGTGGCAAGTGTTCCAGGACAGGAATTTGGCAGGGAGCAGGGAGGTGGCTACCATCTCAGATGTGTGCCCACTGAGTTTCTAGGGGTCTCAGACCCATTCTACCCACCAGGCTTCCTGTCATGGTTTACTGTCCCACATCCTAGAGGTTCATAGATCCGAATGTTTAGTTACCAGGAAGTGGAACTGTTTGGGAAGGACTAGGATGTGTAGATTTATTAAAGTATCTGTGGCCTTTCTGGAGAAGGTGTATCACCTGGAGTGGGCTTAGAGGTTTTTAAAGGTCCACACCAGGTCCATTGTATATCTCTCTCTGTCTGCTGCCTACAGATAAGGACATAAGGCTCATAGCTACTACTTTGGCTCCATGCCTGTCTGCTTCCCTTCATGATGATCATAAACTAATCTTCTAAAACTCTGAGCAAACTCCCAGTTAAATGTTTCCTTTACAGAGGTCCAGAGACAGGCCTGAATTGAGATCCAGCTCAGGGGGAAGCCCCAAGGCCTGATACTATTACTGATGCAATGGCGTGCTTACAAACAGGGGCTTTTCATGACTGCCCTACAAGATGCCCCAATAAGCAGCTGAAAGAGTCAGATGCAGATATTTACACCCAACCAAAGGACAGAAGCTGGTGACTCTGTGGTTGAATGAGGGAAAAACTGGAAGAAGCTGAGGAAGAGTATGGCCCCATAAGAAGACTAGAAGTCTCAACTAACCAGGACTCCCAGGATCTCTCAGACACTGAGCCACTAACCAGGGACCATACACCAACTGATATGAGGCCCTGGCACATATACAGCAAAGGACTGCATGGTCTCGCCTCAAAGAGAGAAAAAAACACCTAACCCTTGAGAGACTTGAGGCCCCAGGGAGTGGGAAGGTCAGTAGGGTAGGGGTGGGGGACATCCTCTTGGAGATGGGGGAGGAGAAATGGGATGAAGAACTGTAGGAGGGCAGACCTGGAGAGGTATAATGACTAGACTGTAAAAAAAATAATAAAGAATAAAAATTTTTTTTAAAAAGTTGCCTTGGTTTTGGTGTCTCTTTATAGCAATAAAACACTAAGACAGACTGTAAATCACCCTTTCTGTATGTGGGATGTGTGGCAAGTGTTCCAGGACAGGAATTTGGCAGGGAGCAGGGAGGTGGCTACCATCTCAAATGTGTGCCTACTGAGTTTCTAGGGGTCTCAGACCCATTCTACCCATGGTCATGGTGTCTCCTCATAGCAATAGAACAGCAACTAAAACAAACTAAGAACCCTCTTTTCTGGAAGTTGCCTGGTCATGCTATTTATCACAGCAATATAGCATAACTAATACACAAGGTTCATGAGGTAACAGTATGTAGGTATCAAAAGAATGAGGGTATGCAATATAGTGAACTTCAACTGATGGTCATAACAGTCACAGCAATGGAATCAGGACTGGCTTTTATGTTGACCTGTTGAAGCTCTGTGAGGCTTTGGAGAAACTGAACATGTTAGGAAATGTTTTGGTAATCTTCCTGAAGGATATATTTGAGCCAAGGAAACAAAGGACATAGGTTAAAAAAAAATCCACATTACAAATGGACAGAGATTTGATACGGTAAAGCCAGAGGAATAGAGAGGAGCAAAGGAGGTGAAGAGCGAGCAATATGGAGATGGTCAAGGCACTGTAGAAACAGGACTTCAACCATTTTCTCATGATACAGTGCAATTCCATTCGCCTCCCTGCCCCCTAGTCCTTTAGTAAAGTGAAAAATCCAAGAGGTTTGTTTGGGAAAAATTAATAAGTTGAGTTTCAGATTCATGTTGAACAATCCAAGTGGGATGGAGTAGTATCTTACTCATGGCTCTATTGCTGTGATGAAACACCATGGCCAAAAGGCAAGCTAGGAAGAGAAGGCTTTACTTGAGTTAAACTTTCACACTGTAGGCCATCACTGAAGAAAGCCAGAACAGGAACTCAAACAGAGCAGGATGCTGAAGATAGGGGCTGATGTCACCATGGTGCTACTTACTGTCTTGCTCCCACGGCTTGCTCAACCTGCTTTCTTACAGAACCTAGGACCACCTGCTCAGGGGTGGCACCACCCACAATAGTCCAGTTCTTCTCACATTAATCACTAATCAAGAAAATGCCCTACAAGCTTTCCTGCACCTAATTTAAGGAGACATTTTCTCAGTGAAAACTTGTGACAAGTTGACAAAAAGTTAGCCATCACCAATGGCAATACCTAAACTAATTAAGTGAAAGATCTCTCAATCCAAGATGATCATACACATATAAGCTCCCAGAGATTCCCTTGATACTAAAGAGAATAATTAGCTGGTCCACAGGGGTGTGGATGGTGGGAGGAGGGGGGATGTTCATGTATGTGTGAGTACGTGTGAGTACATGTGTGTGTGTGTGTGTGTGTGTGTGTGTGAGTGAGTGTGTGTGTGTGTGTATGCAGGTGCACATGTCTATATGGAGGCCAGAAGACAAGCTGAGGTGTCCTTCTCCAGTTGTTGTCCACTTTAATATTTTTATGAGAAAGGTTTCTCTGACCTGGAACTCATCAGGAAGGCTAAGCTAGCTGCCCAAGAAGCATCAGGGATATGCCTGTCTTGCTTAATCTTTGCTGATCAAGGATTATGATTGGTTCTGGGAATGAATTCAAGTTTTCATGCTTGCAAGGTAAGCACATGACCTCAAAGTTGAGAACATGGTCTCCAGACCTGGGACATTGAGCTCTCTTCTCAGCCCATAGTTCATAGTTTGAAAGCTCTATAGCTTGAATGTTTCTGTCCTCTCTAAAGCTGAAATTTAAGCTTACTCCTGAATGCAGTAATATTGGTAGGTGAAGAGGTTATGAAGTGATGGGTGATACCAAAGTTAGGAGATCTAGGCTGATGGGAGGTACCCAGGTTATAAGATATCATCCATCACTCACGTATAAAGGTCACAATAAAAGGATTTGCAGAAGGAGTGCTCTCCC
>NW_021604565.1:10726386-10769489 GCF_004785775.1 Grammomys surdaster
CTCTCCAGCTTTTCTCAGTGGGAAGCAGTACCCCTCTTGGAATACAGCATATGAATTCTATCTTGGAGGTGGAGATTCAACCTTTAGCAGACACCAGACCTGCAGGCGCCTAGAGCTTAGCTTTCCTGGACTCATGACTGTGAGAATTAACTTTCTTTCCCCATTCTTTTTCTTTTGTTTGTTTGTTTTTTTCACTTTTTGAGATTGTAATTACAACATGTTTTCTTTCCTTTCTTCTCTCTCATCCCTCATATCTACTCCTCCCCATTCTCCTTCAGATTCATGGCCTCTTCTTTCATTTTTATTGCATGCATATATGTACTTGCATATATATCCTAAATATAATCTGTTCAACCCCTAAAATCATAACTTTGTTTTCTTTATAACTTATTCAGCCTTATGTTACAGCAGCAAAAAAAACCCACAACAATAAAGAAGGTGTAAATAATCTCATCTAGGTCTTCTTGGGTAGAACTTCCTAGTTAACATCTAGATTTTATATTTATATGATGTCATTTGATAACCATGCAATAAATAAAAATAATTATCCTCACCTGGAAAAGGCCCAGATGATCTGTCATTTCTCTAAGTGCCATACCTAACAGGCAACTAATTCAGAATTTAAATTTAAGTCTTTAACTGACAATGTTAAAGCAAATTTTTGTTCAGAAAGAAGTACAAAGTCATAAGAAGTTTCAGGAATTCTGTAGAGTAGCCGGGGAGCCATTCCTCAACCTCAAGTATCCTTTGGTACATATCATCCACTGCACGTCAGAATGAAGAACTAAGTGGGGGTAACCAGTGTTTGGTGCTAAACAGCCTTTGTAGGTTTAAGATCACAGGTATCATATCTCTAGCTGGGAATGCAAAAAAGCAAGCAGATGAAGAGTTTGGCCTGGATGAAGTTGAAGTGCTGGAACAATGGCTCTCAGTCCTGGCTGAGCATCCACATGCTAGCCTGTGTTTTTTAACCTCTTCAGTTCCGATATGATCAATGTGTTTGTTCTGAGGTTTCAGCCTTGGGGCTTTTTGATGCTGCTTTGAGGTCTCTAGTAGGTGGTCAGGGTCGAACAGTTCAGCTCTAAAGCTATACCACAGCTAACAAAGAGTTTCCAAGGCAAACCTACCCTCTGATCAGACCCTAGTGTCAAGAGCCACTCTCCTTCCTAGGACACAGAGGCCAGAGCTGGTTACCTGGCAGGGCCATTAATTACTCTGTGTGTTTACTGCAAAGCTTTGAGCTATGCTTTCCTTTCTAAAATAGTCAATCATCTCCAGACATATCAAAGGAGATTATTATCCCTGTGGCATTGGCTTTGTTTCCGATACCACTGAAAGAAACAGTCCCCTTATCTCTAGAATGCTTTCCCAGAGAGCTTGGTCTCTGCTGGGTGAGCTTACTGATGCATAATTTGCATCCATCATACCTTTTATGAAGCAGGAAGGATTGGCTCATTTTGTTTTCCAGCACTGGGGAAGCAGATTTCTTCCTAAGCTTCCCACAACAGATTGTATTAAATCTTTTCAGTGGTGTTTCCATGGTTATATGAAAAGAAAATCGTGCAGTAATTGTTTTAAATAATACGGCAAGGTGAGCTAAAAAGCACATCTTAATTTTTCTCATCTGTATGCTGTGCCTGTTTATATAGAAATGTTTCCAAAGCAGGGGAAAGGTTTCTGCATTTGCTGGGATTGTCTTGTGCAAGTTCAAATAGATTGAAAACAACAACCCACGGAATCCCTGGGCACCGGTAAGTGGGAATTACAGTGCTGCATGGACACCAACACTGAGCCTCTAACCATATAAACAAAGCATGCTTCCCAGACCCTGGTCCTCAGTAGGGAAAAAAAGCTGGTTGGATATTTGCCGAGACCAAGATGCAACCTCATCGAAACCTCCGCACAAGTTATTTCCTAGGACCTACAAACATCTATCAGGATGGGTTACTGAAATAATCTGACCCCAGCTAGTCACAGCAACATGCCATGGTTAAGGTCCCTGAATGTAGAATTGACCTTCTAAAGATCGATGACCAATTGATGAGGTTGTTCTAAGCTGCTGCACCTCTGGGAAATTCCTGATCTTCGTTTATAAAATGACTTTTAAAAAAAGCAGCTATGCAGTCAGATTTTGCATCTCAAGCCAAGAAAGGTTATGAAGTACATATCCTCAAACTTGTCAAAACCATACTCAATAGAAGGTAATAACTTTATGAAGCAATTTTAACACTGCTGTTTAGCAATATAGAACAACCCTCTCCCCTAATAAAATAAATCTGATGGCTGTTGCATGCTTGTGTGATATTCAGATAAATTCCACAAATGCTACCTGTCTAAGTGTTACAGAAATTACTGGAAAATGGGGGAGGGGCCTTGTATCCACCCTTAATGTGCTCTCAGATCAGAAAGAGGTTCCTCATCAGCTGTTGCTGATAGCCACTGACTCATTGTGTGATAACTCCAGGGAGAAATGGATACCTGATTCAGGCTTAAACCATAGGTGGTAGAGAAGAGAGGTGCTATACTGTCACTGATATAAAAGTCGATATGGGTCCTTGTTTCATGTACCAAATATTTGACTTTCAAGTAAAGATACAAGTTAGCCCCAAGGAGAGTCTAAGACAAAATTCATTCTACCAGCTATTCCTCTGACCATAGCTGATGCTGATGAGAATCTCAAGCGTGGGGGAAGAGAAGAAAATAGAAAGGAGGCAAAACTTCTCCAGAAATGTATGAAAATCATTTGGCAGATAAGCCCACATTGGAAGCAAGAGAAATTGGCTCTAGTCACCGTCTGCCATTTTGAACTCTGTGGTAATTTATTTCAAATTTTTTCTTTTTAAAAATATTTTAGAGTAGGGATAATAAAAAAGTAATAGAACACAGTGAAAGGCATTTACCCACATAGAAGTCATCTTTGGAGCCAAAATCAAGACATAATTGAGATGCTTTATCTTACACTCAAGACAACAGAGGGTACTCTGCACATTGCCAGGCCTCAGCATGAGACATGGAACAGACCTGGAAGAATTCAGGACCTGGGCCTCAGAGTGGGGCAGCTGATGACCCGGAGGAATCCCTGTCAGCTCCTCCTCTGGTGCCCCTCGTCAGTGGCTTCCACCTCAATTCACTTGCCAATCCTGAGCCTGTCATTTTAGCAAAAATAGCATCTGTGCCACTCCCTGCCACTTTCAGAATTTTGTCTCAAGTTGAGTCCAGGATTGGGGCTTTGCCTCTGTGCTGGAACGTCATTCACTACTGTGATATTTACCCTAAGTCTGTACTTCCTGTTTACTAGCCTGTCTTCCCTACTAGATCATGAAGCTTCTGTGAAGGCTATATCCAGATGCTTCATGGTCCTAGAACATAGCATAATATATCCACAATAAGTTACTATTGAATGGGTGAATGTCTGAGATCTTAATGTCATTGTAATTTTTCCTGAATCCTCAGCTAGAGTCCAATCTCATCAAGTTTTACCTCAGTTGTCTTGAATTCCAGCACTCCCTTCCTTTCATGTACCTAGACATGCAGGTGAACCACCATCAGTGGTTCTTGCATTTCTCGTGACAATAAAGGTCCTCATGCCTTTAGGAGACTTAGAGCCATTGTTCTCCAATCTGGACAAGAAAGACCACAAGGTTTCTCTAAGAAATGGACAAGGCATCTCACTCCTAATTTTGCCCTCTATACAGTAGACACAAACTAGACACACTCTGCTTATGTGGTGATGGCAAGTGTCACCCATGAAATCAGAGCAACCCCAATTTCAAAGGTCAAGTGATTGTATTTCTTATGATCCCAGATTTTTCTGGAACACTTCTCTAGTGACTTGAAAAATCCCCTCCTGGTTGTATAACAAGCCATTTATGCAATTTATGACTTCTAATTTTCTGAGCTACCTGAATTCAGATGGGTGGTTCCTCCTTGGCGTTTTTCATAGGTTTGTACTCTTATGTCATCTGGGACAGCACAAATTCAAGCTTTATTGAGCGGGTCAAGAGAGCTCATCAAATAGCTGGCAACTGGACCTGGCTGAGGGCTGTAAAGTCAGGTGAACCGTCTACATATGTCTTCTCCATATGACTTGGACCTCTTAGAACATAGTACCAGTCCCGAGAGGGAGCACTCTCGAGTGAGGATTACAGAAGATCAAGGCACAACATGTAACACTTTTTATGACAATAGTATTTGCCTAGCATATGTCAAGTTTCATATCTACAGATCAACTCACAATAACACATGGAAATATACAGACATGCACACACACATACACACACACACAAACACGCTGTTAGCTTTGTATGCCTGGTGACTCATTGATGTGATCTTTCTCTCAAGGTCATCTTCTTGTCTCTTATAAAAATATGTAAAAGTCTTATAAAAGTATATAAAAGTCCAAATCTACCATTCTTCTCAGGTTTATATCAATAAACTATCTGTTAACTATGTAGTACTATTAGGATGTGTAAATACCAATATGAACTGAGCTCTATAAAGCAGCCATCCATGGGGAGTGCAGATAGAGAATATTGTGTCTCTCTAGACAGTTAGTTCTCTAGGAATGATGAGTCACCAGAAGCAAAGAGGAAAACACCCAGTCCAATAAAGGTACACAGTAAACAACTGCTTCCTCCTTTTGTGCATTATTCATAAAGTTAGTAAGCCATGTTCTACACACCCTATATTCAACAAGGTGGTCATTCAGTCCTTCTGGAAACAGCCAAAGAGTAATTGAAGAGTGGGACATGATCTGTATCTAAGCATGGACACTCAACTAGAGCACACCTGAGGGGAGAGCACTTAGGCTGAGCCTGTAACAGTAAGAAAAAACCAGTTGACTTGTAAAAGTCAGGGAAAGTGTCTTAATTTCCTACAGCTATACTAACAGGCTGCTATGAACCAATGAAAATGTATTCTCTCATAGTTCTACAAGATAGCTGAGCTACAGCATCTCTGAAGACTCTAGGGGAGAATGGGTTCCTTGCCTCATCTAAATTCTGGTGGCTGCAGGTATCCTTCAACTTGTGGCCACATCACTTTCTATAGTCACTGTACCTCTTTATGACATTGTTTGTCTGTGTGTATATTACAAGGACTGATTTTTCAGCATTTAGGAATCACCTAGGTAACCCAAAATGAAATCCTATTGTCAAGATCCTTATCTTAAGCACAAATTGTACCATATAAAATTATATTTATAGGCCCTAGGAATCAGCAGACAGACATGGTTTGCGGTGGGGTGAGGGTGGGATATCCACCATTTAACCTACCACTATGTGGTCAAAGAATACAAAGAACAGCTGGGTTGGGACCTTTGGAGCCTGAGGAGATCTTTAGTTCTCTGACGAGAAGCCATTTGAAGTTTCAGGGAGTGAATACTTGTTACATGCTCTCATGGTACTCCTGTGGCTGTAAAGAATGTATTGGGAGTGGAATAGGAGGCAAGTGGCAGCAGGAAGCCGAAACCGAGGCTTTGCCAATCTGAAAATGTGGGTATGGGGCAAGGCTATCATTCTCACAAGATAATAGTCCTTCCATAAAGCCTGTAACATAATACTGCTGGTAAGACAAAGCAATTCCTACTTGTACATCCTTCTGTACAAGGACCTTCAGACCTGCTCCCACCTTATTTTACCTCTAACTCAAGAGACTAGGTTCTGTGAATAACTTCATGCTCTCTCTGCTACAGTATCTGGAGGGTTGTTTTGGGTTTTTTGTTTCGTTTTGTTTTTAAACTGCTGGAAAGATTTAAGGGCCAGGAATTCAGAATAACCTTGAGAAGCTGAAACACTGGGTTAATGACAGTCAGAAAAACAATCCCAGCTCAGCTCTAAGTATGTGAAAGTGTTTGCAATGAGGAAGAAGTGGTAGACAACAGTCTGAATGCTTCCTGGCTTCGCTCCAGTTACTATAACAAAGTGTCATAGACTAAGTTGACTTATCAACAATGAAAACTTATCTTTTATGGTTTTGAAGGCTGTGAGTCTAAGCTCAGAAGTGTTTTTCTGCAGCCCTGAGACAGGACTGTATGAGTGAAAGAACAGAATTATTATTAAATTGCAGCCCAAATCTGTCTCTTTTATATGTAAGGCATGCTCTAATCTCTAATGTCTTAATCAAATAATGTGTGTCCATAAGCTTAAATTAGCTGGCAAAAGTTTACTTTTAAAGCAAATACAGGCTCTACTATCAATTACCCTGTAATCACCTCTGGTTTTTTTTTGTTTTGTTTTGTTTTTTTGTTTTGTTTTGTTTTGTTTTTACCATATGGGGAAGGGGGGAGAAGTCCTACATTTCCTGAATGCCCACTTTACACCAGACATAGTCTCATGTATCTCTATGGCAAAGATGGTCATCTGTCTTTAGTACTTCTGTATCCTCCATCTCCTACCCAGTCAGTAACAGAACCCTTGACTTTTTGACTGGGCTGCATAAAATACAGAAGAGTCATTTAAATTCCTGTTCCAGATGAATAATGAGAAATATTTTAGCAAGTATTTCTCAAACATATTTACACCAACTTTTTTTCAAAACATCAACCTAACATTCTAGTTAAAGTGTGCTGCACGTGTCTGTTTCTATTACCTAGCCCCAGATTGTCCTAGTGTCTCATTGAACTTACCTTGTGATGGCATTCTGGCCAAAGCAAAGCCCATGTTGGAGAAGCCATTAAGGACTGTAGGATGACATCAGGAATGGAAATCAATCATGGTAGAGAACAAGATTAGCGGGATCTTCATCATTCGTCTAGCACATGAAGGAAAAGGAAACGCGTACTTCAACCTCTGCCCTTGGGGTTGTCTGCTACTTGCAGGTGAACCAACAGTAACTAGTCACTATGGCATCTAACTATCACTGGACCTTAAAGTAAGTCATGTTACCCACAAATAAACCCCCAAGGTATGGAGAAGTAACTTCCATAGTTATTAACATTGACCATTGTTTTGAAACCAGTCTTCTTCAACAGTAGCTTGCACATTATTTTCTATACATACTGACTCTGTAGGTAAGAATTCTTATCAAGTTCCTATGTTTTATAAGATAATATTAAAACTGCTCTAGCATGTCTGAGATCTGAAGCTTTTAGCTTTCTCCCTCATCAAATATACAGATTTTGAATATACCTGTCATCTCTCAGTGTCATGTTTTCTACTACTCTGTCACCATAACTGGATGTTTGAGAGAGCTATGCCAACAGATCCCATATTTATGTGTTTCTTTTTTGGGTCTGTAAAGACATTTATTTACTCTGTATTATAATGGTTCCCTGAAAAAATGTCTTACCTGAGCTACGATTTAATACAAATTCCTCAGCTTTCACAGAGAAACGATATCAAAAGCTCTATTTGTATCTTTTGAAACATATTTTGTTGTTTGGTATTCCTTGTAAATTATAATTTTCATGCAATAATTTCCACATAGAATTTGGGGCTAGGAAAATTTTCGAAACATCTATTTATATAGCACTATTCTCCCCCTCTCTTTTCCCTCCCTCCCTCCCTCCCTCCCTTCCTCCCTCCCTTCCTTTCCTTCTCCCTCTCCCTCTCCTTCCCCTCTCCTCTCTCTCCTATTTATTTGTACAAATGTTGAGAAAGTATGAAAACCTGACAATTACTCTTTTGTTATGGTCCAGAACTCTTCAAACTGAACTATGTGTTTATCTGTAGTCATTCACTCATCTCAGATACTAAAATATTTACTTTTCCCCAGGGATTGTGTTCATTCTTGGCTCTGATGCAGTTGAGAATACATTTGGGTTACTGCTGTTCACTTCCAATCTACTTTGGCTTATTTAAGAAATAATTTTATTCACTGCTTCCCTTATACACAATATTGGAAGGAAAGAAGGTAACTTGTCAGCCATATATTTCTGACTCCTTAGTTTTTTGGGTGTTGTTTTTGTTGTTGTGATGTTATTGGTTTGTTTTTAGATAGAACTCACTATGTGAACTCACAGAAATATACTACTTCCCAAGTGCTGGGATTAAAGTTATGGGCCATCACACCCAATTGCCTTAGTTTTTTTTCCAAAGTATCTCACAACTGTCTACTGAATAACCTCTTCTATAATTTAGATAAGGATCAACAGTAAACCCAATATTTTGCAAAACTCACATTTCTTTTTCCTCCTTAGTAGATCAAAATATCAGTCTCATCCTTTAGGTCTCCAAATGGGAGACATATGGTAGCCTGAATTTCCTACCTACATCACTGACAGACTGAATTGGAGACCTCCGTGAAGGGAGCAAGATTTTGCCAGATACTTTTCAGTAATCTCCTCTTCTGCAATGGACCTGTCTAGATCCCAAACACTGAGTAATTTTCTGAAGTCTTGTCACCAGCTACCTGTGGCTACCAACACCCTTCTTCAGGAATCTCGCAGGTACTCGTGATATCTTGGTGTGATCATCAGTGTGTTCTCCCACAGGGCAGCAGCATCTTGGCTCCTGTAGGAAACTTGAGATGAAGGGTTTTCTCCTAAAAGAGACACTCATTATGGAGTAGGTGAAAAACAACTGTGAAAAGCAAGACCGCAGAACAGCAAGGAAAGGAAGAACCCATGTCCTTCCTGGGGTCTGAAATGGATGCTTTTATCAGGTGTCTGTCTGGTATCTGGTGTCCTGTCTAAGCAAAATGCCTGGTAGGTCTACATCTCCATGGTTACACAGCCCAGCTTGTCAAATATTACTGAGCTCTCAAGGAGTATGAAAACAGCAGGCAAATTGAACCTTTTTGCTAGACCAGGAAGACTATATTGGAATTTTGACTTTCTTTAACCCATCTCTGAGAAGTAGCAAGCAGCGTTGGTGCCATGGCCTAGCTTATTTTTCTCCTGTACAGTGAAAGGACAGACCAATGATGGCCTGTGCTCCTGAAACTGTTCCTCACCATCAGACATTGTAAGATGCTACATGGCTCTTCCTTGAAGTCATTACCATGCATGCAAATCTTTTACCTCAATATATTTTACTCCACAGAGGGTGGCACCTCACTGGTCCCCCACCTAGCTCAAAGGAGCTATAGTTTGCAAACCACTTGTATTTATTGTTCAGTAGATTCTAAGCTCAGAATGGCTGCTTGAGAAAACAGGCAGAAGAAAATTTAGCAACTTGCAGAGTCAGAATCAAAAGGCCACAGTGTGAACTCCAGTTCTCCTCTGCTCTTATTGACAGGGCAGCTGCCTGGAGCCAGCTCACTCCACTGCCCACGACACTATGCACTTCTTACACTCTAACAACTTTTGACTCTCATGAGACTTTGCTACTAGGATGTGAGTGTGTCAAGGTATTATTCAACTCTGACTAGTCTACACTTAGCATAATAAAGACAAAATGAGTGAACTTGTGCTGTGGCTGACACTGCTGTCACACCAGTATCAAAACAGGTTGCTTGCTCTCTCTTCCTCTCTCTCACTCTGTGTGTGTGTGTGTGTGTGTTTGTGTGTGTTTGTGTGTGTGTGTATACATGAATACATGTATATAAAAAATCTTTTTCTTGACAAAGTCAACCCCACTGCTAGTTAGTCCTCATATAAATGAGCGGCTTCAAGTGCTGTTGAAAACTCCAGGAGTAAGATTAAGGGCCCTGGAATAACATCAGAAAAATCAAACAAACCAAAAGATGAATATTTTTCTGTTTTTGCCTTAAGAGTTTGGAATTCTGGTTGATGGAAACAGCATGGTTTAAAATAAAAATAGCCGGCCTAGCCAAGTAACAAATCAAGGTCAAGGGCGCTTTTCATTGCAGTGGCACAGGCACAGGCATCTGGGCATGTCAGCCCTGGGAGTGTTTGAGAAGCACCCTTCCAGTAACTCTATGAGAGAGAGCTGGATGATGAATTTCATAATTGAAATCTGAAATCTGATCCAGAATAAAGTCTGAGTGATGGTACTAAGTCATAGCACTGACGGGATCCCAGTCAAGTACTGTTCATCCATCCGCTGCTCGGAAGTTATCCTAGAGGATTATCTCCTAATATTTTGATCCTTGGAGCAAGATCCTCTTAAACTTTCCTGAATAGTATTTTATTAATAAGACATGGCCTCAGCAAGGTAAGGGGATACATACTTGTGATCCTAGCACTATAGAGGTGGATGCAGGAGAATTGCTGAGAGTTCAAAGCCAGTCTGATTGCATAAAGAAACTTTGTCTCAAAAATATAAAGATAAATGAATCAATGAAAAAGACATTTTATCAAACATGTAAGCTGCCTAGCTATAGACACCGTTTTACAATCCTCAGAGGTCTGTGTTGACCATTATTCACTGATGTAGACACCTAGGCACTGTATAAACACTAGGTTTAGCTGTATAATCTCCAAGTCTTCCTCTCAAGCTCTACCCATTGGGTCTGAGTCATGGCACGGGAATTCTCAATTCAATACATTCAATATGGGGTACTTGTGGGACCACTTTAAAAAAAAACAGGCCAAATACATTGCGGCTACAAAGCCCCTCAGAGTGAGAAAAAACATGCTCAAATAATTATGCTTCCATTAGGGACAGACTTTGGGAAGAGTTTAGTGGATATGGCCATGTAGTCCAGGCTATTCGTTGTTATGAAGAAACTTGAAACAACTTAAAAGAGGAAGGCTGATTTGGGCTCACAGTTCAAAGGCATCAGGCCAATGCTCACACACTTCACTGTGCTGCTGCTTTGAGAAGGCAGCCTGTCAGGCAACGGGAGCATTTGATAGAGGACAGCAATCACCTCACTGTGACCAGTCTACAAAAGCAGGCATGAAGGGACCAAGGCAAAGTACACTCTTTAAAGATAGGTTCCAAGTGACCTACTTCCTCCAAACAGGCCCCTGCTCCTAAAATTTCCTTCATTGATAGTTTATCAATGGATTAACCCATGGGTGAGGCCAGGGCCCTAGTTACTCAACCACCTGCCAATGATTGGATGTCCTGTATGAAACCTTCAGTATCATTTTGGAGAAAAAATATCATCCACAAACCAGAACAGTGGTAAAAACTAAGAAACAAGCAAAAACAATAGATAAGCAAGTTCTTACTCTGTGGACAGTGCTAAGCTGAGTGCTTTACTGACCTCCTTTCCTCTAATCAATTCATCCCCTTCCCTAGGAGACACAGAAGAGATTCCCAAACTACTGAAATATTATCATTAAGAATAGACATCATTACAGCATATGAAACACATCAAGATTTCTCACAATAGCAGTTACTGTTAACATCTATTTTTCTGAGAAAATATATTTTATCAAGAAGCTATCTGGTCAGTTTCTTAGGCTGGGTTAATAGTAGCCAGCAGGAGCCACTGTCTTGTTTTTAGTGTTTTGTTAGGCTTCCTGAGAGCCTCAGAGAGGTGCAAGCTGAAGCAAGAAAATGTCAAGGTCCAGCTGTGTGCTGCCCCATTTCTGCTTCTCTTCACTGTTTGCAATACTCTTCTTCCCAGTTTCTACTTTCTGGGCGGAAAACTGGGGTAGGGATGATGCTACCCACAGTGTCCAGTTGTATATTGCCTCAAAGCCAGTGACCTGCACCTGAAGCCTGTCTTTAAAGGTCCATTCCAGTTTCTTAAAGGGAAACTCCACTTGTCTGGGCACAGGGCAGGTCAAATTCTTTTGAGCTGTAGTCCATCACCTGCTTAAGGACATGCTCACAAGATGCAAACCTGATGTCAGTTTCCACAGAAAGAAACTCAGTAAAGGCTGAGGAGATTTCCTTAACAGGCTCTTGATACAACTCCTGTGAATTCTATAGTTCTTAAATGAAATTTTGTTTTGTCTTTCTCAAAAGGCTTTGGAAATGCTTCAAAAACTGAAGTGTCAGGTGTACCTCTGGCTTCTTGGTTTTCTATAATAACTCTTCTGTTCTCCTGACGCAAGGCCTACACATTGGAGACAACATTTTAGAAACAGCAGAAAAATCAGATGATTCTTGGGAGTCCTAGCTCTCTGGTCACATCTTTGGAAAGAAAAGACAGAGAACACTTCACCAGCCACAAGTAATTACATGGAGAATGTTTTAGTTAGGGTTTCCATTACTGTGAAGAGACACCATGAGCAAGGCAGCTCTTATAAAGGACAACATTGAATTGGGGCTGGCTTACTGGTTCTGGGGTTCAGTCCATTATCATCATGGCAGGAAGCATGGCAGTGCCCAGGTAGGCATGGTGCTGGAGGAGCTGACAGTTTACATCTTGATCTGAAAACCTCTGGAAGAAGACTGGCTCCCATGTGGCTAGGAGGAGGGTCTCAAAACCCAGCCCCACAGTGACATACTTCCTCCAACAAGGTAACACCTAGTCTAACAAGGCCATACCTACTCCAATAAGGCCATGCCTCCTGATAGTGCCACTCCCTGGGCCAAGCATATTTAAACCAACACAGGGAAAAGCAACCTTCTTACATCAAATTCCATTAGGATTTTCCAAGGACCAACTCCTCCCTCTCTCAACTACCTTAGAGCAGCCATGGACACTGTGGCTAGTAGTCATGTCTCAGCCAACACTGGTAGTCTACTATATTTCCTGGTAGTTCCAAACTGTGGGAGCCTAATAAAGCAAACTGTAATGAACGGACAGACAGGCTGCAGTAATATGGAGCTCTCAGGTTGTTTGTTCTTCATGATAATTTGAGTTAGATAGACTAGAGGGCCTCGTCTATACAACTACAACTAGGAGATAAAATCCTGATAAATAAAGCATTCTCTTGTTGCTTAAGGAACAGTACATAATTAAGAGGGCTGTTGATCCTAATGAGGTGGTACTGCCAAAGCGAACCAACAGTACTTCTGGACCAAAGAATGCTTCTTATTTGAATGGATGTTGCTACAAGCTAAGGAGCCACTTTGATTATTAGAAAGCTAAAGAATGAGCTTTGCTAATGAAGCAGTCTGACCTGGATATAGAGATGGACCTAAGGAAACATCAAGTATTACATTCTGTAGGAATCCACTGGCTATGAACAGACGATATCAGGGCTCTGTCCACTCCAGATCTGCAATTCTTGTGCTGAGTACATAAGCAAACAAGTCCAGAGACTTCCAGAAGGAAAGTACCAGAAAAATGCAAGCTGACACAGTATGTAATTTAAAATATAGCAGTAAACCTTAAGCTTAATTCAAGGAATTTTAAGGGATTGTCATTTTTATTCCTACTCAAAGGTGTCAGTGAATCTTACATAAGTGCCAAATTTATTCTAATATGTATATTTTAGGGCCTCTTATGGGTAAACCACCATTGTAACAAGTCAGAAGAAAAGGGAAGATCTCCAGCTACCAAAACTGGGGTCCAACTGTGGCTCTATTTCTCAAAAAAAGCTGTGGGATTAGGGTATATTACTTGAACCTTTTTAGCTTTCAAAAGTCACAGAGAAAAGGATGGTTCCTCTCTAGGTGGCAGTGAGGCTCAAGTGAACTGTCCAAGCACTTCACAAATATCAAGGTACTGTGTAGCACAGAAAGTTCTTTTGAACTTCATGAGGTTAAGTATGGAAATATGGAGTAGCACAAGACAGCAAAGGTCTCTCCTACTACATTAACAGTACTTATAAAATGGATCCCTACTCCAAAGCACCTTACCATGAAGGAAGTACTCTTTCCTGCCTCATAGTTTCATACTTACACTGCTCCACCATATCTGTGAACATAGCACAAGCACATGGCAAATAAAACTGCAGATCTGGCCAGTCCATGAGATCAATGGAAATGAAGCTGAAGGCTGCTCAATTCAGGCAGGGTTACTACTGTGATAACTAAAGAAACTCTATTTTATGCTTGCCATCCATCTTGCTACCTAGTAGCTATTTGTCTCTGACTCAAGCTCTTGGAAGGTAAATCCTTAAAATCCTGACTCACTGAGCCCAATCCTCAAATGTACAGCCATGACCATCCACTTTTTATGATATGAGTAACTGCTTTTCTGGCTTTTGTAAACTGCTAATGCAGACATTCAAGTACTTTTCTGGTATTTGCCTTTAAAACCCTTCTTTAATCTGCCCCTGAGTTGCACATGTCTGATTTGTCTTAGAGATTGTGGTCCTACTAGCAGTCTTTTTTTTTAGTCTTTTTTTATTAAACTAATAAAATTTATTTTAAAATATACAACTCAGTATTGACATTTTTAAGTCATCAAAATATTTATAACAGTTAAATACCTCTTAAACATAAATGATATCTTCTGAAGCTAAAAGTGATATGCACTCAACCAGATTTTAAAATCTATTTGGAACATTAAACATGATAGAAGTAGAAAAATGTCTCTTATGAAGTCCTCTAATAAAGGAAATTGAGACAAGTTCCTGATTAGACAGAAACTGTTCCATTTCTAAGGGAGAATATGCAGTGTAACTGCGGCTTTATCAAATGAGTTGGGTAGTGTTCCTTCTGTTTCTATTTTGTGGAGTAGTTTGAAGAGTATTGGTATTAGGTCTTCTTTGAAGGTCTAATAGAATTCTGCACTAAACCATTCTGGTCCTTCTTTTGGTTGGGAAATTTTTAATGATGCTTTCTATTTCTTTAGGGGTTATGAGACTGTTTAGGTGGTTTATCTGATCCTGATTTAACTTTGGTATTTGGTATCTGGCTAGAAAATTGTCCATTTCATCCAGATTTTCTAGTTTTGTTGAGTATAGACTTTTGTAGTAGGATCTGATGATTTTTTGGATTTCCTTGGTTTCTGTTGTTATATCTCCCTTTTCATTTCTGATTGTTAATTTAGATACTGTCCCTGTGATCTCTGATTAGTCTGGCTAAAGGTTTATCTGTCTTGTTGATTTTCTCAAAGAACCAGCTCCTGTTTTGTTGATTCTTTGTATAGTTCTTGTGATTTCTACCTGGTTGATTTCAACCCTGAGTTTGATTATTTCCTGATGTCTAGTCCCCTTGGATGTATTTGCTTCTTTTTGTTCTAGAGCTTTCAGGTGTGCTGTCAAGATGCTAATATATGCTCTTTCCAGTTTCTTTTTGGAGGCACTCAGAGTTGAGTTTTCCTTTTAGCACTCTTTTTATTGTGTCCCATAAGTTGTCCCTTCATTTTCATTAAATTATGAAAAGTCTTTAATTTCTTTATTTCTTCCTTGACCAAATTATTACTGAGTAAGACATTCTTCAGCTTCCATGTGTATGTGGGCTTTCTGTTGTTTTTGTTGCTATTGAAGACCAGCCTTAGTCCATGGTGATCTGATAGGATGCATGGGATTATTTCAATCTTCATGTATCTGTTGAGGCCTGTTTTGTGACCAATTATGTGGTCAATTTTGGAGAAGGTACCATGGGATGTTGAGAAGAAGGTATATTCTTTCATTATAGGATGAAAAGTTCTATAGATATCTGTTAAATCCACTTGGTCCATACCTTCTGTTAGTTTCAATGTGTCTCTATTTAGTTTTTGTTTCCATTATCTGTCTATTGATGAGAGTGTCCCACTATTATTGTGTGAGATGCAATGTTTGCTTTGAGCTTTAGTAAAGTTTCTTTTATGAATGTAGGTGCCCTTGCATTTGCAGCATAGATATTCAGAATTGAGAGTTCTTCTTGGTAGATTTTTTTCCTTTGATGAGTATGAAATGTCCTTCCTTATCCTTTTTGATAACTTTTGGTTGAAAGTTGATTTTATTCGATATTAGAATGGCTACTCCAGCTTGTTTCTTTGAACCACTTGCTTGAAAAATTGTTTTCCAGCCCTTTACTCTGAGGTAGTGTCTGTCTTTGAGTCTGAGGTGTGTTTCCTGTATGCAGCAAAATGCTGGGTCCTGTTTACATATCCAGTCTTTTATTCTATGTTTTTTTTTTATTGTGGACTTGAGTCCATTGATATTAAGAGATATTAAGGAATAGTGATTGTTGCTTCCTGTTATTTTTGATGTTATTTTTATGCTTGTGTGGCTATCTTCTTTTGTGTTTGTTGAAAGATTACTTTCTTGCTTTTTATAGAGTGTAGTTTTCCTCCTTGTGCTGGTGTTTTGCATCTATTATCATTTGTAGGGCTGGATTTGTGGGAAGATATTGTATAAGTTTTTGTCATGAAATATCTTGGTTTCTCCATCTGTGGTAATTGAGAGTTTTGCTAGATAGATATAATAGTCTGGGATGGCATTTGTGTTCTCTTAGGGTCTGTATAACATCTACCCAGGATCTTCTAGCTTTCATAGTCTCTAGTGAGAAGTCTGGTGTAATTCTGATAGGTCTGCCTTTATATGTTACTTGACCTTTTCCCCTTACTGCTTTTAATATTTTTTCTTTGTCTTATACATTTTGTGTTTTGACTATAATATGACAGGAGGAATTTCTTTTCTGGTCCAATCTGTTTGGAGTTCTGTAGGCCACTTGTATGTTTATGGCGTCTTTCTATATGTTAGAGAAGTTTTCTTCTATTTGTTGAAGATATTTATTGGCCCTTTAAGTTGAGAATCTTCACTCTCTTCTGTACCTATTATCCTTAGGTTTGGTCTTCTCATTGTGACCTGGATTTCCTGGATGTATTGGGTTAGGAGCTTCTTGCATTTTACCTTTTTTTTCCCTATTGTGTCATTGTTTTCTATGGTATCTTCTACCCCTGAGATTCTCTCTTCTATCTCTTGTATTCTGTAATTGATGCTTGTGTGTATGACTCCTGATCTCTTTCCTAGGTTTTCTATCTCCAGGGTTGTCTCCCTTTGTGATTTCTTTATTGTTTCTATTTCCAGTTTTAGATCCTGAATGGTTTTGTTCAATTCTTTCACCTGTTTGGTTGTGTTTTCCTGTAATTCTGTAAAAGGAATTTTTATGTTTCCTTTTTAAGGGCTTCTAGCTGTTTACCTGTGTTCTTCTGTACTTCTTTAAGGGAGTTATTTATGTCCTTCTTAGAGTCCTCTATCATCATCATGAGATGTGATTTTAAATCAGAATCTTGTTTTTCTGGTGTGTTGAGGTATTCGGGGATTGCTGTGGTGGGAGAACTGGATTTTAATGATGCCAAGTAGCCTTGATTTCTGTTGCTTGTGTTCTTGCCCTTGCCTTTTGCCAACTAGTTATCTTTGGTGTTAGCTGGTCTTGCTGTCTCTAACTGTGGCTTGTCCTTCCTGCAAGCCTGTGTGTCAGTACTCCTGGGAGACTAGTTCTCTCTGGAAGGAATTTGGGTATCGAGAGCTGTGGCTCTAGGGTCAGCTCCTGGGTGCAGACAGAAACCAGAAGGATCTTGTCCCTGGCTGTTCCTTGGTTCCTGTGTCCTGATGGCTCTGGCAGGGTCCCTCTTGGGCCAGGAATTTGAACAGAGTTGGTGGTCTTACCTGTGCTCACAGGTGTGTTGGCACTCCTGGGAAACCAGCTCCTTCCCAATGGTATTTGGGTATGGAGCGCTGTGGCACAAGATCAGCTCCAGGTGCAGACAGAAACCTCCTACTAGCAGTTTTTATAAATTTGGCTAATTATATTCTAAATTGAGTCTGGAGGTCTTTCTTTCTTTGGGGGTTTTGAACTTCAAAATACCACAGATCAGGGAGCTAGAGTGGAAGTAGCGAGATTCCAAGGAAGAGAGAAAAAAGAGTAAGGTTAATAAGATGTACCAATGAAAATTATTTGGATATCATAACTTTAAACAAAGGTTCATGGAGAAGGACAGAATCAAATGTGAAAATTTTGTAAATAGTGTATTGTTTGGGATCATGGGCTGCAAAATTGAAGTATAAAGAATTTAATGTTGGGAAGTCAAATAATTTTGTTGGAAGTTTTTGTTTTCATATCCGAATTAAATTTACTGGCTTTGTGGTATAAATCTGAAGTCCCAGCACTCAAGGATGAGAGAAGTTCATAGCCAGCAGGGTACATACACAATCACCCTGTCACAACAGCAAATAAAAAACGCAAACAAGTTTATTCTGTTCATTCCTTAAGAATTAGCCAATAGCATGAACTAGTATATTCAATATAATGTTCAACATTATGAATATTATATTGTTCATAAGCAAATAAGAAGGTAAGCAAAAGTTTATTCTGTTCACTCCTTAAGAATTAGTCAATAGTATAAACTAGTATACTCAATATAATGATCAACATAATATAAACTTAATTTATAACTTTTAAGATTAGTTTTCAATAAGCCTATCTATTGTTGTCGATTTGGGTTGGGTTTTTTTTCTGTTTTCTATGATCTGCTTTGGTCAGTGTTTTCAGTATACTCACTTTCAGGTATCTATTTTTTTCTGTTATCAAACATTTTAGATAATGGGGATCTTATGCAATTGTAGAATTGGTGCTGCTACTTTTACTATTTTCTAGCATTAACCGCCTCCTAAAGCCCAAAAGAGGGGAAAAAAATGAGCTGCCAGGGTCTGGGTGTCACTATGTCAGAATCAAAGCCAAGATGACTTAGAAACAATACAGCAAGAAAGAAGTGAGGCAGGATTGATTCCTGTTTATCAGTCTAGGTGCATGGTGCTCCAGAAAAGGAAATCGCAAAGATCAATAGGAGGGAAGAATGTCTAGGCTTATACCTCTATGGTTACTAGGCTGAATCAGACTCTCTGGCTTGCCAGTTACATATACAACTTTACCCTCACCAATACCTCTATTGTCTCCTCCTTAAACTTAAGAGACCAAAATGTTCATTAAAAATAGTTGGAGTTTCAGGCATCCTTGATGGAATCTTTAAAGAGACAATGATGCTATTGTTAGTACCCATAAGAACAATGGGTTCATCTTGAGTATCACCAAGACTGAAGAATTAAGCATCTCAAAGGTCTTAGTATTTAGTACTTAGTACTTAAGTTCCCAGGCCATCATTTGACAAATGTCTGCACAAGATTGGATCTCTGAGTGCTACCAGACAACCATAAGCACAAAATCATAATTCTGTCAGCATGGTTATGTGACCTCAAGTGACCCAAAATTTCCAACCATCAGCTAGTCTGGGACTTGAGTGATGTCTTAGGTCAAATAATCTACAAGCACCTACCAGAGAAGAGGATTCATATTCTTAACCCATGCTCCTTGTGGTAGTTTGAATAGAAATGGTCTCCATAGGCTCATATATTTGAATATTTGGTCATAGGGAGTGGCACTAATTGACAGAGATTAGGAGGTATGGCTTTGTTGGTGTAGGAGTAGCCTCGCTTGGAAAAAGTGTTACTAGGGGTGGGTTTTTGGAGTTTCAAATGCTCAACTCAGACCCAGTGCCCCTCTATTCCTGCTTCTTGCAGATTCAGGTATAGCCTGGGAGGGACTTTGTTCTGTGCTAGGTATTTGACACAAACATCATTGAATCAATGCTATTTCAGAGCCCAGCATCCCCTGTCCAGACCCTTGGGCCCTTCACTATATCTACATTCCTCATGACTCAGCTGCGCTCTGCCTAGAGCCTCTTTTCCTGCTGTTTAGGGAATAAGAGCGCCTGGGCTGACTGATATCCCCCTCAGGTCTCACTGCTGCTGAAAGTTAAAAGCACAGCAGTTTACTGGAGCAGTTTATGCCAGAGGGTTTGCGTTGTGAGGTGCATCTAATAAGTGGTACTCAAAGCCTGCACGTGAGGAAAGAGTCCATCCTGCTGGACAGGAAAGAAAGGATACTTTCATTCAACAACTATTATTCAAATAGCAGTCTCTACCCTGAGCTTTGCATAACTTTTCTTATTTAAGCCTTAAAACAGCCCCTAAAGAAGAGTATAAGCCTTTTAGTTTTATAACTATAGATTGATCTAAAAAATAAGAATACATTTCCCACTGTCACACAGCTAAAATACCACTGAGCCAGGACTCACATGCACATCACATCAGGTTCCAAAACAATATCTTTCGACCCAGCCTAGAGGCTGCCATGAAAGATCATGTGGTAGACATGCCTACTGTCATCTCGGCATTTTCTGAGCAGCAATGAACAAAGCTAAAACGTCATGATTCAGCTTCTCTGAAATTATGGTTCACCAATAAAACAAGCTGAGCTGGTGGGACCTCTCTAAATTAGATGTATTCAGATCCCCTTTGGCTTGGTTCTTTCCTCTTCATGCTTTTCCTGTTTAGAACATAGAACCCTAACCCTAGACCATGGAAGCTAGAGGCTTTTAGATAAATTCTGAACTTATTTAGGTGTCTTATCTAGATAAATCTAGATGAAAGAAAATGATTGTATGTTATTTAAACCACTGCTGTTGACTGGTCTCTTTTTCTAGCAGCTAGGTAGAGTCCTACCAAGCACAGACTGGGTGATATTTATCAGCTCTTTAAGGAAGATCTTATTACTCCTGTTAGCATTCCTTCTAGGCTTTGCCCAACAGTTACCAGTCAATAGCCAAATAGGCATGATTTGTTATAAAACAAGCTGTTTGGCCCCTTGTTGCTCTCTCTGCCTCTTCTTTCTCTCCATGACCCCTTTCTCCCCCACTTCCCTCCTTTAGCCCTCCCCTTCTTTCTCCACATGTACCTGGCTGGCCTCTTCCCCCCCACACCTCTCTCTGCCTTTCCCTCCCCTCTTCTCCCACCCCCCACCCTGCCCACTCTGCCCTGACACCAAGCCAAGCTACTGTCTACACTTCCTCGCTCTGGCAGCCACAGCCCATCACCACACTGTACCATGTACCTCTCACACTGCACTGCTTAGATTTGTCTTTATGTTTGTCTCTGCCATCTTTCTGCCATTCCATTCTAAAATACACAACACTTCTGCCACTCTACTCTAAGTTTTACTCTTGTCTTTTCTCCACAGGCAGAGCTAACGCTTCACCGCTATCTTATTTGAGGGTGGCCACATGACTATCCACCATCTGTGTTATGGGCAGTCCCCACTTCACTGTCTTTAGGAGAATGGCCAGATTTAATGTCTCCAAAGACACTTTCCAATTAAGATTAGGTTTTCCTTCTATCTTGCCTTGGTAAATAATTATTTTAATATAAATTTAAAGATTTACAACAGTAGTAAAAAGGATTAAAAGATTCTTAAAAGATCACGGCCTTAAATATATGTTTAGCTTTGTTTATGCTAAGGCTATTAAGTTACAAAGTTAATTAAGTCTCTCTCTCTCTCTCTCTCTCTCTCTCTCTCTCTCTCTCTCTCTCTCTCTCCTTGTCTCTACTCCTTCTCAACTCACCTTCCCCATGTCCTAAATAAACTTTATTCTACACTATATCCATCATATGGTTGGTACCTCAGGAGGAAGGGATGGATGCCTCAGCATGGGCCCACCTAGGCATCCCTCCCACCTTACCATACCACGCTCTATCAAACATATCCTGACTCCTTTTTATAAAAAAAAAAAAACCACAACAATCCCAAATCAAGTCAACCATCTCACTTGGCCTAATCCATCTCTCCAGGAAGAATGTCTCTGTTCTTCCATGCCACAAGACTGATTCTAGGAAGCCCTGACACAGCCATAGATGACACCCTATCAAATATCAGTATTCCTAAGTTCCAGAATTCAAAAGCAGGTGTCATTTCTTACCTTCAGAAACTGTTGACTCTGGAAGGACCTTATATATTGACACATAAGGTTACAGAGACCCTGAGGTCTCTGCCAATAGCACTTGACTTCTGTGTTATCCACAGAAAACATCCAGTTTCTTCAGGAAATCTATTATCTTACAACCACGCCCTCCCACCCCCAATTCCCACCACATAGAACTTTGTTGCAGTATCTGTAACTGTAAGAAACATCATGTGACTTAAGGGGCCTGACAAGCATCCTATCTCCTGGCATCTGCAGGAGTTGTTGATCAGAACCCTTGTACAATAGCAGAGTCTCTCCAGTCCAGAGCTAAGAAGACAGCTTACATAATCAGAGATGGTTTATCAAAGCAAATTACACATGCAACTGATTCTATCTACCTAGAGCCTAGGGACTCTCTGACAGAATAAATACACTGTACATGTTTTGTTTAGAGATGGATGTTTAGAAATGGTGTTCTGAAGGCTCTGCATCTATTGATGCTTCTTTTAAGCATGGTGAACTTTGCAGACTGTGACCAGGCCAGTCAGTCAACATGGTCTCCAGCACAGGAGTGAGGATTAAAAAGAAAAAAGACAATTAGACAACATTGTAGCATGACCCCAGCCAGTTCTGAGGCTGAAGGCAAGTTTATTTTCTCCCAATCTGCTTTTATACCATTTTATTTACATGCAAGTATTTAGGTCAGTTCTAGGTTGAGGAACTAGCAATACAGTAAATGTAAATAGTCAAGGAACAAGTAAGGCAATAAGCAAAGTCCCATGATCACTCCTCTGATCACTGTTTCTAAGGGCTTGTCAGGATGATCAAAATATCTGAGCCTATTTCCATGTCCTAGCCCACAGTCATATTCATGCCTGAGGCCCATTTCTTTGTTCAAGCCTAAGATTTAGATTCCTGACTGAAATTATCTCCTTGTTTTAGCCTAAAATTAGATTCCTGCCTGAAGCCCATTTCCTTGTCCTTGGCCAATGTCAGATTCCTGCCAAGTGTCCCCAAAAGCTTTCCACAAGATTGACTTTTCTAAAACAAAACAAAACAAAACAAAACAAAACAAGACAAAAAATAAAATAAAAAATTAAAAAAGGGATAATGCATTGATTGTAGGGTCCAGAGGGAGGGGTATAGTAAAAAAAAAAATCAGAATATACAGTTCTAAATTCAGGAAAAAGCTAAAACAATGTTTCTTTGTAGAGTGTAAGCTTAATCAGAATTCTCTGAAGAATGCAGCTAACTTAAGTATTGTAAGTCCTGACCTCAAATTCATACCTTATTTTTGTACCTTTTCTGTGTTGCCCTTGTCTCTCCCACTCTCCAGGGAACATATGGTGGCTGGAGATATGGCAATACAACAAATGGATTTTATTGGAAAATGGCTTTAGCCTAATAACCAAGATGTGGACAAGTCACTTTGTTATCTTCAAGTTCTCGTAAAGGGCACTCTTTCAGTTGGAGGACCAGTGACCCTCCACACAACTAGAGGAAACAGAATGGTTGCTGGCTTCTCCACCCCTCCCCACCCTTATCCCAAAAGACATACACAATACCAGAATGGGTACACAGTAGTCACTCAATATACAAATTAAATAGAATTGGATGTTCATAGTCTGTATCTTAGACTTCTTCTAAATGTAACTGTTTTATAACCATGAGAATGACCTCTCAGGTCTTTCATACACACTTTTTACCTGCAGTCTATGCTTCAGGGCATAGTTTCCCAACTAACACCATGGACATAATGGGCTAATATATCTCCATGTAGGATCTCCCCTCCCCAGCCTGGGACTCTGTGTTCTATAAGGGTAGAAGTCTGCCATTCTAATGCTTCTAAGTCCAGGAAGAGAAAAGACAGAGAAGTGGGTGCAGTGAGGATGAAAGAGTAGCTGGAGTGTTACTAAGAGAATAAGAGTTCCTGGAGTATGGCTAAGAGAATGAGGGTCTCAACATGAGGACCTCTCCAGTTCACACAAAGGGGCTGCAACTATCTGTAAGGAAACAGTGAGTGAAGAATGAACTAAGGCTAACACCTCTAGGAACGTGGCAAGATTGCTGTTTGGAGAAGGATTCACTTCTCAGCATGTACCACGGAGGCCTCTAAAGAATGAAGAGAGGTTCCCTTTCCAAATGAGTGGATATTGTGGCTGAGAACTTGTGTTCTCTCCAGAGGTTGTATTAATTGATTGCTTGCTCCAAACTATCAGCATGAAAGAGAAGAAGAAGAAACTGTATGAGGCTCTCTGAGATCAACATCCACTGTATTAGCCTTTGATTTATACTTCTCCCCCTTGAAAAGCAAAGGCCCTAAGTTTATGGATGTATTTATTAGGTGACAAAAAACTCCTGTCACCTAAGTAATGACTGGTAACTGACCAGGCTAAAACATTAGTGTAACCTTCACACAAAGCTGTCCTCTGGTCCCACAGTCCAGAACTGCTCCCTCATGAGATGTAGAAATTAAAAACAGCTCAGTTCATGAGTTCCTCTTCCCAGAGTCCTTCCTGGCTTCTCTAGTGATCTTATACCCCTTATGTCTTGAATAGGAAGGATTTCCTGAAATGGAGGTCAGATGGACTGCTGCCATGATTTTATCCTGCTTCTGTGTTCCTGTTACTCCAAGAGAGATGATACAGGACTTGATACAGGACTTGAGAAACTCCATTCATTTCCAAATTTTGGTTTGATGACGTTAATTTTAATCCCATTTAGTATCAGGCATACTTCTGAATAACAATCTATACTTAAAGTATTAAAACCTGTATCTGTAGGTTTGTTTTGTAGTTGAAGTCTAACATTTTACCCAGTTCTACTTGCCTAGGCCATGCTGGCTTCAAGAAAGAAATATAAAAGAAGGAAGACAGTGAGGGATAAGTTACTCTGAAGACTGTTTGAAAAAGTCACATAGAAACCTACTGTGTTGTTTTGAATGAGAATGGCTCCCACAGGCTCATAGATTTCAATAGTTGGTCACCAAGGAATGATACTATTTGAAAGGATTAGGAAATACGTCCCTGTCGGAGGAAGTATGTCCCAGGGGTGAGCTTTGAGATTTCAAAAAGCCCATTCTAAGCCCAGTCTTTCTATTCTGACTGCCTACAGATCTTGATGTAGAACTCTCAGCTCCTTCTCCAACACTATGTCTTCCTGCATGATGTCATGCTTCCTATTATGATGACAATGACTGTTATGACTATATTATAATGACTAATTATTTGAAACTGTAAGGAAACCCCAATTAAATGCTTTCCTTTATAAGAATTGCTGTGTTCATGGTGTCTCTTCATAGCAATAGAACATGGCAAAAAACCTACTATTGAAGATGCTTCCTAACTGTACATATACCTATAATAAGAGTTTAAATGGAACTATCCTATAGCAGTACAGCAATGCCCATACCAGACATCATAGCTAACAAATAAAAAGATCAGTGCCAGGAGTGGGTTACTTCTTTTAGTGTAGTTGACCAGTGAAGTCCCATAGACCACCCTCTCCCTGAAACACTGCAAGCTATTACCAATACTTTTGGCTGAAGTGGAAATTTCTGGTTTCTTTGGAGACTCAGTTGCATCATATGTTTCTGGAAACTATCTAATGAGAAGATGCTTTAGTGAAGCAACCATGTGAGAGGATGTTTTGCTGAAAATGGACATGTGGTGTTTTTCTGGAAGTTACTTGGAAAAAGGGCATATAATGTTTTGCTGGGGCAGACACTTGAGAGGATACATAATGTTTGGAAAGGGTGTAAGTATAACCCAACAGACAGTGAGTGACACTCAGGCTTTGGTGCCTCTTGCCACTCTTCGCTGGTCTTCATTGGGCTTTGCTGACCCTCATCTTTACTGACAATGCTCTGGCATTGGGTTGTCTTGCCTTCTTTGATGATCATCCCTTGTTGTGACTTTGTAAAGAGAAATGCACCAAAGAACTTCTCATGCTATTCAACAGCTTCTCGATGCTTCTGCTGACTCTGGCCAATTAGCAGAGACTCACGGTTTCTTCTGAATCAAATTGCCTTGCTGATTCATGAATGCAAGTGGATCGAGCTACTGCTGCCGGTTTGTGTGAACTGAACTGCAGATGTCCTAACAACGAAGATTGGACTCACCTCAGAGAACTATTTCTAAACAGGTCCACATCTCCCATTGCCCCATTACCAACTTTCTTTTCCACTAATTCTGGTGAGTGGTGGACTAAAAGTGAGGTAAAAGTGTTTAAGAACCCTTATTAAAGTAGGTTTGGAAAAATCTAAGCCTACATTTGGTTATCCTCTAGAACAGTGGTTCTCAATCTGTGGACTGCAAATCCTTCAAACTGGTAGAAGACATGTCTTGACTATTTGTCACTGTAATGAGAGGAAATAATTAACTTCTATAACAAAGAGAAAAGCAGGGCTGCCCTTTGTTGAGTATCTATTTTGTGACCTATAGGCTTTGAACTAAATAGTTTTCTATTATCTCATTTAACCTTTTCCCAAACTATCTCCTTATATGAATAAACAAAGGCTTTAATGCAACAGTTCTCAGTCTCTGGGTTCTACCACATTGAGGGTTGAACAACCCTTTTTTAGGGATCACCTAACATAGATATTTATATTGCATTTCATAAGAGTAGCAAATTTACAGTTATAACATAGCAACAAAAATAATTTTATGGTTAGAGTTCAGCACAACATGATGAACTGTATTAGGGGTCACAGCTTTAGGAAGGCTGAGAATCACTGCTCTAGAGTTTGACACAGCAGGGCAGTTACACATATAAACTCACAGTGGTTGTCACAATATATACAAGAACCGTGCAAACTCAAGCCAGTAAAATCTCAGCATGGAAAAGGAAGGGATGCACAGATCTCACCCTTAGCTGAGAAGCTATTAAAATTGGCAATTAATGGTTGCTAAGAAATTGATATGTGCTAGAGGGAAAGTCAGTTTTCTTTAAGGGTGTGGCCCCTGGTATGTACACCACATTCTAGTGGAATATCCATCGATTGGATTGATAGGTAGTTTTTTTAAAAAGACACCAAAAGTTAGCTGTGTAGAGATGGGAGGTATATATGCGAGAAGTTGAGGGAGAAAGGTGAATTTGATCAAAATATATTGTACAAAACCCTTAAAGCTAATTAAAATGATGGAAAACATAAAAATAAAAAATACAGTCTGGGGTGTAGCTCAGTTTTAGGGTACTTGTCTAGCATGTGCAAGCCCTGGGTTTGATCTCTCAAACAATTAAAAATAAAATGAAATGACAAAGTAAAATAAAAATGAAGAAAAGAAAAAAAATCAAGGCTAAATGCTATTTAACAAGGCCACTAGCCTTAGACTCTACCCAATTATATTAACAGGTAAACTACCTTCACCTCCCATTTGACCATGTGTCATATCAAGTAAATTTATCATAGCAACAGTCTTCAAATATAAAAACACAAGTACATAGATTAGACAGATGGTTGTGAATATATTTATTTACATAATAAATTTGCTATGAAAAATCTAAAGGATTTTCCATTTTCATAAATTTTGAATTTAAAAATGTTTTTATTTTTATGATTACATTTACTATACTCACAAATTACTTTATTAGACCTCTACATATCCATCGCTAGATGATGATGCAATGTTACTTTTAAAAGAACATCTCTTTTGGCTTTGAAATTTTCTTTATGTTTTAATAACTAATAAATATTCTTATAATTCATGAAAATCTTACGGACCCTAGATAAGTAATTGGTAAGTTGCTCTACACTTCCCTCTTCCCTCCAGGAGCATCATAACCAGGTCCAGTCCCCTTTCTAGTGGATCTCAACGAGGCCGGTCCTGTAAGCTGGCTGCTGTGCAGCATTGCTGCTAGGTTCCACTTGCTGTCTCACTATTATCCAAATGACCACAGCTCTGAAATTTTCTTCCTTCTCTCAGGGGTTAAGGCTCTTGCTATAGAATGTTTACATAAAATTCCCTGAGCAACTGGTTTTTCTGTCTGCTATTTTGTGCCCTGCCCCCAAACAGGAGAGACTAAAGAGGGTGAGTCTCAACCGGTCAATCTCCTGCATCCCTGCATGAGGAGTAAACTTGCCAGGGGTAAAGCTGCCAGCACCCTGTATCTGACTACATCTCGGGATCCTAGGAAGCTGGTGTGACATGCCAGAGGGACCCGTTTAGCCAGGCTCTTATTTAGACAGAACCTCACCCTCTTCAGAGGATCTTTATGAAAAATAAACGATGTTCTGACTCAGAAAGATGTTCTGTCCTCAGGATATTGTCTCTACTAAGAACAGCACCATTTCAACAACACTTTTGTCTTCGTGGATACATATTTGTACCGAAAAGATTTTCTGAAGGAAATTCCATTAATACAATTTAATTTCTGAACAATTCTTTTAAGTAGTCCTGTTAAATCTTTTCCAGTTTTTTCTATCTCTATTCATACTGTATTTCACAGAATTTATTTTTACTGAAGTCTAGTTTCTCCATGGAGATGTTATTTAAACTTCATCTTATCAATCATTTTGTTTTTTTTAAAAATACTGAATATTATGAGTGTAACTTTTCCCACAACTTTTATAGACAATTATTTCTACAAAGTTCAATGGTTCTGAGTCATAGTCACATATCAGAATTTTACATAGTACAAATTTGAATTTCATTTCCACAAGTGATACCCACTGTAACTTTCATGGAATTTCATCAATTCTATGTAATTGTGTCTCTTTCAGAACATAGTCACATGTTTATACCTTCAGATATTCCAAGGCCATGGCCTGTTTCAAAGGACTGCCTTGTATATGAGGGATCTCGAGGATGCAAGCCTTAGAGTCAGACTATCTAGGCTAAGCTGGGAAAATAATCTTTATGGTTTCTTGTGTACTAAATGGAGTCACTATTAGTCCCTAAACCATAAAGTTCTTGTAACAATTAAAAGTATCACATATCCAAAGTGTTTTGCTCTCATGACACATAGGCTATCTAAGAATTGGTAGCTCTTGTTATTGCTCAAACTACTTTAAAGACAATCGGTAAGAAACTATCTGAAGCCCCATGACTTAAACTATCAGCAATTTATGTCTCAATACTACTGCATTTTATATATATGTACACACACACACACACACACCATCTTGTATTTATCTGTTCATCTGTTGAAAAAAGGGTTTTCCCCTTTGCTACTGTGAACATTGCTAGGATTAACCATAAGGTACAGCCCAGAAGGCTGGTAGAGCACAAGCAGGAGTGAAGTACTGATATATAATACACTATGGATCAACACTGAGAGCATCATGTTAAGTGAAAGAAGCTAGTTACAGAGTCTGTCTCCATAGAAACAAAAGGCAGATTGGGCTAGATGGGGGAAGAGATGAAGAGTGACTATTTAATGAAATAGCTGCTTTTGAAGAGATGGAAATGCCCTAAAGCTAGTGAGGAGAAGGTCACACAACGTTGTAAATGTACTTTTAAATGCCATCAAATTGTATTCCCTAAAGACCCAATCTTATGTGAATTTCACTTCAATTTTAAAAATCACAACCAAAGCAATTCATTATTTCTAGAGAGTTGGAAGGGTTCCTTCTGGCAGGAGGGCTGCTCTTCCACCCATGTCCTCATTTTCCAGAGGCAACCCCTAGCTTTACAAACCCCAGTGCCTAGGAACCAACCAAGCTTCTGTTTGGTGGTATGCAAGAGACCAAGAACAAATCACTTGCCTAGTCCCAGAGTCAGTATGCATGAAGGCTGTACAAGTGTATTGACTCCAGGAGGCATAACTCACTGGGCGCCGTTCCTGTGACAGCCTTTGACAGGCCCCATTCTGATCATCTACTTCAAGTCAGGCCTGGGTCTGAAAAGATTTGCTCCCGACTAATAGGACTTTCAGGCTGTAGCTTTAGAATAAGGAGATACAAGGCTTAAACCTATCTTGTCTTTTCAGAATGGAACGACTGGACTTCCTTCAGCAGTTCTTTTTCCAGGCTTCTCCCTTATTCAATTTCACTGGTTTTGATCAGAGCCCATCTTGTTCTCAACCCTGATCACAATTTAATATGAAACAGATGAATGGGCAGCAGGACAGACTCAATAAAACAGTCTTCACAGTGTCTAACTCTGTGGGCTGTGCACAAAACCACTCTGACATTCCTGGGGAGTTAATCCTATCAACAATGGCCAGGGTCAGCTCTACTCTGAAAAAACACCCCCACCCAGGCGGCCTGGCAGGCAGAATATCCCCAGTGTGCTTAAAGATAACAAGATTGGTTTCCAGGAGACAAGCAACTACAATAGCTGACTGAAATCATGCAAGATTGGCACTGTCATGATCCCCATGTTAAAAATGAAAAATATACTGGAACACTGCCCTGCCAAAAAGTCCTTGCTAGAGTGAAAGGCCCATTGCCTTCAGCTACTGGTTTCTTCAGACCTCATCCAAAGGCATGCTTTTCCTATTTGGGCAGCAGCCATGGTGGAAACACCACCGTAGGGAGTGTATGTTCCATGAGCTCCATGAGCATTGCTGGTTATCCTCTCCTTTTGTCCTATTTTTCTGCTTCCCCTCTATCTCACACATGACAATCTATAATAAAATATCCCAGAGGCCGATACCATCTCTGTTCTGTTTCCAGAAATCCTACATGCTAGAGAGAATCTAAACCTCTTCAATATCCAGCAAGAACCTGGAACTCAGAGCTGTGGCTCGTCACCTCAGCAGACCAACTACAGCTTGGAGTCAGCCAGCATAATGTATCAGGTGGAATAAGAATCTCTGTGAATCAAAAGGGTGCAAAGAAGCAGTGGCTTAAGCATCACAGTTGTTTCTTTGTCTTTCACAGAAATACCTAGAGGGCTCTAGCCTAGAGCTGGCATGGGGAATCCACAGAACCTTCACTCTCCCTCATATACACACCAGAAAAATGGTCCTCAGAGTGGTCAAACAACTTGCCCAGTATCCTGCAGCCAGGACTGTGTGTCATGTTGCAAAGCCAGTGCACTAATTACTGCCACCACTCTGCCTTTGCTCCTCCGACTTCTATCCTGCACTGGTCCCACACATTGTCAAGGTGATTGGGGGCATAGGGTGGCTGATTGAAAAAGCCCTACACTGGGATGACAGACAACTCCCCATCGTAACTTCTGCGGATTCATAGGTCACTACAATTTCTAGCAGGCCTCTCACCCTTCCCATGCAGGCAGACGGACACGGATGGAAACCCTTCCAGAAGAGAGGCATTCAGGTAGCAGTAGCACCTTCTTCTAAAAACAAAGGAAAGTAATGGCAGAGGCCCCACTCAGATCCACAAGAGCCCTGGGGCAGTGGAGTCAAAGCAAGGACTATGGAAGGGAGGGGCCCATGAACAGAAGACAGAAATCAGCTCTGTCAAGATCACACTCTGCAAAAGAGGCCTCCCTCTCCTAGCTGCACCTACTAGTGATGCCCTAGCAGCCACAGGGTAAGGAGTTACCAACGTGTCTATGAAGAAGTCCCCACTCTTGTGCTTAAAATGGAGTAAAGCATTGGGAGTTAATTTTTGGTGGAGAATCTTCCATGTGAAGCACTTTTGGTTCACTTTCCATTGATTGGTGACTATCCAGGCATGAGCATCGCCACCGGCTAGCCACTCCCCAGTTCATACCCTTCACAAAGGATCCAAAGCAAGCTCCCTGGCTGTTTAAATGGGTTTCTTTTTGTTTGAGACATCCCCTCCTTCACTTTCTTCCAGTTATGGAAATCAGAAGGAGCTCAAGTGAACAGACCCCCTTCTTGTAAATTGGGCTGGACACTGGGTACTTTATCATTTTCAAGTGTGGATGTAACTTTTAGGAGGAACACCACAGGAAACAACGAACTCAGCTCTGCCTGAACCACAGGCAAGGTACGATTCCCCTTCTCCTGAAGAAGCCTTTCAGGAAGTTGATTCTCTAGTTAACTCTAGCTTCTGCCTCTCGGAATGAGGAGCAAAGTCACGCCTGTTGAAGCTCCAGCTTCCTCGCAGCCAGCATTCTCCCTCTGCGATCTTTCTGCCCTACCGTCCTACTGAAGCTGGCTCGGTACAGAGCTTCGCTTGGCCATAGATGAGCTCAAAGGTCTGAGACAGCTTGCCCTGGCCCCAGGGTCCTGCCTTGGGACAGGAAAGGCTCTCCTTTTAAAATAGTATATATTTCCTTCTACACTTAACCTCATCCTAGGATCAAAGTCTTCTTTTGTCCATTTTCTCTCTCTGGCCCCAGTATTCCTTCCTGTTTGGGAGGAAATGGTCACCTCTTGAACTCTAAGCTGCCCAATCCAAATCACCCTGTCTCTCCTATGCCCTGCTACTGGAACTGTCCTTTCTGCCCTGTAGTTTAAAAGGGGGTGGAGGGAACCTTCCCTTCAAAACCCCACATTCCAAACAATTCATCTAAACTTTCTCATTATTTTTAAGATTTTTGTTTTTAATTATGTATATTGGGATGGGGAACAGCATGTGCACACGAGAGTACCAATGCCCACAGATACCAGGAGAGGATATCAGATCCAATGGAGCTAGCATTACAAGCAGTTGTAAGCAACCTAACATGGGTTTATTCAGGTACTCTACTAGAGTACCAAAAGCCCTTAACCACTGAGCAATCTCTCCACATCCTAAAATTCTGTTAATTCTCTTGTATCTTTCTCCGTCATAGCCACGTCCAGAGAGAAGCGGGTCCAATCCACCAAGGGCACATTTTTTCTCAGTCCTATGTTCTATTATAAAAGTCTTGTTATTGTTTAAGAATTTCACATATTCATTTGTTTTGCTCAAACTCATTTCTCATTGTCCCCACCTCCAGTTCCTCTCTTAGTCTCCTTACCAACCTCCTCTCCGAACGCCATGTGTTTTGCTTTGTTTAAACTTACTGAGTTCACCTAGCATTATCTGTGTTTCCATGAATATAAGATCATCTACTTCAAGAACACAGGGAGCCTCACAGGGAGCCACACCAGTGAAGAAAACTGACTCAACCCCTACACACACACGTACACACACACACACACACACACACACGCATGCACACACGCAGGCACACACACACGCATGCACACACGCACACACGCCAGCCATCAACAGCCAATAGCTTCTCATGTGTGGGTGAGACTTCATGGACCCTTCGTCCATGCTGGGGTGAGACTTCATGAGCTTGGCCTCATCCATGCTAGGGTTTTTTGCTGGCTTGATCTTATGCAGAGCTCATGTATGCCACGATGAGTTTGCGTGCACAACAGCCCTGGCTTGTCTGGCAATTACTGACTGCTTCCCTGAGGATGTCCACCACCTTACCATCTTTTCACTCCTCCTCCAAAATGACCCCTGAGCCTTTCAGAGGAGGAGTATGAAACATCCCATTCTGACTCATGTCCTCCTTGTGTTTGGAGGGAATACTCAACAGCAACCCATTTCATGATATTATAAATCCAAGCCGATTACTTCCTGCTCTACATCCTGAGGTGAACTCAGCCACATCTCTGAGCCTCAGGTACCTTGCCTGTGTGACTATGACCAGTCTTATATCCCTCTTTTGACTAGCACTGTCCAGTGTTGAAAAATAATCATCCATCTATAAACCCTCTGCATCTACAGTTATGACCTTTGACACATAATCTGCCAAATCTGGAACATACTGCAGAGAAGAGAAGGAGGAGCTACAGACAGCAAGATCAGGAGCCATGAGGAGGGTGAGGTAAAAGACAGGAGCCTAGGAAGTGAGTGGTGAGAAACTCCTCAACTCTGAAGTACAGGCAGGCAGCCCTCCATACATATGGAATGTGCAGAGTTGGGATCCAGAAACCCAGACTGCAACTGTGGTTAGGTCGACAGTAATAGTGTCTCTACTGAATGTGTGTGTGAGCATTGTCTCGTCGATATTCCCTAAACACTGTGTGGCAAATGTTTACATAGCATTCACACTGCAGTATGTGGTAAGTAATCTCAGAATGAGTAAACGCACACAGGAAGGTGTGTGCAGATGATATGCAAACTCCTCTCTATTTTACATAAGGAACTTCCTCAGCATCCTCCAATTTGATGTCCTTATTGTTCAGGAACCCACTTTCCATGAATGAGGAGGAGGACAGTATGTGGAAAACCCTGTTTTCAAGTTCTCAGACACTAGCACATGTCACCTGACCCCATCTCTCTGCCTCCTGAAGATGTCCTTGACATATGTAAGTTGGATCCACTGCCTCATTTCTTCTGTTTTTCAGTATCACATTACCAGACAGGAGCCACTTTGTGGATTATCTGTTCCCAAAGGGAACACCAGAATAAAATAACAAGAGAAAGTACAAAAACCTTGGAGAAGAACAATAATTAAATAAGGATTAGACTGTGTGGGGTTATATAAGTGACAACCAAACCCCTACAACACAAAGACTGTCACACTGTGGGAAAAGGCAGGGTAAAGAGTTGGTAGTATTGATGCTTGAGACCTATCCAGAGCCTTTATAAATAACAGGGTTTTGGTCCTACTCACACCTACTTCCTTAATAAGAAGGACAGCTTCTGTTCAGTGGGAAGCTATTATTTGGGCCAGTCCAGCATCTTCCACCTCCCTCTAGTACTAGAACTGTGGTTTATTTTTATTTGGAAAAGATTTCATCCCTTTATTACCAGTCCTTGGAGCTTGGGTGGGGTTGACCCTATGCCTGGCTTTGGGGATGGGCAGTGATCCAGGCCTTAGCTTAGCTCAAGGGTTTATAATGACCAGAAGAGTGAGACAAGGGAGTCAACCTTAGGTTTGTGTGTGTGTGTGTGTGTGTTGTAAGCATGCTCATTGGCAGAGAAAAAAAGATTTTTGTTTTCTTTATTGAGGTTGCCGAGAGGGTACAGCCCCAAGTAAGTCACCCTGCCATGAGGAGAAAAACACCCACCCTGGGATCAAGCCAATCTGGACACACTGTCCTAGACTTTTCAGTTCCCTACATCAATAATTTAATCCTTTTACTACACTAATTTGAGTCTTATTTTTGAATGACTTCCACCTGACTTTTACTCCCCTATTATAGGGAGAGAAACCGGATCTGGCAGAAGCACTGTATGGGAGATTGTAGTTATCAGAACTGGACAATGAACTAGGATGTGCTTGATTGTAACTCTTAGCTGTCACACTCTGCAGCTTCTCTGTTAAAGTTCTGGCTCCTCACTCTGGAGGTACTAAACCTCAGTTTGGCAAACATGTAGCAGTCAACCATACTCAAGGTCTGTGGCTCAATCAGGTGAGCAATCCAGATTCCGTACCCACTGTTCTTCCCTGCTTCCAACTGAGTTTGTTTGGGTCACATAAGTCAGTACTTTTAACACAGACTCTGCCTTCTATATAGTGAGCAGGTTCTTTAGTTTTCATTCCCTCTCCCTTTTCTTTGATCAAAAGATCTACAACATTTTACTCAACTACTGGAACACTCAGGAAAAGACAAATCCAGGGGATGACTGTCCAGCAGAACCTTCTCTTTATATGCTAATTTCAGGTGCCATAGTCCTTGCTCAACTAGGTAGGCCTGGGGAACATTGAAAATAACCAATAGAAAAGACTGGGACAAAAAATACAGAGAGACCAATTAGAGTAATTCCTGAGAAGAGAGCCTGCAAATTCCTGGGCCTTAATCCTGTAGAGAAAGATCCTTCCTGCTACCTCCAGCCCTGCCCAAAAAGAAGCTGAATATATAAGGTAAGAAATCCAACATCAGAAAGACATGTCTTCAAAGGGTCATGTTAGCACGGTTACTGTGTTATAGAGGAAGTTCCGTGGCTAATCGTCTATTGGGATGAGGGTTCATATCCTGGATCATTATCTGGGGATTTGTGATGACAAAAAGATGATTGCTCATCTAGCTTACCACAGAAGCCATACAAAATGACCAGCACAGGATGTGTGTGTGTTCAATCTGCTTGCTGGACCACTCTAGAAGCTGGAGACAGATGGCTGAGAGGATTGCCAGTTATGGCCGTCAAGTTTCGGCTGCTACTGCAGCTTTCTAGATTAGTTAAATGCCCTTGGTGTAGCTGTTCATATAAATGCTCATGTTTACTTAGAGTGGAAGACACCACCATCTCATCTCAGTGCTGCAAAGAGCCCAGAGAACTCACCCAAAGGAAAAACATCCATAAAAAGTCAACATATCTGATAACATCTGTTTTATATCTCTTGCTAAACTATCCAACAGTTCTTCTTTTATTAGGAAGCCAATAATGCTGCTTTGAACATCCAGAATAATTTTCTTGTTCAAAAATAGCACTGATTACTAAAAAAATATATGCACTTTTCTTTGGTAGGAAATTGCAACAGAAAAATACAAAATAAATCCTGCTGATTAAATAGGGCACTCAGAACCCTACCTAGTCACCAACAAAGCAAAGACCTTCACTGAGTAACTTCTAACTCAGGGACCACTTGATCAAAGAAACTTCTGTCAGATTTTTATTTCATGTTTCTACTGAACTGTTCATATGTGTATGCATACACACATTTATGTTTTCCACCATTTAGATTATACAGTATGTTTATGCCTGTTTCCTGTAGTTCTTTTGACACACCATGGTTCCAAACTTAAGTTATACAATTAATTCTATACAAGCAAGCTGAATTAGTATTGAAACCTCTCAGATCTCCCTGGTATTCTGGGAAGTTCACTAGAAGGCTATGGGAACATTTTCCACCCAAGTGACAGAGAGCAGGACCCTTTGCTTTCTTCCCCGAATTCTCTGTTTTGAACACCATTTTTTAGGCTATGCTGCCTGGAATGACACAGGCATCTCGAGACAAGAAACAAGTTTGAGGATAGCAAGTCCTTTCCAAGACCATGGGAAAGATAATAGACATAGACGGATGGGAAAAACATACGGAAGCCTGTTAAGTATGTTAAGCTAAGCCTACCTACAGATTCCCTCTCATGAGAGCAGAAACTGCCCTGGCTTCTGGGCTGTCTTAGTCAGCATTTCTGTCTCCTGCAACCAAATGCTTCCTAACTGTTCATATCACTCTTACTAAAGATAGAAGTAGGTGTGCCTGCCTTCTAAGAAGGGTAGTCTAGCATGACTAAGAGAACAAAGGTTTGGGAGCCAAACACTCTAATCAGACAGACTTCTGTATGATAATACTGAGGATGTTTGTTGGATTTTCAGAACTTCAGTATCAACTGAAAAATTGGGGGGTAGGGGTGAACTAGCACCCACATCAGGAAGCTCACAAATGCCTAGAACTCCATGACCAAAGGATTAAATGTTCTCTCCTAGCTTCCATGGATATCCACATATGCATAGACAGACAGACAGACAGACAGACAGACAGACAGACAGACAGACGGACAGACGGACAGATCACTCACTCACACACTCACATACACACACATACACACACACACACACACACACATTATTTTTAAAATGTAGAGAACAATGAAAACTGTATAAGCTTGAGATTGTTAAAACTGTAAATAACTATAACTGTACATATGTCAGTGTCATTTAGGCATACAATAGGTGCTCAATAAATGTTCACTCTTTGCTTCCTTTCCCACTGATCCCTATGTGGAACATAAATATCAGTGAAAAGGAAAACTCCCCCTGTGGGAATGTCAAGAAATCATGGGTTTTGGTTAGTTTCTGTTTGTTTCTGTTTTTTTGTTTTTGTTTCCTCATTATCTTTATTTGGGAACAAGAGAACTGACAGCATTTCCACACAGAAGGCTGGAGCTTTAAGAACTGCTTTGATCCAGGCCCATCTGTGTTGTCCCTCGTTTAGTAACTGCTTCTGCCTTATGTTGAGCCTGCTCGCTTCCTAGTCCAACCATTTGATCAATGCCTCTCTATTTAGAGAGGCCTGAACTTCTGGGCTGCTTCAGACCTTGAAATATCTATCTCCTGCAAGCTGTGAACCTTTAGGATGCAGACTTATCTACCTCAGTAAACAAGAGGCTCTGGGAAAGTACATATCATGTTCTGGCATTCTCAGGGAACCTAGGCACAAGCAGTAAGCTAGCTTACACTCTGCTCTAAAGCCAACATTCTCATGAACTTCCAGGATACATACCCAGAAATACCTCCTTGGCACGCACTTTTCCTCCTCAGTGATGAGGTACTGTGAAGCTACCCTCAGGAGTACCCTTCTTTACGTCTGCTATCAATGCCATCTGTCCCCTCTGAGGGCATGAGCACAATCCCCACTCCGCTCACTAACAGAGCAAACCCCAGCTTGACAGCAGTGTAGAAGAGCAATCAAGGAGCTCTACCCTTAGCTCTGGGAATTCCAGCCTTGCCCAAACTGAATAACTGCAAAGCTCTTGGGCTTGGTTATATCATCTGGACAATGGGTATAATACACTGAGCACTGTGCTTGGCATATAGTGTTCACTCAGTGGAATGTATATTACAATGCAATGTCTCATTGCACATGGACCATTCAAACTGCCATGTCAATTAACCTTGGTTTATAAGACTAATGGTTGTTTCTACTATTCTAAAATATTTACTAAGTGCCTCCTATATGCAAGTACTTGAGAGTCAACAGCAAACAAAAATCCTTGACAACTTAGTCCAGGGAAAGAAGCAATCCCAGAGACAAAAATCATGACATGGACTGAGAGCACGTCTATGAACGCCACAGTAAGGAGCAGGAAGGTAAGCATCTTTTGCCTGGGGTATCAAATAAAGCCTCCTGTAGGTGGAACATCGGGAAAGCTGGCAGGAGTTTGGTGTTCCTCTGTATGACAGCTGGCTGATATACATGCATCCCCAGCTAGAGATGCCACCAACAATAAGACAGGTTTTCACAACATGTCCTGTTGATATGTCCGCAGTCCTATACCCTCACCTCTGGAGGGAAAATCTTTGATCATAAAATCTTATCCAGAATGTTCCTGAGTTTTAAAGGCATCCTCCTGTACTCTGATCCCCACTGTGGCTAAATTTTCCCAAGTATCTGCTGCTTCATTATTAACAAAGCATCAATGGGCTTTACTGATCCCATTTTCCAAGAATCCTAGAATAAGGGCCATTTAGCATTGAATCTGGTAGTTGTACCACCACCACCACCACCGCCACCACCACTGCCACCTCCACTCAAAATCCGCTCACTCTGCTCTATCCTGCGGATTTAATCTCCTGTCTGGCTGGCTTTCCATGACTCTGTTCTAATTCAACTTTTTTAGATTTGTCTGTACTCAAGAGTCCCATTAGACAACCGCAGGTGGTGTGCACATGACCAGATAGGAAAGAAGGAGCCCTAGGAAGGTGATCTTGCTGAAGCAGCTTTACTTCTCCTTGTTTCCAATTATAGACACACCCATCACTAAAGTCCACCACACACAGTGTGTTTCCAACATTTCCCATTTGCTTTCCTGCTCCATTTCATTTTCCTGCTGGGTTTCTGTTATGCTGCGAGAGTGATTTGGTGCCCTAAGTTGTTTTGCCTAAGGCTTTTTGCAGGTAATAGCTTCCTTAACTATCCTTTAATTCATTTGTATTAGGTTCATTCTTCTCCTTCATTCAAAATTATTTCAAGGATTTATTCTAGGACATTTTCAACATTCATGTTGTCTTAGTCACAGTTCTATTGCTGTGAAGAGACACCATGACCAAGGCAACTCTTATAAAAGAAAGCATTTACTAGAGCTGGCTTACAGTTTCAGAGGTTTAGTCTATTATCATCATGACAGGAAGCATGCCAACATGCAGGCAGAAATGATGCTGGAGAAGTACTTGAGAGCTACATCCTGATCAAAAAGGGGAGAAGGGGGGAGGAGAGAGAGAGAGAGAGAGAGAGAGAACCTGACATGTGTTTTTGAAACCTCAAAGCCCACCCTCAGTGACATACTTCCTCCAAGAAGTCACACCTTCTACTCCTTCTAATTCTTTGAAATATTGCAACTTCCTGCTGACTAAGCATTTAAAATTATGAGTCTATGGAGATCATCTTTATTTAAACCATCACACATGTACTGAGTCATTTCTACTTAATGACTACTTATACTGTGTATAAGTGTCTGAGCTATGAAAATGGAAAAATGTTTTCACTTATAATTTTCTGTCACCTATGACCTCAAAATCTCTGGTAAGGGCAGATATGGCAATAGACAAGAATAATAAATTGAAGTATAGCAAAAAACACCATGGAAATTTTAAAAAAAATAAATTCAAAATTGAAAGATTAAAAATAACAGCACAGAACAAGGCTACTTTAATCATATGTGAAATTATTTTCTTGTTCAGTAAAGAAATTATATAGATGAGTGTGTCCAGAGGACCAGAAGAGAAGATGGGAGCAACCATTGACGGAAGCCAACAAAAGTTAGGGCCAAATGTGGACCAGGTAAGCAACTGAAAGAAAAGTAAACGTAAATGACCTTAAAACATGAAATAAAAGTGCACGAGTCAATAAAGGAGTAAATCCTACTGAAGAGGAGAAAAGCTTGCCCTGACTTGGGTACACTGTGAGTAATCGTTACTTCAACTTCCTGAAAATGGGCTAAAGAGAAAGAATTCAGAGCATCACCTGTTTAGAAGGAATATTTGCCAAACAAAGGACAAGGGAATGAGTTTCTTTATGCTAGACTGAAAACTCAAATACCTATAAAAAATGAAAAGACTAAGAAACCACTGTTCTGCAAAACATGGGACCAACTCACCTGAGAAAATACTCCAAATGGCTGCTAATCCCCTGGGATGGGATGTTTTGGTCAAGAGACTGAAAGAGGAAAGGAGAGAGCTGGAGATGCCATCCTAATCTAGAAGTAAACTAACACAGCGCATCAGCAGGATCCCCTGTCACTGCATCTAGTCTGGTATATCAAGATCCCTTACAGCCTTGGGTAGCATTCTTGCCAAAGGTTTTTCCTAGAATTTTCAGTTTATAAGAAATGCAAGAGATCAAGAAAAAGGTTAAGTAACTCCCAAACAAACAAGTGGTAAGATAAATCAACAGTATAGGATCTCCTACAAATACCCATCCAACCTTCTTCAGAAAGCCACTCTCAAGAAGGGGGCACACATAAGACACTGGGGGAATTGCTTGCTGTTCAAAAAAGACAAGAGAAATATAACAACTTAATGCAATGCTACAAAATCATTTTTGCCCTTACTGTAAAGTAATCTTGAAAATGAAGAAATTTAAATATACAGTAGACACTGGCTAGGATTAGGAACAATAATTTATTGCAGTCTGGTAACTATCCAAGATTACACAGTAAAGCATTCTTAACTTTTTTCTGATAAGCATGCTGAGTATTTAGGGGCAACACATCAAGCAACTAATTTCCAAATGGAGATTTTATATATATATATGATGAAAGTTTTAAGTTATGAATATAAGTGAAACATACATGGGAATAAATGTACTTTAATGAATTTGTATTTTTACTTAAATATGTTTGAAATGAAAAAAGCAAGGTCGTATACTGGAGGGCTTACCATGAGCACATTAGGATTCTGGGCCTTATTAAAGGACTCGAACAAGCAACTGACATGATCAGATTCACATCCCAGTAGTTCTAAATGTACTTATTACATTCACTCAACTAGCGTTTATTGTTCACCAAATAGAACACAAACCTTAAACTAGGTGCTGTGGGAGACACAAAGTGGACAGAAACAGATAAGCTGCAAAGGATATAGCCCAGGGTAGACGACTGTCGTCTGAAGCATCATTAGAAGCACTAGGAGGAAGATGGTGTTTTCCTCGGGTTCCCAAGAACTGGGCATGACACCTGCAACCCCAGACAACTAGGTTTTTGTTATGAAAGCAAATTATTCTCTTTATTCCAAGTCACTCAAGTTCAGGTTTTAGTACTTAACGCCAAAAGCCTCACCTCTATCTGGAAATACACTGCTAAGACAACACATTTAAAGAAAGTCTTATCTTCTGTGGATCAAATAAGTTCTTCTAACTGAGCTTCAATGGTATACATGCTGACATTGGATGAACATTAGCTAATGTCCGATGAAGAATATTAAATATAGACCCTGTGCCAAGGAGCATCTAGATTCAGAGAGCCAGATACCTGCACTTGGTTACTGCATCCATGGGTGTATGTTCTCAGATCAGAGAACAGAAATCTTCTTCCTATAATAATGACTTTGTTAATTTGGGTCACCAGACTTTATAAGTCTTTTAATGAGATAACTATTATAGAGCAGGCAATGAAAATGGTTGTTCTTTTTAAGCTACGAGCTGTCACATGGACAGAAGGACAAGATGGGCAGTCTGGAGCCAAGAAGCAGAGCTAACACAATGCTGGAGTCATGGCAAAAGGGTGTCCGCAGAAGTGAGTTGTGAGCCTGAATAGTTCAAGATTCTAAAAGCAAAACTGAACACGTTAAGGGCAAACAGAGAAAACCCAGGGGCTGGTAGCTGGTGTTCTGTGTTTTCTGCTGCCTGGACACTTGAGGAAAAGGGCTCCGTGCTGTGAGTAGCTCTCCCAGGCTGAGGATATGAGTGTTAAGAGTGCAGAAAAGCTTTTCTAAATGTTCAAAGTCCAGATGAATTTAGCAAAGCATTTCCAGGTCTGATTGTAAAATGTCACCTTGGGTCAATATGCCTCTTTCCACAGAACAGCTAGACTAGAGGAGGACTCCAAAGGCTAATTTGCTAGGTGCCTTAGTCAGGGTTTTACTGCTGTGAACAAACACTGTGACCAAGGTAGTTCTTATAAAGGACATTTAATTGGGGCTGGCTTACTGGTTCAGAGGGTCAGTCCATTATCATCATGGCAGGAAGCATGGCAGCATCCAGGCAAATATGGTCCTGGAGGAGCAGAGAGTTCTTCATTCAAAGGAAAACAGGAGCAGACTGTTCTTAGCCAGCTAGGAGGAGGGTTTCAAAGCCCATCCCCACAGTGACACACCTCCTTCAACAAGGCCATACCTCCTCCAAATAGTCTCACTCCCTGGGCCAAGCATATTTAAACCACCACAGGGATTTCTGTAGTATGGCCATTTATTTTCCTGTCTTTCCTCATAGCATAGCATAAACCTACCACATACCAAAATAATAATAATAAGTTAAGAAATCAGGAGAGAAGCCAGGAATCGTGGCTCACACCTGTAATCCCAGGACTCAGAAGGCTAAGGCAGGAAGATCACCTTGAGTTAAAAACTAGCCTTGATTAGACTAGAGTCAGATCCTATCTGAAAGAAAGGAAGGAAGAAAGAAAGGGAGGGAGGGAGGGAGGAAGGAAGGAAGGAAGGAAGGAAGGAAGGAAGGAAGGAAGGAAGGAAGGAAGGAAGGAAGGGAGGAAGGAAGGAAGGAAGGGAGAGAAAGAAACGAGAAAAAAATCCAATAACAAAGGGGGTAAGAGAGGAAATTTTATAATAATACTTGAAGCTGAAAGGGTCCAAGGGACACACCATATGAGTAGAATGACCATCTAAGGCCCTCACACCCCAAACTGTGAAAGGCCTGAGATGCAGAAGGCCCATTAGCCCTTTCCTTAACACAATGATCTAAGATACTTGACACTCTCATGCAGAAAAAAAAGGAAAAAAAAAGGTGTGGGGGGAGGATAAAGGAGCAGAACTCACAGTCCAAGGTAACAGCAAGACTGAGGCCTGGGGCAGAAAACCTGGGAGTTGTATTTACCTACAACTGTGTCTCTAAGGTCCATACATAGGCAGCAAAGAAAGAATGAGCCCACCAGGCAGATGAATCTCGGGCCAAGGAAGGAGAGAGAGAGAGGAGAGAGACAGAGAGAGACAGAGAGAGAGAGAGAGAGAGAGAGAGAGAGAGAGAGAGAGAGAGAGA
>NW_021604565.1:10769499-10852701 GCF_004785775.1 Grammomys surdaster
GAGAGAGAGAGAGAGAGAGAGAGAGAGAGAGAGAGAGAGAGAGAGAGGCTACAGTTTGAACAGTTTCATTTTCCTGAAGTACAAACTTGGTCTTCATAGTGACAATGTTAAGAAGGTGGAACCTTTAAGGGGTGAGAACTACCAGAGTATCATGGACTCTGATAACGTCGGGAAGGAGTTGAGATAGTTCCCTGCTTGGTTCTTAAAAGAGTTGTGACATGCCTGATTCCTGATACTCCCTAGCTCTCATTTTAGCATGTGATTTCTCTGTCATATACCTCTCACCATGATGTCACCTGCCATAATAAGAAGTAGACAGAATGGGCTGCACCAGAGCCTCCAAAATCATAAGCAAAAAACTTTTTCTCTTACAAAAGTATCCAGCCTCAATTATTCCACTATAGTAACAGAAAATTGATCGATAGAAGGTTGTAAGTGAGCCAACTGGAAAATACAGGCCATCCACCTGTGCAGGAACGTAAGCCTAATTAGATGGGACCCAGATAGAATGCCATGAGGATTCTGCACACATTCTAACTGTAGAAACTTGCCTGGAAATACAAGTAGCTCCCTATTCATTCTACACTCTAGGTATTGGCCAGTAGAAAAAACTCTGAGTTATTTGCCTGCTGGTCTATTCGCAATAGCCAGAAAAGAAACTAATCTGGATATACATCAACAGATGAATGGATAATACAAATTTGGTACATATACACAATGGAATTTTATTCAACCATAAAGAAAATTGAAATTTGAAGAAAAATAGATGGATCTGAAAAGTATATTATGCAGCGTAATTCAGACCCATAAAAACAAAACATACCAAGTCCTTCTTCACATGTATCCTAGCTTGTATACATGTGTGCACAGTGATGGCTGAAAATATGGATAAAACCTAAAATATCTAGATAGGAGAGCATCAGATAAAAAAAGAGATGCTGAAGGGGACCACAAGAATAGATGAGGCATTAGGAGAAAAATAGAATGAAGGACTTACCAGGAGGATTAGAGAGACAGTGATGGGGTCGATGGAGGGGAATCTAACACAACACTCATTTTTAAAATGTTTAAAGAAATACTCTGGGTTTTAATTACAACTGATGAGATGGCTCAGATGGTGAAGACGCCTGCCACCAAGCCTGACAACCTGAGTTCAATTCCCGAGACACAGGTGGTAGAAGGCGAGACCCAATTCTGACAAGTTTGACAATTCTGACCCCACACTTGGCATGGTACACTCACACCCACACATACACACAAAATAAGCAAATGTGGATTTCAATTACTTGAAACTATTCAAGTACAAAAAAATCTGCATAAAGATTCTCATTCTCCACTTACCTTTGGAGACATAGCTGCAGGCAGGCTGCATTTTCCTGAGTAAACAGTCAGCTGGAACCCCAGAGTTGTGCCCCTAACGTACACACAGCTGGTGCAACTTCCTGCCCAAGCACCAGCTCCTCATTTCACAAGGTCTCTAAGCATCAGGCTGGGTTTGTCATCCTTATACTAAAAAATATTTTTGTTCCCAAATCTATCTCTATAAATAGTTGAAAGTAGGTGAGAACATATTCTGATAATTGGCTTACATTTAAGAGCTGTTAAAACGGCTGTGGATTTTTCAACCAGATTACATTTAATGCTGAGATATGACCCAAATGATTTTCTAAGCTTTTTTTTTTTATCCTATTTCCTTGTCACACACCTTATAAAAGTATGGAAAGGATTATGCAAAACCCCGTAAGGTACTGTAAAAGTACCAGAAACATGATAAGAAGCCTTCGATACTATGCAAAGCATGTTCATTGTACAATGGTGTCAACTAGATAATGTTCTTCTACCACTGCCACACTCACACAGAATACCTAATTCCCAGCACCTCAGAATACTCAGAGACTATTTTTTAAAGGGTAATGGAAGTTAAAGTCATTAAGGTGGACCGCAGTTATGTATGTAACTAGTAAGACTAGTTATGACATAAGACACACACGTACCAAAAAAAAAAAAAGGCCATGTGAACACACAAATCTGTAGTAAGGAAAGATGCCCTCAGAAGAAATCCTGGCAACCCTTAATCTTGAACATCTGGCTTTCATTACTTTCTATAGCTTTGTAGCCTCTAGTCTGTGGTACTTTTCGAAGGAAGAAAACTAATATAGAGGTACATATGAAACGATCAACATACTTAATACATTTACCCACAATTATTTGTTCATCCAACACTGTAGCACCTACTATGCTCCAAACACTGCCTGTCCATGTATGCAGCATCTTTACCTTCATGTTTATCTCGTTATCACATTTGTATTTACTATATGGGGATGGGCACACAGTGGCATGCATATGCAAGTCAGAGGAGTTGGTTCTCTGCTTCACCTATGTGGGTCCCATGGATCAAACTCGGGTTCTTAGGCTTAGCAACAACCTTTTCCTAGGGAGCCACCATGCCAGCCCCTAATGCCACTTTCTTGTCAGTTAAAAATCAAGCTCTTTTTCTAATCATTTTCTGTGGTGTTTGGTCATCACTGAGAATGGCTTCTGTTGGAAATTATCCTTTCTCTGGATGGGGAAGGAGCAGCATCAGAGAGCCTGAACTGAAGACACTATGTTGAGTTAGCTGGAAAGCTTTTGGAGTTACTTGTGACTGGGCCAATCTCTTTCCTCATTCTTAGATGGTCTTTGTGTGAAGCTGAGATTTTTTAAATCTCCCTGTTAATTCTAACATGCAACCATGGTTGAACACTATTATTCTAGTTTGAATGGACTTAAAAAATTTTTCAGTTTTTCTGTATTAGCTTTTGAAGGGCCTCTAGGGTCACCTCAGTTACAACTCAAAGTGCAGTCCATATGTCACCAGCAGTTAATAACCTAGAAGCTTGTTACAGAGTCCTGGTTCTGACTACTAAATCAAAATCCACTTCACAGGCTTCTCCACATAATTCAAATTCACCATAAGATGTTAGAAATATTGAATTCCCATGAGGAGTGCCTGGAAAACTCATTCTAAACAAGACTAGTTGCTTCCTCTAGAGCCACACAAAATATCAGGCTCTGAAAAGGGTCTGGGGAGCAAGATTTTAAGTACTCTTGTGTAACTGGTCAGGCAAAGGCCTGAGGCCTGGGATCTGCTTACTTAGGCTAGTATCTACCACTCATTCCTTGCTTCTGCTCAGCTACTGCTTCATAGCCCTCCAATTATTACTTTGTAATATTAAATAGAATGATGACACAAGAATTTTTTATTTGTTTTCCATTGTACATGCATACTTGCAAGAATTTATGCCACTTGGGAACAGGGAAATAATCACATTATTACCAGGATATCAAATTATCAACTACAATAACCAATGAGAAGATTATGTTGTATTGATTATTTTCACAGAACACAGCCACAGCAACTCTAGTAGTCCATAGAGTCTATGTTACACGGAGGAAAAGGGTCTCAAGTGCCTTACATCAGGGTCATAGGCAGATTTACAACAGAATGGTCTCTTCTTTTGTAGCTGTGGCAGAGAGCAGAATATCCTCATCAATGCTCTTTGAGTTCCACTAATTGTGAAGACTCATTTATGAGTCCCACTTCTGGAAAAATCATTGATTCACACAAAATTGACATTAGCGGACTTACTCTGATCGTGAGAGTGCACATCTCACCCCAATGCCCCAGTCTCCCAAAGCACATCCAGCTGCACTACCTTCGACTTTCACTAAAAATGCAGGAGGAAGAAGCTACAGATGGCATTAAGTTGCTCATTGCTTCTAGGTAGAAAGCACACAGGGTCCAGGGACCAATCCTATTTTTAGAAATTTACATAATAAAGAGCAAAAGCAAACTTATAGAGCTCTTATTTTCCTCATTAGGCAAAAAACAAAAAGTGGTAAGATTTTACTTAGAGACCAAATACACAGCATTTAGCATAATCTTATACACACTAGGATGCACCTTCTACCCAATATAGTAACATTATTTTTGGTTTGTTTCTGTAATTACAAAAAAAAAAATCCACTAATGATGATGAAGACTGCCCAGAACTCGAAATCCACCCTGCCCAGGCATCTTGTTTACAACCCCTTTAACTCTCCCTTCTCAGCCCTGAGTAAGGTCTCTTCTGTCACCTTCATCACTGAGAGACAGAACCGCTATCTCTGCAGCTTCCCCAGGCATTTCCATCAAGTTTTTACCGACCCACTCAACATCATGTTCATGCCTAGCTGGCCCTGATTCCCTTGCCTATTATCTCCTCACCACTAAGTCAAGGACCCCTCACAACGGTTACAATGAAGTCTTCCACACCAGAATGGGGACTGGCTTAGACTTCTACTTTCCACAGAACATAAGTCAGGACACAGGCACACCTTGGTAGAGAGGGTCCAGCTCAGCCTGCACACTCACCAGAAATACCTAGAACAGGTTCCGCCTGCCCTGTCCCCAGGAACACCTTGGAATTCTCTCATAGTGAGTACTTTTGGGCTAAAAATCAAAGACAGCAAAGGACTGCTGAGAGGGAAAGCTGGGGACTAGGGACTCCAGTGATATAGGGTATCAAATGAGACAAAAGGACGAAGCCTCTGGGTCTTAAAAAGGAACAGACAGAAGATACAAGAGACCACGACACTGCTGCCTTGGGGCTTCTAATTCTAGCAAATGCATACAACTTCAGAACTACAGAACAAGCCCAGAACCTATGTCTGACCATAGACTCTCTCGAGGCCTTCTGGTTTTTCTTTACCTTATCTCAGCCTACTACATGAGTGTGCAAAGGACGTCCCTTTCTCCCTCCCTAGTTGTATGTAGAAGAGTCTAGTTGGTGATTTTTTTTTTCTTGTCCACACTGTGATGCTATTTTAAAAGGCTGGGAGAGGGTTCCTAAGGAGTTAGGAAGTTTGGAGGTAGGCTGACAGGGAAGGAGACTAAGCTGCATGGAGGTGTGAAGTAAACGCGGGCACAGAAATGAAAACTCTCGCTTCCTCAGCATCCCTTCTTGTCCCTTCTTAGCAAGGAATAAAGAATAAGGAAAATGGCACAGATACCCAGTTGATAAAAGTGTGGTCCAAAGCTCTACCCTTCTTAGGGATCACAACATGATAGCAACAAGCATATATTCACAAATGCCAGGCTGCCCACCAGTCTGACAACCAGTAGGTTTCCTAAAGTCTGGGGAAGGTAGGTTTGTAGCTCATGCACTGGGAAGGTGCCTGGGTCCACAGGCAGTTCTTGAGGTCTTTGAAAATCAAGTTGGAGCCAATAACATTGACCTAGCCAAAAGTCAATGAGCTGACTGCAACCAGGCACGGCCAGACCTTGATGAGGGTTCACTGAGGGACTGTCTCCGCAGCAGGAAGAGACGGACGATGTGAGCAGAACATACTCCTGTTTGTCCTCGTCCTCATCCACATCCGGTGGTTCGCTGGACCCTAGGCTGAAGTTGGAAATAAAACAGGAAGAACCTTGGTTGATGTCTCCATATCCACAGAATACGATCGCTGGCTTCGTTTTGTGATGGCAATGGAAAATCTTGCCATTGATAACATGCATGGCTAAAATGGACACACAGCCCAGCTGACTGGCCATGAAGTAGCATAACTTGAATATCCATCTGGACAATGACTCAGAATGTCCTCGTGAAAGATAACTGGGAAGGGCCAGAGCTAGGAACAGGGACTGGATAGCATAGAGAAAAGCTGCAAACATCAGAAGTGATTGATACACAAGCAGTAAGTGTCACACATGTAACACTATTGTGACAAGGTGAGGCCATGGGGAAGCAAAGAATATTATCACAAATGTCACATTCTTGAAGATAAGTCCAAAGTGGCTACCGTGTACATAAGACGGTATAACAGAAAGCAGGCAGACAACCAAACCCACGTGGTTAGCCTAACGAGTCCAGCAGCAGGTGGTAGGGAGATCTGTGCAAGATCAGTTGGACTGCCTCACTGCAGGCCCAGGGCTCTCTGCTGGCTGTTTTGCTGGACCTGGCCTTTCTTCCTTTCCTTTCTCTCCACGGGCTTCTTCACTGATCAGGTAGTACTGTAGAGGATTGGGCCACAGGTCCTCGTTGATTATCTCAACAATCTTGTCAGACTCAATAGAGCTGTGGTTTGAAAACCATGCAAAGAAGCTACCGTTGTTTTCTGGGTTTTCCTTGCTTAGGGACTGTAGATCATGACCTGGGAGCCACTGGATTGGAGCCGAGCGAGACACCACTTGACCGGATGGACCACACCCATATTCCTTGATGAGCACCTTATTTTGGAAATAGGGGTTTCGGCTAAAGTAGAACTTGATTTTGTAGCCCAATCTGGCAAGGCCAAGCTCTTCCACCTCCAGTCTGTTCAAATAGCTCAATACTTCCTTATCTTTGGTATTCAGAAAAGTTGACAGCTGGGGATGGTTCTGAAAAGCTTGCCCCCAGAAGCCCGGGATGCTCTGGATGAGGAGGTTCCGGCGCTCTAAATGGTGAAGTCGCAACTGACCAAACTTGCGGGAAAGCCTGAGATACGCCCTGTCAGCCTGTGCATTCATGGTCTCCAGCTTTAGCTGGACCGTCTCCAGGGTATCCATGCTCCCTACTAACATAGGGGGGCCTGACCCAGCATGCTTCTCTGTCACCTTCTTTTCCTCCCCCACTGGAGCAGCGGCGCAAGGCCCCGCAGAGCCCATCTTTGGCTTCCCACTGACTGTGGCCTGAGATCCCCTCCCCGGGGCGCTCCGAGTGTCTGGGGCCTTCCTCCCGGGAACTCGCCGATTTCCAATGCGGGAGCCGCGTCGCAGCTTCGCCAAGGCTCCCACGGTTCCTACGAAGCAGGTGTCGCTGGTCAGGCGCTCGGCGAGGGCTGTGGCCCTCTCCAGGCTCGGATCAGGGGGCGCCGGCTCGCGCTCGCTCGCGGCCCGAGCCCGCAGCGCCAGGCCGCAGTCCAGCGGGAGGCGGCAGGCCGCCTCTTCCCCGGGCTCGGCTGATGCCGTGCCTCCCTGAGCAGCGCCGGCCTGCACCTGCGCGGCCGCGGCCTCTTCCCCGAGCTCAGGGCTCTCCGGCGGCTTTTCGCCGTGCCAGGCGTCGTCCGCAGCGGTCCGGACCCGGGCTCTGGCCCGGCCTTTGCCCCGGCTTTTGGCGCGGGAAGACCTTCGACCCCTACTACGGCCGCTCATGGTGCCAGAGGACAAGGCTTCTAAGCCGCTACCAGCCCCGGGTCTCTACGGATCTGGCCTCTCCATGGCAACCATGACGTCACCACGGCAGAAACCACTGCGCCCGGTGATTGGCTCCGCTCAGCGGCTGCGCACCAGCCCGCTCTCGCTTGCTGCACCCCCTTAGTCTTATTTTGCTGTTAGAAAGTTAGTTTCTATCTGTATTTGGCCTTGGTAGTGTTGCTGACTCATCTCCTGCCAGTGATAGCAAGCGTGTTCCCAGGGCTTCATAAGACAAAGCCATTACTCTTACAGTGACATCATGAAGGCACCCACTACCAGTCTTCATCAATTTTCTAAATATTCTTCCTCTTCTGTTATTTTCTGTGACATCTCTCATAATTAATTGGTCATCGACATTTCTGTCTCATCACATAATTATTCTACTGTAAGATTTGTCCCAGCAATTCAACTCTAGGGAATGTGAAGGCCAGAACCATAATGTTCATCTAAAATGACTAAGAAAGAATAAAAAGCAATAGCAACTAATATTGTATAATCATACACACAAGGCATTTGAGTACTTCTTTTGCATTATCTCTGTTCAGGAAGGAGATATTATTGTTCCCAGTTTCCTGATAAAACTGCAACTGAAGAAGGGCTGGTGTTACAGTTCAGTGATAAAACAGTTCCTCAGCATATGGGAAGTCCTGGATTCAATCCTTAGTGAGGAGGAGGAAGAGCAGGAGAAGGACGAGAGAAGGGGAGGGATACTAAGGAACATTCTGGAGACTATACAGCTAAGGAAAAGAAGCCTTGGCCTGTTACCATGCTACCACAATCTATTGGCCTTTTACAAATGTCTGTGGTGACTCCTAAGAAAAGCATGTTAACAGATTCCAGACTCTGCCTAGGCCTAAGTCCTCCAGCTGCCTCAGGCCTACACAGAGTTAGTTGCACTGTGAATCCCAGTCCAGAGCCAGAAAAAAAAAACCAGTCCTGAGTCCAAGCTCCTGTACTTGGGGTAGGACACACATAGAATAAAAATACCGTTCTAGGAGTAAAGAAGGATTTCCAGGTGAGGTTTTTGAGGCAGAGGGTTTACAGGAATAGTGGGGGAGGGGTCCTGAGAAACTTTTCATAGCCTACAGAGAAGCAGCCAGACAACCTGGCTGGCACTCCTAGAGAAACCTCAGATCTGTAGCTGGGCTACAGGAGTACGAGTACTGAGGGAATCCATGGCCAGTGTGAAGAGAAGCTTTCTGAGTGGGCCTTCCAGGTTCAAACACAACACCCTCGCAGTGAAGAACAGAGAAGTAAGCCCAGCAGTCAGGCGGGATAGGGACGCTTGCTCAAGGTGCAGAACTACTAGATTGGAAACTAAATGTTAACAAGCTCTCTGGTGGCTTTTCTACACATTAAATTTTAAGTGGAAGCTGGGGTAGGGGAGGTTACTCTGAAACTAGTTTAAACCAACTCAATACATGGGAGTCCGAACTTTCTCAGAAGGCCTGCAGTTGCCTGCAATGCTCCAGGTCTGACAGGTTGCCCCTCTAACTTTCTGTTCTATGCTTTCTCCAATACTCTGGTCTCCTGCCTCAGAACCTTTGTGTTAGTCTTCCTTCTTCTTTAAATGCTCAGTCCCCCCACACACACACATGTGATCTGAGCCCCTTTAAACTTAAATTTCTCACTACTAAAGCCATCATATTTGAAATTGTCAATCATTTACCATTTATGCGGTTTTTTTATCCTCCATAGTACCTATCAACTTCCTGCACTCTGCCAGTAGTTTGGGGGGGGTTATATATAATCTTTAAAGTATATACATTTATTTATTTGGGTGTGTGTGTGTGCTAGTGTAATTGTAACACAGTGCAGGTGTGGAAGTCAGAAGATACTATGGGGGAGAAGGCTCTCTCCCTTTACCTTGTTGAGTCTGAGTCTTTCTTATTGTTTTTATTTCTCTGTGTACTCTGCTGGCTGGCCAGAGCTTCTGGACATTTCTCCTGTCTCCTGTCTCTGCCTCTCAATTCACCATAGGCATACTGAGATTGCAGATGCAAGGCGGCTACTGCACTGTCTGGTGGTGGTGTTTGTTTGTGTTTATGTGTGCTCCATGGATTGGACTCCGGTGGTTAGGCTAGCACAGATGAGTCATCTCAGGGCCCCATGGCCTATTGTTTATCTGTATCCTCTCCAGGATGTCACCTCCATGAACGAAGGGTCTCTGTTGCATTCACTATATCTTCAGCTTCTGCATACAAGTGGCACTTAATCATTATTGATTCAAAAGAATCAATTTAAGCAGAGTTTTTAAAGAGAGATTTTAACTGATGTTTTAAAGTCAAAATACTTCCTTTTCTCCACAGAATCAAAGCTATTGGTAAAAGCTATATTCCTAAATCAACTTGTGGGAACATATTAAATTCTACATTTGACCAAAAATCTCTTTTCTTGCAGAATATTTCTCAGGGACAATGTGTAAGTGAAATTCCGGAGGAAATTTTTAGTTGAGAGAACTGCTATTTGACTACTAGGGATTAGTATGTTCAAAGATCACCTTAAATTCTCCTTGAAGGCCCTTCCTAACCACGGCTTTGCCATGCTTCCCCTGGTCAGCTCAGACTCCATTAAGCAGTCCTGACCTGCATCTCACAAGGGTACTAGCTCACTGTACTATTTGTTTAGCAATGAGACACCACTCTTTTCCCAGTTCTATCACAGAATTACTTCCTAAACTGGATAATCATAGTTTGCACTCTGTAAATCTCAGATAAATAAAAAGCTGAAGCAGCTGACATCCCTCTACAAATGGGGCCACTTCTCTGAGCATTTGAGGCTTAGGACATCTCCGTTGTCAAGAGTCATGATCCAGCTTCAGTAGCTGCATCATATAACTCACTAGAGGCTAGGGCACTGCAAGATTAGCAGCAGCCAGCCCAGTGCAGACACAGGTTAGTGGACAATCTACCTTGAGCCGTGTCTCATACTGTCAAATAGAGAAGCATCAGGTAAGCAGAGCAAATGAGAGACGAGCACCCTTTACAGAAGTACTCTGGCCGGGTCACCAGCTTTTCCATTTAAAAGGCTAGTCTACTGTGATGAACTGACTTTTCTTCCCAGATGTTACTATCAAATTTTATTCGATTGAAGCTTAGGTTCCTACTTAGATAGGTAACTGTGTTAAAGGGACTATGTATCTTTTTACTTTTACCCACTGAAGCACCAAGCATGGAGCCTTTAAGTTGAGAGAATTGCTATTTGACTAATAGAGATTAATTAGTCCAAAGATCACCTTACTAATAATTATGATGAAAGTCCACATTTACTTGTTCTTTATGTCACATCTTAACTCATTTAATTAACAGCTACCCTATGAGGCAGAAACAATTATTTCTCCCACTTGAAGATGGGGTTACTGCTATACAAACTGGTTCAGCAGCTTCTCTAAGGTTACACAGCCAGCAAGTGTTTTTCACAAAGGCACTTCAGCTTCAGCATCATGCTATTCCCCAGTGGTCCATGATGTCAAATTACAGCTTGAACGACTAACTGCTCCAGTACTTTAATTGCTCTTTTCCTCTCTAACAAGTATTTTCAAAATCATACTTATGCATGCATATTCATTAGGTTAACATATTCATAATATATACAGCAAGTAGGATTTAACAAACACTATATTAATATTCTTGACATTGCGGTAATCAACATGAATGAGTTTATTCTCAACAGACAGTGATGGGAACACAGGACTTTGCTTTCTACTCTCTTTGTGGTGAGCATTCTGTGACTATTATTAGATAAATATGTTTATCATATTTACCAAGGGATCTAAAGATGCTATAACTTCTTCCTAAGTTACATTCATGCAATTCTTTTTATTATTGGCAAGTATTTATTAGAAACTTAAAAATAAGTCAAGATGATATAACTTGCCTTTGCTTTTGTTTGAAAGCCTGATTCCTTCTGTTTCTTTTAAAGTCAGTTTTCCTCAAATCATAGAAATTAATGAACTTGGGAAAGGACATCCCAGCCGCCCAGTCTATTCCCCAGCCAAGAGAACAACATTCCCACAGTCTCACTAGCAGAGTTTCAGGATGCCAGACTTGACATTTTTAGCTTTTTCTCCTCTTCCCTAAAGGGACACTTCAAGCCCCATTGGATGGCAGTGAGTACCACATGTTGTGAGGAATTTTGCCAGCTAACCTCCAGATTCTAGAAGGTCATGGAAAGAATGCAGTGCCAAGGGAATATTTTCAAAGCCAAGGAAAGGAGAGAAAAATTTAACCTCTTATGGTAAATGTTCATACTATCTGAAGTTAAAATCTTTAAAAAAAAAAAAAAAGCACCTAGCTTTTTCAGATCCCCCAAAGGCTAAAATCCATAGTCGACCACCAAATTTATCTCAGTTCATTCATATAAGCAGCTTTAGAATATTTTAAAGTATTTCCATGTGTGTTTTTCTTTCTTGGAATCTCTTCTTATTCTGTAACACCAACACTTTAAAAAGGTCTTTAGGCTAGAAAGGGGAAAATACCTAGAAAAAAAAGATTATATATAACTTGCCTTTGCTTTTGTTTGGGATTTTAAACTAAATGTTTCAGTTTGAATTCCAAAATGGACTATGAGAAGGAAAGGCATAATAGCATTGAAACATACGTAAATATGCATATATACATACTATACATATATGTGTATGTTTATGTTTCAATGCTATTACACTATAAATAATGTGCATTTGTGTGCGTGTGTGTGTGATGGCTAGTTTTATGACAACTACACAAAAGCTAGAGTCATATGAAAGGAGAGAACTTCAGCTAAGAAATTGTTTCCATAAGATCCAGCTGTCAAGCATTTTTTAAATTAATGACTGATGTGGGAGGACCCAGCCCATTGAGGGTGATGCCATCCATAGGCTAGTGGTCCTGGAAGAAAGCAGGCTGAGCAAGCCATGTGAAGGAAGCCAGTAAGCAGCAGCCTTCCATGGCCTCTGCATCAGCTTCTACCTTCAGGTTCCTGCCCTGTTTTTGAAATCCTGTCCTGTCTTCCTTTAGTGATGGACTAGAACATAGAAGTGTAAGCCAAATGAACTCCCCAACTTGCTTTTTGTTACAGTGTTTCATCTCAGCAATAGTAACCTATAACCAGAATAATATGTATATGTGTATATATGGTAAATCATAAATCATCTTCCTGAGCTGCAAGTGCATAGAATTTGTAACATTTTAAAACAGAAGAAGAAAGGCATGTTGTAAATTATGAGCCATTTCTTCATTGCACAAAGAGAAAGACCTTTATCAAGTCTGAGGTTAAAGAGCTTGGAGGAGATCCAGAGACTGGGGAACTGGAAGAGAATCTTGAAAAAGAAATTCACACAATGGCCCTCCAGGGGTCCAAACTTTTGAGGGAGGAATCAACAAATCCCCCCTCCACCCAATTTTCTCAGTAAGACAGAGATGTGAGGTTAAGGAGAAATCATTCTCAATAAACGGAGTTCAAGCAAGTTCTATCGGAGGGCTTCCCACCAATAAAGGACAGCCAGAGAAGTGTGATGGAACATATGAGGAGCGTCAATAAACGGGCTTCTGAAGTGGCCTGACACGCCCACTGTTTACCCGATTCTCATCTCTCAGAACCATGAAAGGGAGAGAAAAGCAGCCATAATTTCTTTGAACAAATAAAGCCACAAAAGTTGGCTATGATCAGATAGTCTAATTGAGTCTTGCAATGTAGCCACAGATGGTTCACAATAAAGGACAAAAATGAACTCTGTAGGGGACATGTCTCATCAGTATATGCAAGGAAGTAGATCAAAGACCAGTCAGTCCAGAAAATCCAACAGAGGCCAGCAAAGACAAAAGATGCACAGTGGAGACAGGAGAGACACAGCAGTTCTTTCCATTAGTGACAAGATGGATAATTCTTAGTCCCTGAGTCATAAAAAAGAAATAAACAGAGACTATTCCAAATGACTGTGTGGTTTATATCTATCTGAGTCACTTGAATCGCCAATTAAAGTTTACCTAAATTGTGTAAACACTGTAATTATGAAAATACATGCTAACTACAATGTTATTGTCTAGACCATATCCACTATCTAATTTATTTATAATTTTTATAATATAAAAGGCTTGGGAGGGGCTGAAGAGGTGGTTCAGCAATTGAGAGTATATAAGCTCCTCTCATCCTCATCAGAAGCTCATGAGGGCTTTAACTCTAGATCCTTGAGATGTAACTTCATTTTCTGATCTCAGTGGGCACTTGCACTCACACGCACATACTACCCCATACACACACACACACACACACACACACACACACACACACATACACACACACACACAAAAGATTGAATTTTAAAAATAAATATTTTGAAATGAAGGTCTTATAAAACATGACATAGCAGCAAATGTGGAGAGAGTATTCCAAGTAGATTTTACTTCTCAAACAAAACTAAGTGTTCTACAAGAAAATCTCCCATTTGTTGGGTATAGACTGAGCTTAGAAGAGTGAGCATGAAGCCCTCATTTATTGAACATAGTTTGTTTATTTGTTCATTGGTATTAGGGTATAAGGGTAATAGCATACTAGGTTTAAGCCCCAGGCCTTGTGTATGCCACCTAAGCACTCTACCACTAATCTGTAGCCCTTGTTCTTTCATTTTTACTTTTTACCTTGTGATAAGGGGCCTCACTAAGTTGCCCAGAATAGCCTTGAACTTGTTCTGTAGTCCAGGCAGGTCTTGAACTTGTGATCCTCCTGCCTCATCTTTCAAAATAACCAGGAGTAAAGGCCTGAACTATCAGACCTAGCACGGTTATTGTTTTTAATGAATGATTTTTTAATTTATCATGTTCTTGAATTCTTCTCAACTTATCTAGGCAAGCATTGTCTCCAGGCAGATCAGAAGTTATAAAAGCCAAACTTCCTTTATGGGTGAGTACACCTTTTCCCTGAATTTCCATAAAGCTATTTCTGCAACAAACAACTTTAAACAATTCCCAAACCCAAAATAAATTTGCTCTCAGCCAACAATGCTGTGTGATATCTTGGTTCTGTTTTCCTTGCCATTTCCTTTTAAGCTGCTCAAAAGTGTTTGTTGGCATTATAGTCCTAAATAGCATAGCTTTATTATTATATGCATCCATATATTTGTATGCTTGTTCCTGACTGGACTAGCTTGTTAGGGGAGTGATATTGTTGGAGAAGATGTGTCACACTGAGTGACATTTGAGTTTTGAAGTTCCAAAAGGCCAGGCCAGTTCCACCTGACACCCCCACCTTCCTGAAACTCAGGATATAAGCCCTTAGCTACTGATCCAGCACCATGCTTGAATGTCTTTTACCATGATGTTCATGGACTAGCCCTCTGAAACTGTAAGCAAGCCCCCAGTTAAACGCCGTCTTTTATAAGTCACCTTATTCATAGTGTTTCATCACAGCAATAGCACAGTAACTAAGACATTTCCTAACTACAACACATCAATTAGTAGTACAGAAATGTGCTATAGAAAAAAAGAAAATGAGGTTATAAAACCATTGCTTGAAAGATAGATAGGAAAAAAACAATCCATCAGAATCTGGACCTGAGATGTCTTGGGCTATTCCAGGAAATTTTTGGCAAAGAGTGATAAGTGAAATCACTTCTCCCTCCTATCCGTAGACATCTTGCATGAGTCACATCTGGTTTTGAGGGTAGAGAAGGAAGCATATTGCTGCAGAGAATAGCCAGAATCCGAATGAAGTTAGGTCATGAGACAAGGACTGGGAATGAACTCTGTTTGGTAACCTACCCATTTTATATACCAGCCTGAAAATAATGAAGGTGAAACAGCCCATTAGAAGACTTCACCCTGACCCTAATGTAGTAGAAATTTACATTAAAGACATAGAAGAATGTGTAATGATATAATTTTGCTGAATTTTATTTAATGAGCAAGTATCTTGGGGTTAAATATTCTATGTTGCAATACAACTTGGGTTCATTGTTCCATTTTTTTTTTGGACTAATTTAACTTAAGATACTCCTTGTCTTTTGGAATGTCCATTTTGGTAATTCATTCTGCAGTATAATACCTCACTGTAGTAAGACTTTTTTAAAAGCACTTAAACATTAATAGGCAAACAAAAGGACAAAGGAAATTCAAGAGCTTGGAAGTCCAGAATAAACAACATGATGAAGAACCCAAATACCTTCATTCCATTTATGCTCATCTCCTCCCTAGTGATATACCACAGGCTTGATTCTGAGCTTTCATCCTCTCATAGAAAAAAGACACAATGTGTAGTAACATTTATAATGTTAGTATTATTGTTTGGAGGACAAGGATAGCTTCTCACAGAAAACACATCCATTTGTGATGCTAAGCACCGAGAGCATTAAGATGAGAAGCCCTTGTAAGATTCTAACAATCTCCATCTCCGTGGACCATATCCTGCAAGCCCCAGCATTATGACTAGTGAGCAGAACAACATTCAGTAAAAGCAAATCCATAATAGTTCAGATCCAAATCCAAAGTCACCAAACTAGAAAGAGTTACAGACTTTAAAGAACACACAATTAGCCTCTGCATGCGCTTTGTCTTTGATGCCTTTTTTCACCCGGAGGAGAGCCTGGAGCCTAGGTGTTAACTGTGGTAGACATCACACAAGGAATAGACTAAAGCATTCTGTCTGTCCCCTCCTGCCAGAAGGACACAGAGATTTGCTGAGACATATGCTTCATTCCCTCTTTCCTCTTCCTCTCTCACTTTCCCTTTCTTTGCATTCACCACAAAATTATGTCTAAAGAAATTATTTCTGTTGTTTTACAATCTGTTTTTTCACCAAGACGTCCCCACTAAAATTAAGAATGAGTCCTGGTGAAGTTAAAACTTCATCTGCTTACCAAAGCTCCTCTGTGCTTCTGTTTCTCTACAGTGTCAGAGGTGGTCACCAGGATCAAGGTTCTGAGGAGAACAAGGCCTGTCACATGACGTTAGGAAAATGTGAGTATAGGGATACCCTGACTCAGGCTGGCAGGTACCACTAATTCCCATGTGATCGTTGCCACAGAGAAATCACTCATGTTCCTGAAGATGTTCTCACTATGTAAAATCCACTGAGAACCAAACAACCCAGTTCAGCTTGCAGATGCTCCCTTACAATGCTGTTCCTTGTCCTTCTGAAATTTAGCATGAAATCATGAACAAATGTCTGGATATTATTTGAATTACTTGAAAGAGGAGACTCTAGTGATGCCTTTGAAAACAAAGATGATACTGGAGCCACAGCTGAGATCTGCCTTGGGTATTAAAGGAGATTGGGACTAGAGAACAGTTTGTAGAAGTAAGAAATTATTTACTATTATTATTATTTATTATTATTATTTATTGCCAAGTAAAGTTTCTCTCAATTAACATTTTTAATTTCAAAGATGACCTCAATTTTTAAAGGTTTTCTTTCCACACACAAGATTCCATGCTACCCTTAGTTTATTACCATGAATAATGTAGACTCCACAAATGTTTTCTCCACTGTACAGTATGAAGGCTTTTCAAGATAGTGCAATAGCATCTGCCTCCTTAACTGTCCTCAGCAAGTACATCTGCAAATGTTTACGGAGCAACTAATGGGCTTCTGACAAAAGTGGCAGCCTGGGTGACTAATGATACCTCATGGGAACATTTTTTTCTTCCTCAACTTAATCAATACCTGTATAATTGATCAGGTGGGCCATATGGCCCCTTTAATTCACAGATTAAGACAATTAGGATGCCAGCTAGGTAATTGCTCAAGCCAGAGTTTTTCATAATGTAGACTAGCAAACCTCATGCTTTGTCTTTCTTGGAAAAAGCAAGCTCCATCTGGTCATGGGCATGATTCAGAACTAATTCATATAATGTCTAGCTAAAAATGAGTCTAACTATGTTTAGACAAAATATTGAATACAAATGAATTGTGTGGCAGTAAATTTGTGAGAGCTTCCAGCTCAAATTCTGGATTGAAATGCAACAGCAGGAGTCTACTCCAAGGACACTGTGGTCAGTGTTGAGACTGGTATTTACAGATACCATGGATGGAAAACATAAGAACTGGAACCTTAAGTAGTCAGCTTTCTCTGGGACCACTGTTCAATAGGACAGCATCCCTCCTGTTTCTTACCTTCTATCACTCAGGACAGGACACCTCTGAGGTGCAAAGCTCTTCTAGCTCTGAGTCTAATATATTTGTGGAGCAGAGGGAGTGGGAAAAGGCTTAGAAATACAATCCTCAAATAAGAAAGGATAAAAGATCTTCTTTCTCTGACTAACATGTAGAGAATGCTTTTTCCACATGTTAATCCTACACTTTCAGGAGAATATAAGCAAATTAAGCAGTAGAATTACTGTTTTGATGCCATTTTTGCAATTATATGATTAAGTACATGATTTATAGTTTGAAAAATCAGGATACTTAATGCTTCTCTCAGTGACATACACTTTTAACAGCCCCTGCATAGCACTAAAGAAACCCACTGCAGCAGGAACAGTCCTAGAAATGATAGTGGACACCAGCTGCCTTCCACAGATGATGAACATTAGAGATTCCTGAAGTCCCTAGGCATCCTTCCCAGAATACACAGAGAGAAGAACAGAGATGTAGCAAAATGCTCCTGGGAATTTAAATAACAGCATCCTTCCTGTTTCTTGCCTTCTATCACTCAGACCAATTCAAAAAAAACAAGATAAAAGTGTCTAAAAAAGCAAGCAACAGCAATCATTGTCCCCGTTTATAATCAAGCCAGGCTTGAGGAACCAACGACGTGTATAACAAAGGACTCCAGATGTCGAATGTATTATTATAGTAAATGACGTTTTCACCACCAAGAGAGTTTATGTGGCATTCTCTGGATAGTGAAAGAACTCATGTACCCTAAGAGATTTCTGGGGGAGAAAAGGTTATACACAGGGTTATGTGGTGTGATCCGTGGTCCTCTGAAGGCCTAGCCTGTTGGCCTTATTTTACCATTCAACAGTGGCAGTAAAACATCACAACCAATCACCCCATAAATTATACACACAGTTAATATAACAAAATATTATTTCAAAATAGAAATTTTCTTTTGTGCTCAAAAGACTATGTATGTAGGATCACATAGGATAGAAGGGGTGTCAGAAAAGGATGGCCACAGGTGGGGCTAATTTAGGTCACTGTTCACCAGTACCTAAGCAATCCAACCCAGGCCTCCATAATTTCTAACTCAGGAAATGAGGCTACCTGTTCCCCCCCCCTCATTAGCCAATCAGCTCAATGACAAGAGCTGACTTCCATGTAGCTAGAAGAAATTGTTCCCTCAATATGCAAGGCAGCAGGTGTTTGAGAGTAACCCCATATTCTACCATGGCTGTAAACCTTGTGCTTATCGGCATTACAAGAAAGTAGCGGTCTCTTGTCACTAAAGTTGCCACAGAAAGTCAGGGTGATGAGAGTGTACTTCATGGTGAACGCAACTCTCACCTCCAGGCCAGCTGGAGTTATATATCAGAAGCGACCTTTATAAATGGAGATTTTTCAGATCCAGAAAATTCTCTTTATCTGCATGCCTAAAGTGGTTTAGTACTCCAAAAGAGATAAAGGTATGCCACCTGAAGACATGTGAATTCTATGACTTATGAGCTATTCTTTAAAAAAGATTTCTTCTAATTAGTGAAACAACATTGTTTTGGAGCTGCTCCATATAGCAGAGGTGTGTGGTGGTCTTCAGAGGTTCATTTCAGCCTAAAATCCTTTAAGATTCTGATCTACATGAAGAGCATGTGTCTTAGTTAAGGGTTTCCTGCTGTGAACAGACACCATGACCAAGGCAAGTCTTACAAAGGACATTTAATTGGGGCTGGCTTACAGGTTCAGAGGTTCAGTCCATTACTGTCAAGGCAAGAGCATGCAGCATCCAGGCTAGTATGGTGCAGGCAGAGCTGAGAGTTCAACATCTTCATCTGAAGGCTGTTAGTGGAAGACTGACTGGCAGGCAGCTAGGAGTAGGGTCTTAAAGCTCATGCCCACAATAACAAACCTACTCAACAAGGTCACACCTTCTAATAGTGCCACTCCCTGGGCTGAACATATACAAATCACCATAACATGCATCTCTGAAACAATTCACAGAATTCAGATATTTGGTGTAGTGAATGTACCTTATCTGATATTTCTTGAACTATGTTCTAAGAAAACCTCTATGTTCAATATAAGTCCCAAAATGGTCAAAGGGGGACACACACTGGTACATACTTTTGCCTTCATCACTGAGACTTGCCTAAGACATACAAGGCCCTTATTCTGAATGGCTCATCCAGACTAAATAGAGAGGAGTGACTGTCAAAGTATTCAGGAAGCCAAAAGGAAGAGAGTAGCCATAATATAGTGGAAGTAAAGCCCAACTGCCAATTAAAGATACAGAAGGAACAAGTGCAAAGGTCAAAAAGTGAGGTTTGCTCTCTGACTCTTGAGTCAGGATAATTGAACCAAGGAAAAGCACATGTCTGACATCCTCCGAGTATGAACTCGAGTGGCCAACAGTAAGGCTGTTTCGTAAGTTAACACAACTCACAATAGTATTGAGCACACATACAATCCTACTCAATGTTTCTACTTAAAGATTCTGCTTTGGCTTTTAATTGAATTGTTAAAAGATTTGAAAACTCACAAATCATTAAATCTTTTTATTTCGCGAAAAGGATATGGAAACTCACAAACACAGCTTAGTTAAAATCATGAAAAGAGCAAGCAGAGAGCAGAGAGCAGAACCAGAACTTTTGGTCCCTAGTCCCACACAGCTCCTGAGTTCCTGACCTCAGTCTTCACATCTCCATTGTTGAAAACTGGCCACCCCTTGCTTTCACTGACATCTCTGTTTCAGATGTACAAATGGAGACCAGTGAGTCCTCTGAACTCTGCAGCACCAGCACCCTGCTTTAAAAACACCCAATCCTCTTGCTCTCATGATATTGCACTCATAAGCAGCCATAAAACTACAGCTTGGTAGAATATGAGCTTCTAGCTTCATGCGGGTCCCCACTGCCCCTCAGATCCATCCGTTTGTCTGCCTCATGCTCCTTTGAAATAAATGTCTCTCTGGCTTCCAGGATGATACAGCCCACCAGCCAAGCGCCAGTCAGCTCTTTCCTAAGTTTGCCTTGTTGCAGTGACAGGGCTGTATCAAAGTCCAGATGCTTTGGCATGAATAAATGACTCATCTGGGACCTGGAAAAAAATCGAATTGAATATTATAGAGAAGGCTGGGGTGGAATCATAACCAAATGACACACAGCTGGAAATTGTTAAGTTAGAAGTTGGGGACAGGACGTAGTACTGGAAGAGAAGAATTAGAGGAAAAATAATCAAAACAGTGACTATTATTATCTGAAAATTTCTGAGTTAAAATCACAAAGAAACAGACCCATGGTTTATATCACAGCTGAATTAAGAGCATTTTTACAAATTTAATAATCTATAATAATTGACATTAAAACAGAGAGGTGTGGCATAGCTGAGAAGGTTGTACAAGTTTCTTGGATGGATTGGGTGGGTCCCCTGCTGGCTACCTGAATCTATAAATGGCTTCATAGTGAGCAAGGTTAAAAACTTCAACTCTGGGATTACCCATCTTTTGGGAAGTTATGTAAGTTCCCAAACTTGTAGGCAGCTCACCTGAACAAGCCTGAGATGAATACATATAGAATTAAAGAGGCATCGAGGGAAAGAATAGTCAACAGTACCACTTTTCCCAGTCCCAGGACCCAAGCAGATGAATCACAGAGATGAATCAGCAATGGCTGGTACCCACGCCTCCAGACTCTAAAAGCTGTGATAACATCACTACACAGAAGACAGAGGAGATGGTGTTTAAGCACAGAGGAAATTAGGAGAGAGGGAGAGAGACAGAGACAGAGACACAGACACAGAGAGAGACAGAGAGACAGAGACAGAGAGAGACAGACAGACAGATAGATGGACAGACACAGAGTAAGACAGAGACTCCTTCTTAATGGAAATCAAGCACATAGATGACCTTCTTAATAGGTGGCTTGCTTTAATCTCTTGGATTAAAAATATTCCAAATTAAGTCATTGTAAAAAGATGCTGGACTCTAGGTTTTTCACCCAAAGCACACTATCAGGAGGCAGAGGTTCATTTTTTCCTCTGCCTCTTGATAGTGTGCTTGTACTGTGTACGTTCCTGGTTTCTGACAGATAATGCAGGCTGGATCCTAGAAAAATATCCACCCAACTTGAGTCTGAACGTTGAGAATGCCAAAATTAAGCTGTATGTAAATCAGATGGCTACATAAAATGAAGCTACCTACATGACCATTCTTATGCCTACTTCGTCCAGAAATCTAGGTTTTCTGTATAGTCAGGAATCTGAAGGGATAAATTACTTCCCTTTGGGTCTTATTGAGAAAAGTTTCCACTTGGCAATGATTGTATTTACAGGAATCCTCAAAATTACTGACCCATAGCTCAAATATTAGTCTTGGCTAGTCAATGGTACACACAAAGCCCACTACTGTAGTTTGGAGGAGAAGTCAATTGATCTTCATAATGCCATGTATTGCAATTCTGTTATCTTTTATTAAAACTAACATGGAGAATGTGGTTAAAGTTGATATGATCCCATTTTAAATAATTTTTTGTTTGTTCAGGAAACATTTAAGGTTGAGGATATAGTTCAGTGTAGAGTTCTTGCTTAACATGAGTGAGACCCTGTGGTCAAATCCCAACACATAAAAGGAAGCATTTATCAAATAATCTAAGAGCCAAACAATATTCTGGAAGTTGAGGACATATTGTAGAATACATCCAAAGAAGTTGTTTGTTCTATCCCAATTATTGTCTTGGAATACTGGTCAATTCTAGAACAAAAGAAAACAGCATTGCTCAATAAATGTCTCATCCCTCAAAATGAAAATAGAATTTTGTTCTTAAAATCCTAATCTTGTGCCATTTCAAGCACATAAAATATATGAAGTAAAGTAAACTGGAATTCTTTCTATAGTATGATAGTTAAATCTGTGACTTAAACCTACTATAGGAGACTTCAACCCAAATTACTACTGGGGTGAACAGGAGTTGGGAAGATTCAGCCTTGAAGATATGTTTCCTGGAAGCATTTTCTGATTCAAAACTCACAATTCAAGAGCAATCCTGAAATAGATTTGGGTACTGTTTGCTGGCAAAAAGTGGCATTGCTGTGTGACAATAACATACATATCATTTACAGCATAGATTGCAGTTACAGACTGAGATTGCATGGCTTGTGTTACACGGCTTGTGTCTGTCTGGTTTAGTTTGGGAGTTAGATACAGATGATGTAGCTGTTTTCTTTTTGCATGACTCTCTGGATCTACCTTCACTCTGCTCTGTAACATGGGAAAGTCTATGCCTACTGACTACCTCACCAGGTTTCTGTGCCCTCAGGCTTCCAATATTTACAAGAAATCAAGGCTGGGCAACTAATCTCATGCCTCTCTCTCTCTCTGAGTCAGCAGTATTGTCTGTCAAAGACCTTATCAGGTCACCCAGGCTTCCCAGGCACAACCTAATGGAGTCAGTATCTTTCCCTTTCTTCATTCCTCTAAATCTGGAGGGCAGTGTGTAACCTTGCTGGTAATTTCCCTCCACCTTGTTCATACTTTTAGAGCTGGTCCTAGTTTAAATGTGCAATCTGTTTCTTACCATGGCAACACAGGGATTTCATATTATCTCAGGATTTGTACCTTCAGAAAAGCTTTCCTATTTTCTTATTCCATTGTTTCGAGTTTGCATGGTTTAAATTTGCATTAAAAAGGCAAGATTTCAAAAGATCTATTGGCCCATCTGAATTAGTAACAGGATTAAGATGATTTCCAATAAAGGTCTTAGATTTTACTCTCTAGCTTAAAATATTATAACTCTGGTGAGGGGAGGGCTCCTTTTATGATTTTCTTTCAGCCCTTAATAGTAGTTGAATGATTGACGCATAATGAGTCCTTCTGCCCTGGCTATGTACCCCTTAACAAAGGACAGACAGATTTTATGGTCCATGTATTAATCTAGTTGTCTCTCTGGCCCTGCTAGTCACTGGAAATTCAGTCCAATAAGCTCTGAAATACCCAGAAATGGGCATGTGACATCTCTCCTTCTTCTACTACAGTGTAAGATTTGATTTCATTTTGCTGATTTTTATCACTTAGCCCCTCTTATTGGAGTCATTGATTGAGCAGTAGATAGTTTAGCTCCAAACTACTCCAACTCTGCAAATCCAAGACACACAATTTGACCATGGGACAAATGGGTGTCTGTCACCAGAAGCCATGGCACATCTGCAGATTTATGGACACAAGCCATCTCTTCAGTATTTCCACCAGCATCTGGCACTCCCTATCCATCCATCCATCCATCCATCCATCCATCCATCCATCCTTTCTTGCCTACTGGTGTCACTTCCACTTTCTTGTTTGCAAGGAAATTAATTGTGGAAGAATAGTGAGAGTCGTGTCCAAAGGTTGTGGGTCTGACAACAGGGGTATGATGGACAGTGGCCCACCTCTTGATAAGTGGATGGTATGGTGTTCTGGCTAAGCACTGATTTCACAATCAGACCGGGATTTTAATCCTCACTCCATATCCTGTTAGTTTTCCTCATGGCTCAGGGTCATAAGGGGTCCAAGCTTCATTGTTGTCTTTTGTAAACTGTGCTACTTTTAAATACCTATAGCAACAGCTGGTGTGAAAGTGTAGCTGGGAACCTCTTAGCACACACAGTGTGTAGTCCAGTGAACACTCAGAGGATGCAGACATTAACAAATGGTATGCTTCTTGGCATCTTTCAGCACTCACTCCAGCTCCCATAGCCTGGCCAGAATAAACAAGTTTTATCCTTTTCCTATATCTAGATTTGCTAGTTCCTTTGGTTACATTTTTCTGAAGCATAGAGCTCCCAAGCCACACAAACCCATTATTATGAAAGAGTAGGGCTACAGAGAGGACTCAACTGTGATTTAAAACCCTTGCCATGTATAGGACCATGAAGGGCAACTTGGTTTCTGGTTGAGCACCGACTGGAAACTGCCAGGGACTCCCAGGTGATCCTGAGGGGCCCCAGGTGGGATGCAGGTGACCCGAAGGGATGGCACACATTTCGCCACAGTCCCAGACTGCAGGCTCCTGACATGAGGCCAAAGACCTCTGTTAGGAGCCGCGTCCGCCATCGGAAGATGGCGCCGGTTTCCTGCTTCCTGGTTCTTCTTGCGAGCCTTGCTTGAATGTGCGCCTGCGCAAGGCGCGAAAATCAGTATGCTAATTTGGTGACATCATAAGAGCCAATGAGTGTGCGGCACATCTCCTAAAGCGCTATATAAGCCACCAGCTTTTGGGGCTTGGGGTCCCTCGCCTCACTACCATCTAAGAGAGCTGTAACACTAAAAGAGCTGTAATAAAAATGCTGCCAGAAGAATCCTGAAGCGTGGCGTTCTCCTTTTCGGCGAGGCGGCGCCCCGCAACTGGTGAACGAAACCCGGGAGACGAAGCCGAACGTCTCGGAGTTTTATCCAGTTTCGAGGGACCCTGTTGGCTCAACAGAGGATTCAGAACTGGCTGCGCGAGAGGTCTAGACGCTTTTCTGCAAGGTATGGTGGATCCTGTCTATTTTGCTATTGCTATCCCCGTTTGGGCCGTGGTAGTTCTTGTGCTCTGCTTCTGTCTTAACTACCATACACAAGGGAAGGAGTGTACTTGCCCTCCGTGTATTCAGGAGCTGTAAGTCACAGGTAGATAACTGTGCAAGTTCGTTCCCTCTAGCAGTATGGGTAACCGCCAAATGAAGCCGCTTCTCTCAGCAATGCAGGCGTTGTTGAGTGAGCGTGGTTTAAAGGTTCCCGAGAAAGTGTTGTGTAATTTTCTGCAAGATGTGGATAGAGTAGCTCCATGGTTTGTATCCACGGGGTCCTTGTCAAAGGGCTCCTGGGGCAAGCTCGGCGGAGATTTGATTAATGAAAAGGAGAAGGGAAAGTTAAGACCAGGCACATGGCCGCTGTACAAAATGGTTAGAGCCTGTATAGAGGATGCAAAATGCCAAGATAAGGTAAGAGAGGGGCAAAGAGCTTTAGCAGAACACCAGGATAGCCTATCAGAAGCAGAAAAGGAAGAGAGCGCTAAGAATGGAACGAAGAGAAAGGAAAAGAAAAAAGAAGAAATTAAAAAAGAAGTAGCTACAAAAGTGGAACAGAAAGGGCCTAAGAAAAAGTTGTACCCAGTGTTAACTGAGTTTCGAAATCTAAGAATTAACGACTCCGCCTCTGAGGAGACGTCCTCGGGGGACGAAGAAGATACAGAGGATACCGACACCTCATCCTCTGATAGTGTGTTAGATCTTGAGGAACAGGCAGAGTTAGATAAAGAAGCAGCTCGTTATGAGTCTGAAAGATACGGGCTGGATTCGCCTTATGCACCGGGGTATGCCCCATCTGCCCCACCATTGGAGGAAGTAGTTAGAGTTAAAAAGAAAAAACCAAAAGAGAGACAGGAAAGACTGCCGTCCAATTCTCTTATTACAGCTAAGGAGAGAAAAAAGATAAGAGTAGCCTTTCCTGTATGGGAAGATGCTAACCAAACTAGGCAACATTCACAGCTAGATTTAAAACAATTAAAAGCGCTAGCCGAATCAGTACAGACTTATGGAATCAATGCCTCTTTTACTCAGGCATTAATAGAAAGACTTGTGGTCAGTGCCATGACACCAGATAACTGGTATAATACTGTTAAGGCTTGCCTGACTATGGGACAGTATCTAGATTGGAAATCTATTTTTCAAGAACTCTGTGCTTCACAGGCAAGACAAAATTTAGCTCAGGGGCATCCACAATGGAACTTTGATATGCTTACAGGACAGGGACAATGGGCTATCAATCAAACGGCCTACCCTGTAGAAGTATATGAGCAAATTAATAAGGCAGCTGTAAAAGCATGAAAAAGCCTACCTAACAAAGGACAGGTTTCAGGAAACTTGACAAAAATTATCCAAGGGAATACTGAGCCATTCTCAGACTATGTGGCTAGGATGATGGAGGCGGCAGGAAGGATTTTTGAAGATCCTGAGACGGCCATGCCTCTCATAGAACAACTAATTTTTGAACAGTGTACTAGAGAGTGCAAAAATGCTATTACACCTTGGAAAGGAAAAGGACTAAATGCATGGATGAAGGCTTGTAGAGAAATAGGAGGACCTCTATCTAATGCTGGATTGGCAGCTGCTGTTTTAGCGGCTCAGAGGACCTCTAATGTTAAATGTTTCAGGTGTGGAAAACTGGGACACATACAAAGACAATGTAGAGCACCTGGCACTAACAATCGCCCAAAGGTGCCTGGAATGTGTCCTAGGTGTAATGTGCTATTGTAGCGATAGTGTTGCAAAGATTTTCAGAGCCTATAAACATAATTTCAGATTCGCATTATGTTGTAGGAGCTGTTAAACAATTAGAAGTGGCTGATTTTATCCACCCTAAAAGCATGGTTGCTGAGATATTTAAAGATATTCAACACCATATTCGCAATAGGTGTCACCCATTTTTTATTCAACACATGAGAGCACATTCATTGCTTCCTGGGCCTATGTCTCAGGCTAATGCTATTGCTGATAAAGCCACTAAAAACCTATATTGGGTAAGCTCGCCATTAGAAGGTGCAGTTGAATTCCATAAACTCTATCATGTACCAGCTAATACCCTAAGATTAAAGTTTCATTTAACTCGTGCAGAAGCGCGAGATATTGTTCTGAAATGTACCTCCTGTGCAGAATTCAGACCCTCTCCATCTATAGGGGTCAATCCCAGAGGTCTGCAACCTCTTCATATCTGGCAAATGGATGTTACACATTGCAATGCCTTTGGAAAACAAAAATTTATTCATGTATCTGTGGATACATGCTCTGGCATCATTCATGCCACCCCCCTTTCGGGAGAAAAAGTGTCACATGTTATTACTCATTGTCTTGAAGCCTGGGCTGCTTGGGGCAAGCCCCTTCAGCTGAAGACTGATAATGCACCAGCTTATAAATCTAAAACTTTTCAACAGTTTTGTCTGAGGCTTGGTGTCCGTCATATAACTGGCTTGCCATATAATCCTCAGGCACAAGGGATTGTGGAACGTGCCAATGGCACATTGAAAACTTATTTACAAAAACAAAAGGGAGGAATAGACCCCAACATGGGACCTAAGACATCTATCTCCCTAGCCCTATTTACCTTAAATTTTTTAAATCTGGATTCTGATGGACAATCTGCTGCTGACAGACATGTGGCTCCAAGTCCTCAAAAAGAATATGTTAAATGGAAAGATATCTTAACTAACCAATGGAAGGGCCCGGATCCAGTTTTAGTGAGATCCCGGGGAGCTATCTGTTTTTCCCACAGGATCAAGAAAATCCAATCTGGATACCAAGCAGACTGACCAGAACTGTGAAAGAGGACTCACCAACCCCTGAAGAAAATGCTAAAGATCCTGCTGATGATCTGCCTGCTTGAGAGAGTGATAAGTATACCATTGTGAGCTGTGGTAAGATCATGGCCAGTTCCCATCCCAGTACATTCCCACTCTAAAGTACTGCCAATGTTTACATCATCGAGCTGTCAGCGGGAGGCACCATGTGCCATACCTTTAAACAAAGAGATTGTCAAGTATAATGCATCAAAATTTAGATTAAATGATACCTTGTGTTTCACCATAACAAACAGGGCAGAGACCCCATGCGTTGTACTTCGCAATGCTACATTGGGACACTGGATTGATCCACTTGGAGATTCCCAAATAGGCACTGGTGTCCTGCTCGAGGTACTCAATAACATAGTGGCAGGTCAATCTGAGGCCAGTGGAGATACATCTAATAAAAAACAGTCCCCTGTGAATATCACTACATTATTGCTAAAAAGTAAGGTAACCATACTTGAACGATCATATTGGCAAACCAATAATGCCACTAATGTCAGAGTGTGGCCATGGTGCCCTCCAGATCAGTCATTTCCACCAGTGTTTACGCACTGCCAATCTAAAAGGATGCCTAAGGTAGAAGTATCTTGAGGCTTCACCTTATCGCCACCTCTAAAAAGGATGGCTATGACAGGAAATAAAACAGGGAAGGTAAACGAATGGCCATTTTATCAATGGGTGTTGACAAATTTAGCGGGGGCTGCTACCAGTTTATCAGCCTTTGCAACTCTAGGTGAGTCACAACATGACATTTGGAATGTATCAGCAACCAGAACTGATACTACACCAGTGATATTGAATGATATTAAATATAATAACTTGTTGGCAAATTATTCAGCCAAAAGGGCAGCAGTTTGTGTTTCGGCTCCCTTCTTTTTTATTTTAGCAGAATTTAAAAATAAAAGCAGCATATTAGATTGTGCGAATGTCACCTGCCATTTGACAGAATGCTGGAATGGGTCCGCATCTTTAGCACTGCTGGTGCGGGTTCCAACCTTTGTCCCTATACCGGTGGATGCCGATCCCAATAAATTTCCAATAATCTCTTTAATTAGAGAAAAGAGAGATTTTGGCATCACGGCGGCCATTGTGACGGCCGTTGCAATGTCGGCTGCTGCAGCGGTGACTGCGGGTATTGCCCTAGCCAATCAAGTTCAAGCAGCAGAAACAATAAATAATATAGTGAATGCCTCGGCAGATGCTATGGTAAAACAGCATAAAATGAATAGCCATTTGATTTCTGGGATACTGCTTGCTAATCAGCGAATAGATCTATTACAAAGCAAAATGGAAGAAATTGCTGATATTCTTCAAGTAAGCTGTGTAAGTCATACTAAACACATGTGTATCACACCCTTGAAATATAACAATGAGTCTTTTACAGAAAGTACTAAATTATCTAATTTTTTACAAGGAAATTGGTCACAACAGGCTGAGGAGCTACAAGAAGAACTCCTGCTCACGATTGCTGTTTTGAATGGGACCAGAATAAACCCGATTGATGTTGAAGACTTCACTTCCTGGCTCACGTCCGCCTTCTCCCTTTTTAAGGAGTGGGTGGGGGTAGGAATGTTTGGCTGTATGATCTTTGGGGGAGTGCTGATCACACTCTGGTTGCTCTGCAAATTTAAAAAACAACATCGTAGAGATAAAGTACTTATCACTCAAGCACTGCTTGCCTTAGAGCAGGGAACATCCCCTCAAGCTTGGTTGAATATGCTTAAACAATGAGACACTATCATTCAATGGGATACCCTGAGGGCTCGTGTTCCCATTGCACCAGGAATCCTGAGTGGTAGTCCTCCACACTTCCCAGGGCTCGGGTTCCCATTGCACGGGAGATAAGTGTGGAGGGTCTCACAACTGTTTAACTGCCTTGAACGCCTTACTGCTAGAACAGTGGGCTTGATCGGCGAAATAACAGTTGGAAAATTGTTGCAGCAATTTAATAAAAAAGGGGCAGATGTTAGGAGCCGCGTCCGCCATCGGAAGATGGCGCCGGTTTCCTGCTTCCTGGTTCTTCTTGCGAGCCTTGCTTGAATGTGCGCCTGCGCAAGGCGCGAAAATCAGTATGCTAATTTGGTGACATCATAAGAGCCAATGAGTGTGCGGCACATCTCCTAAAGCGCTATATAAGCCACTAGCTTTTGGGGCTTGGGGTCCCTCGCCTCACTACCATCTAAGAGAGCTGTAACACTAAAAGAGCTGTAATAAAAATGCTGCCAGAAGAATCCTGAAGCGTGGCGTTCTCCTTTTCGGCGAGGCGGCGCCCCGCAGACCTCCATAGAGTAAGGTCCTTCAGTTGCGTAGGACAACGCCCACTAGCCCTCCACAGATCACAGAGCCTCAAGACAGATCTCCATATTAATGAGGTACCTAAAGGCCAGAGGGATCAATTAAACATTTCCTCCCAGACCCTCCTCCTTGGAAAAGGTATTTAGGCCTCAATCCACAAAGGCGTTCCCAGCCATGGAGATCACCAGCCATCCAAGCCAAGAGAGCAGATGTGACCCAGCCAAGCAATACCCTCATCCCTGTAGGACCCAGCCAGAGCACTCACTCTTTTCCCCTCTCCCCTTCTGCTTCAGGTAAATCTAGCCAGTATGCCCCTACTTCGTTCTTGGCCCTTCCGCGGCCCCCCAGCGGCATCTTGGGGCCCAAGAACCTGAGAAGGGGGCCGCCTTTTGGCCCAGAGACCCCCCCCAAGCCAAGAGCTCGGCTCCCCGAGGGACTTCAGATTTCGCTCCCCCACCAGGCGCTGGCCTGGGGGGAGAACACAGTCAAATTTCCCGGGCCTCTGCCTCTCTGAGCTGTGCACACTACAACCCAATAGCCATGAAATCAGAAAGACTTGAATTCAGATTCCTAGTACTCATTTAAATGTAGGAGGGGCATGCTAGTTCATCTGTAATTCTAGCCTCAAAAAAGCAGAGATACCGATCTCATCCCAGACTACAGAACACATTAGTCTAGCTAGAGTTGGTAAGCTCTGAGTTTGAGAGGCCTGCTTCAAATAAAGTGAAGAGCTATCAAAGATTCTGAATATCAACTCTAGATCTCCACACACACATGCCACTCCACTCCACTCCACTCCACATGTGTAACTCCTTGCATGCATGCACCACTACACATGTGAACATGTATACACAAACATAAATGAAAAATAGAAAACAAGGGTAAACCTAGACAGGCAATGTTTTCCCTTTTTAAAATCATTATACTTTATAAATGATAGGTTAGACCCAACTGGACTTTTTTGACTGTGTGTCTGAATCAAATAGGACCAGAGAAATACCACTCACCACATAAATGTATCTAGAAAAATAATCCTTTGTTTCCCTGTCTGCCTATAACTTCTCTACTGGAAAATGTTTTCTTCCTTATCCTTGTGTACTCAAATCTGTGAGATTCAAATGTAATTTGTCTTAAGGTTACTATTGCTGTGACACCATATGTGAAACACCATATCCAAAGCAACTTATAAAGGGAAAGGTTTATTTCACTCACAGTTCTATAAAACTCCACTCCCAAAACCAGTGATGGCAGACACTCAAGCAGGACAAGAACCCAAAGACAGGGGCTGATACAGAAGCCATAGAGGGGTGCTGCTTACTGTCTTGCTTCCTATGGCTGGCTCACTTTTCTTACAGAACCCAGAACCACCATCTCAGAGATAGCAGCATCCAAAATGGCTGGGCTCACCCCCATTGGTCACTAGTTAAGAAAATATCTTAGGGCTGAATTGAGGTTCCCTCCTCTCTTATGACTCCAGTTTGACATTAAATTAGCCAGTAAAACTGATCCCTTGTCCACATGACACACAAACAAGTTATTTTTAATTAGAACCTTTCCTTTCTCATGTACCTCCAAGATAAAACATCAATAGTCTTACTATTATATAAAACAAATCATTTTAAAAGTCCTACAATCCTTACAAATTCAAGAACATTAAAAGTTCAGACTCTTTAAAATATCTAATCTACTTAAAAATTCAAAAACTCCTTTAAAAGTTCAAGGTCTTTTAGCTGTGAGATTCTATAAATTTAAAAATTAAGTTACTTTCTTCAAGAGAGAGAAAAATCAGGACACAGTAACAATCTGAACAAAGCAAAATCAAATTCAAACAGTATAAATAACTCACTGTCCGATTGTCTGGGCCTCACTCATGATCTTCTGACATCCTCCAAGGGGTTTGAATCACTTCTCCAGCTCTGCCTTCTGCAGCACACAGCTTGCCTGGCTCTGCTTCACTGCTGATGCTGTGCTTGGTTGTTATCCCATGGCACTGGCATCTTAAAAACTGCTGGGGTCCCTTGTGGCAACTGGACTGCACTTTCACTCTTAGCCCCTCCTGGGCTTTCTTCGGGACTTCAGCCCTGCCACACAGTGCTAAACCTCAGCTACTCTCCGTCATCCTTTCATGCCTTCACAACCAATACCATCTGGGTGACTCTCACACTACCAATTTCAGCCACCACTACAACTGTGACTTCTTTCTGTGTGCTGACCTCCCAGAAGACTTCACCTTGATGATACTTGTCTCTTCTTAATCCCTGGCAACATCTTAGCTCCAGCTAACCAACACCAACTGTTCCAGTAATGTGAAGGGTTCAATCGTGCTGCTCTTTTGTTAATTATGGATGACCCCTAAGCCTTAGCTGACTGGAATGACAAAGTCTTAATTCAAAATACGGTGTCTTTGACAGTCGTTACACTTCAATATGAAATTTTGCCAGGCCTCCCTCTTCTCCACTGTTCTCAATATTCTTATCTTCTAAACTTCCAGCTCAATGGCTTTTCTAGCCAAAAGTTTCAAAGTCCTTCCATAGTCTTCCCCTAAACATGGTCAGGTCTGTCACTTCAATCCTCTAGTATCGATCAAGTGGTACCAACTTGTTTTAGGGTTACTATTCCTGTCATGAAACACCACGACCAAAGCAACTTGAGGAGACAAGGGTTTATTTGGCTTATACTTCCATATAACTGTTCATCAGCGAAGGAAGTCAGAATAGGAACTCAAACAGGCAGGAACCTGGAGGCAAGAGCTGATGCAGAAGTCATAGAGAGGTGCTGCTTACTGGCTTGTTTCTCACGGCTTGCTCAACCTACTTTCTTATAGAACTCAGGAACTCCAGCCCAGGGATGGCACCACCAACAGTCGCAGTGCCTTCCCCATCAATCACTAACTCAGAAAAAGCCTTATATCTGGATCTTATGGAGGTGTTTTCTCAACTGAGCCTTCCTCTCTGATGACTAGTTTGTTTCAATTTGACTTAAAACTAACAAGTACATAATTCTTTGAGTGAATGGATATCACTAAAGAAATTCAAGCAAAAGGTGTTTAGCTTTAGATCTGAGAACATCTCAGGAGTGTGTGGATAGAGAGGGAAAATGTATCTATCTCAGTGCTGCTCGAGTGTTAATGTGGACTCAATGCAAGTGTTGACTGCCAGTCAGCCTGGAGGAGGACCTGGGCTTCCATATCTCTAGTCAATGCTTCTGGTCAAGGACCACACTTTAGTTCCTCAAAGACAAAATCTTCAGGTAAAGTTCTGAGGAAAAGGAGCCATAGGTATGTTATGTTCTTTTGTGCTTTTTTTTTGTTCTTTTTTGTGCATAGTGTCTAGGATAGTTACTGCACATCTAACAATTGTTTTCTAAGTGTTTATGCTGACTACTGAACAAAACAATGAAGATATATTGCATTACTGAAATGTGGGCATATTTCCAAGTGCTTAATTTGTATTTGAGTGTGTAAACAACCAACTCTCACTTTATGTACCCTAGCTTAGGTGCTGCTCTCTAGAAATTGCAGGTTCTAAGGGACCATGGAGTAGCTTTCCTCTACTGATCTATTCCAATTCAAGAAATGATAGATCAATTGTGTGAGAATTATTACCTGGCTTCAGGACTCTATGGTGGTGCTAACAGATCAACATCATGCATTTTGTAAAGAATGGAAGATTTCCTCAGTCAGGTATGTTCCCTTCCATGGACTGGTGTGGAAGTGGAGGCATGGGGCAGTATCTCCCATTTTCCACCACCCCGACATGTCTAAGCCATTCTAAACACACAGTTTGCATATCTGGACTAGAATTAACTATCATGCCTCTTGATGTCCATCTGTTTTTCCTGTGTGTTGTGTGTTAGGAACACAAAGGGGATGTTACATGAATAAGAAACCATAGGAAATAACAGTCAGAATGATTTTCTATGAGTCAGGCAACCCTATGTCATTACTTGTGAATTGACTGACTGAGTTCTCATAATTTTCCCACAGACACAGTTATTATCCTATTTTTGTGGATGAGGAAACTGTAGCAGGAAATAGAGAAATTAGTATTTCTCTAAAGTTGCATAGCCTGAAACTTGAGAACTGAGATTCAAACATAGTCCTGATAGGTCAATTGTGTGAGAAATATCAGGGCCCTTGTTATATTGATGAGAATTTACTCTTTGGATTGACAAGAATTGTTCATATTAATGATTTATAAGGTAAGAAGTCTCAATTCAAGGTTCGTCTTAGTCTGCTCAGGTTTTTATGACAAAACACATAGATTATGCATTTATGGCTTATGAGTAACAGATTTATTTCTTGATGGTCTGGAAGGTGAAAAATCTAGAATCTAGGTTCCAATGGGATGGAGTCTGACTGGGACCCATCTTCTGCCTCCTTATAGCTGCTTTCTTACAAGAATGAGTAGATGAACTAGCTTTCTGGGGTCTAATCATTTCTCAAAGCCACCATCTTCCAAGATCTTCCTATTTGTGGTTAGGGCTTCAATACATAGATGGAGAGGAGGACACAAACTTTCAGACCACAGCAGTTTTACTAGTTCCTCAATTAAGTCTAGAACATGCAAGTCTTTCAACCTATGGGTCATTTTGCAAGAAAAGTTGAGCAATCTGGTACCCTGACTGAACTGAGCAACACACACAAACTCTTCTCCAAACAAAGCAACCAGTCACTCCATACAAACAAACCCTAGTAACACCATAACAACCTTCTTAGGTGTAGCCTTTTGTGCCACCAGCATCTTGAAGCATTCTGTAACCAAAAGCAACATGACGAGCTAGACCAGTTTTAAGCTCATGTCCAGTAAGGAAAATGGTGTCCTATAAATGAACCTTAAAAGAAAACCTCCATTTAGCATCTTTTGCCTATGCATGATTTGGCATGCATATGATTAAAATTAGATGCATCATGGGAAATAACACATGCACAATGAATAAAGAGTTACATAATCCAATCTACCAATCAAATCAGAATGCCATTCATATCCCACCCTTAGAATCCAACTCATCCCCCTTCTGGACTCATAAACAAAGCACCAAGCAGTCATCAGGGTCACTTAGACAAATCTTGCAAAAGCCTGTTGCTCCTTCCCAGGTATCTACTCTGTACTTGGTTTTGAATAAAATTCCTTCTTATTTTGCTAGTTGTGTGCATGGCTTTGGTTCTTTGTCCAAGAACCTGGAAATACCTAGCCCTAACACAGGTAACATAGGGACTTCCTCACACACATATGCTAGATTTCTACTACTACATAACACATGAATAGAAACTTAGAAATTCAAAGTAATAAATGTTATCTTATGTTTCCATGAGTCAGACCAGCACAACTCAACTGGATCTTCTATTCAGAACTTAGAAGAACATCAAGCCACTGGCTAGGGCTGGGGCCTCAGTGGAGGCATAAATGATCTTTTAAGAGTACAGCGTTCTTGGCAATATTCAGTTCCTTGTGTCTCTCCAAAACCAGTGTACATCAAGACTGGCATGCCTCTCAGGCTAAAAGAGAGTATCTTATTTTTCAAGGCTTTCACTTAAGTAATGTCTACTCAGAGTAATCTATCTTTTGGGTTAACTTAGAATATAGCCTAGTCACAGGTGTGACTGATAGGAATCTCAGCTAGAGTACCCCCAAATCCTCCCAGGAGCCTCCCCAGTCCACGAGGATCAAGGGCCTCAACATAAAACTGGATACACACCTTCTGCAATGAAGAGGAATCCAACAGGCACACAAATCACCAGTACAGAGTACAGAACCTGTTTGTATATATGTTATTGAGGACATCACCCAAAGCTTTGCAATCCAAATCACACATAAACACATGGTTCTACCTGTTACATTGTCAGGCAGTAAGAGGAGTTTTATTGGGTTAGTTTTTTATTTGTTTTTATTTTGTTTGGTTGGTAGGTTCTTAGGGACCAAAACCTACCCTAAGAACTATAGGATGTTTGTTTTTCTACTGTAGACATAATTATGAAAATAACTGATGTGAGCCAAGCTAACTCACACACACACACACACACACACGCACACACATACACACACATACACACACACACACATTCACACACACATACACACACACACATACACACACACACACGCACGCACACACACATACAGACTAAAATATGTTCTTCATTTCTATCTTACATGTCTTCTGTTTGAAGACAGCTGACCGGCTTATCCTACAACCTTTTCTTCTCCATTCTCTACTCACAGAAAAATCAGAGCAAAACCAATTAACCATGAGATTCACTTAGAAGAAATAAATTATGAGAAAAATAGCTCTTCTCTTTTCATCAAGGAAGGTAATAATTCTAGTTCAAGAAGCCAAGGGTACTTTCACTCATAAATTATACACTTTGGCCACATGGGCTTTTAGCAAAAATCAAAGATGGACTTCAACTTCAATTCTCTTTCCTCTGAATTTGGTTATGTTTTTAAAAGGGAGATGCTTTCCTTGAAGCATTTAGTATTTGCATCCCAAGTGCTTCCAGCTCACTGCTGTCTACAGCACTGCCTTTTGGATACAAATGCCCTTAAGGGATCACAGTTTGGACCTTAAAAATGCCCATGTTCATCCCAAAATGTTTGGTTCCTTTCTCATTCAGCAGATACAAAAGTCAATTTCTTATGCAGTCCTTTTTTTATTTCAAAGAAAACAACCCTTATCAATTGGAAGTATGTTCAGTATCATGAAACCAGGTCAATATTAGGAGAAAAGTGTAGTCACATAGATCAGTGTCAGGCACAAGACTCATGACACTTTAGAGTAGAGAAAGATTAGACTGGAAGGACGAAAGTCATTATTTGCAAAGAATTGAGAAAGCAGAGCTCAGGTTTCACTGTTGACATGTTATATATTAGGATCTGTGCCTGGCAACTAGGATCTCTCTAGACAGCAGGAGATGGGGTTTGAGTACTGGGATCTGACTGTCATCATTCATGGGTTTATGCTCCCTGTTTGGCATTTTCAGTTCTGAACTCACCCATACTTTCTCCTGCTTCCATATTTTTGTAACTTGTACTTTCATCTCTGTTTAATATAACCCACACGCACTCTTTCCATGTTAACCATTTTTTCCTAGCTGTCCAACCTAGGCAACCTACATATTGTCCCTTCTCTGTACTCTCTTCGTTGCATCTCTCTGAGATGCTGCCTTTGAATTACTCTCTGCCGCTCTTATGTCTGCCCCAAAACAGAATGAGCCACTCTTTTGTTTACACTCCTTTCTCCTGGTCTTTATACAACCCACTATAGGTTTTAGTGCTGTTGTCATTACCATCTGGTAGGTTCTTGGAGTACTTCCTTGGAGTAGAAACTTTTCAGCTGAGAAACTATCAACCGGCCCTAGCAAAATGCCTGAAACTCCCAAACTTAAACCAATTTTTTTTTGAGTGAATGAATTCTACTTCAATATTTTCTATGTATTAAGGATTTTGTAAGTACTGGAAAAAAAATCAAAAGGAAGTTTAGATGAAATCTCTTCCCTCATGAAGTCTAGAAATGGAGGATGTGTATATATTTGGCACCAGAGCAGCAAAGGATAAAGGTCTAGAATGGTAAGGGTGTTGCTCCCTGGCTTGAAAGAAAAGAACACACAGCTGGCTTGGAAATGGCTGAACATCTGTCATTCACTCACTAATTTATTCATCCAGCTATTCATCAAAAAGTGCATATTGAAAGCTAAATATTGATTAGATACATGAAAGAATGAAAAATAATAAATTTTCTAATCTCATGGAGCTTGTATTCCATTAAAATGATCTAATTTCTTCAACTAGTCCCTTTATTCAAAACAACCCCAAGATCAAAAACTGCATGCTAGCTCAATACAGGATTCAAAAATCCAAAATATTTTAACCTTTTTATCGTGTTATTTGTACAATAGTTTGGGCCTGTTGAACTAAAGGTAGAGGGGCTGTTTGCAAATATGCCTCCCCACTGAAAAGTACTGGCTCATACTTGCTTCCCCTAGAGTCCCATTCTGTGGTTGCTAATTTTAAGTATTATCTTTATTGAATTAAATTATAACCTAGGAGACTAGTGAAAGACACTGATAGGTAATTCTATTAAGGAATTTATAAAGACAGTCAGGCCAATAGTTTAATTCATTGATAGAGTCAGACTTTGAATATGAAATTGGGAAATGTTAGAACTATGGAAGGCAGGTCATAGCTAGAAAAGCTATGTGTGTCTTCAAAAAGTACAACTTAGCCTTTGCCCACACAAATCATCTTCTACGCTTCCTGACTGCGATGAAGCAAGCAACCTCTACGATACACACCCAAATATTCCAACTTTTGTAAGGCCCAAAGCAGTCGATCCAGCTAACCACAGGGTGAAACTTCTGAAGCCATGATGGAAAATAAATCTGCCTCTTGAACTGTTTACGTCAGATCTTTATTACTGCATGAAGATAATTTACACACACTCCAAATCTCCTTCTGTAAAGAGCTATATCAGCTCCCAAGCAGTGGCAGGGTTGCGGATGACATCCTTTTCAAGAATGTAAAAATGCAAGGAAGGCTCTGTGGCAAGCCTCAGCCTTGTCATTTCCTCCACCATACTTGGTTCATAGTTGTGATCACTGCTGAACCTGCCAAGATGAACAACCACTCACTCATTCATTATGTGCTTAGTGAATACCCACTATACTCATAGCAATTAACTGCTCAGTGAAGATTCAGTGATGTGTAAAACGGATGACTCTCTGGCTCTGTAGAGTTTTCAGTTATCAAAAATGATGATGTAAAGGTTAAAACTACCACCAGACAATTTGTCAAAAATGGCAGCTTCCTATCCCTTAAGCAGTCAAGCAAGAAAAACACTACTAGCTCAAAACAGTAACATTTTTCAATTTATTCATTGGCTCAGTCGAAAAAGTAATTCCTGTGTAAGTAGAAAGAACTGAGTTCAAATCCCCAGTGCCCATGTAAAAGCCAGACATAGTCACAGGAATTTGTAACACTAGCACCAAAAGGAGAAGAAAAATGGATCCCAGAAGCATCATAGCCAGCTAATCTAGCCTATCAGTAATGAACTCTAGATCAGCCCTGGCCTACACATGTGTGTGTGCATGCACACACACACACACACACACAAACACACACACACATGTATGCATGCACACACACATACACATAGGCAAACACACACAAGAGGGGACAGAGAGAGATGGACATTATACTATGCAACTGTAAACTCATAGTTTTCCTGTGACAATTAATTTTAGATGTCTACTTACTTGGTTTGGTTAAGGGATGCTGGTACAGCTGGTCAAAAATTATTTCTCTGTGTGGCTGTGACATGTTAACAGACAGTTGAGAATATGAGTATGAGTCAGTACACAGAATAAAGATGTGTTCTCACAAATATGGATGCCCACCTTCCAATATGATGGACCTAGGAAGACTACAAAGGCAATGAATGAGAAAATGTGTGCCTGGGCTAAGCAGCCACATTTTTGGTCCTTGAACACAAGTATTCTTAGTTCTCTGATCTTCAGATTCAAAATGAGACTTATAGTATCCACCTCTCTGTTCTCAGACCTTTGTGCTTCGCCTGGAGCCATCCTGGGCCTTGGGCTTACAGACAGAACTTTGTGAAGCCTCTCACCCTCCAAAATAATGTGACTGAAGTCCTGCAGGAAAAAAATCTTTCCTATAGATCTTTATGTGTCTAACTGATTAATTTTCTCTGGAGAATCCTAGCTGATAAACTTCTTTTCCCACCACAGAAGGCACACAACTGCTTTTCCATGCAAACAAACCTGACTCCTTCACGTGAATCTCAGTCTCAGTCTTTTCTTCTTCATTGAGAATGTATTTTTCTCAATATCCACCTGTCTTGACATTTCTCTAGATTTTGACACCATCAAGTCTACTCTTTTGAAACAATCTTCCCTTGATTTCAGTGTGGTGCTTTCTCTTTATTGCTCCCTCTTATCTGGCTGATGTTCCCCTGTCTCTGGTGCCACCCGTTCTTGCTTTCCCATCACCTTTTCCTCTACACCTCAGGTACTTCCGTGGACAACTTCATCTCCATCTACATATTGACCTTATACCCAATAGGTTTCAGCAATGCTTCACTCTAAAGACCATAATCTCTCCATTTGATCACTCTCCTCAGAGCAGTTGATTTCTGTCCCACATATTTAGCTATTCTTGGAAATCTCCCCAAGCTTTTGTTTTCTAACATTCCTAAACAACACATTAAAACTGAATGCCATCCCCATTCCCCAACCTATCACATGCTGAGCAGTTATTTCCTCCACAGAGAACAACAACAACCTGTCCTTCTTTATTAATTTCCTGTCTCGATGACCCTCATCCATCACACTCAAGAGTTGGCAGAAGCCATGGAGGGATGTTACTTACTAGCTTGCTTCCCCTGGCTTGCTCAGCTTGCTTTCTTATAGTACCCAAGACTACCAGCCCAGGGATGGCACCACCCAAAATGCACCCTTCCACCCTTGATCACTAATTAAGAAAATGCCTTACAGCTGGATCTTATGGAAGCATTTCCTTAAGGGAAGTTTCTTTCTCTGTGATAACTCCATCTTGTGTCAAGTTGACAAACCAAACCATACAAGATACTGGACTCATCATCTTGGATTCCCCAAAGGAACTTATACATAAAGTCTAGAAAAGGCTTAATAAAAATTCAATAAAAATAGAGTGATTGCATGATTGAAATAATTTCCACAATATCCAGAACACTTTTCACATAGTCTAGAACGCTGGCTGGATTAAAACTAGTCAATTGGAACATCCTATAGTAAAAGTGAAAACAGTGCATCTATGGCAGTCTCTGCTTTCTGGTCAATACTGTCATCTTCTACTGTCCTGGGGACTCAGCCTCTTGCTTCTTTACCCACTGTAGAAACAACCAAACATCAAGTTCTTCATTAAATGGAACCAATACTTTCAAGTCCTCAAAAGGACCATACCAGGGTTGTGGGACCCCTGTACCCTTCTTGATCTATCTACTTCCTGCCCAACATCTTCTACCAGCTTTCCATCTTTCAGCCAGAACCTGAAAAGCAGGGTCTCTTTGCCAGTGTCAAATTGAACTGTGACTTCCATCCTTATACTAATTCTTAGTCTGGAGAATCCCTGCAGGCATGTGAGGTAGGGAAAGGCTTTTCATCCAGTACCCTAACAAATATTTATAAGGATGAATGAATGGAATGAATCATTTGGACTTGTGTATAAACAGAAAAGTTTTCTTTAAATGGCATGTGCCACACTGAAATACCTCTAAAGTAATCAACTTAGAGATTTTAGTAATGCTGACATTCTGTGCTCAGACTAATTATCTGATTATGTAACTGGCCTTATTAAAGGATGTTGTTTCCTTCTTAAATTATCTTTGAAAACTAAAATCAAACCTAATCATGCCAGGGTCAAACCTGCCATTTTAATGTGACTAAAATTCCCCCTTTGAATTCAGAAATCCAACTCAAAATCTTGTTGGAAAAGGAAAGGAAATGAATAAGCTCAATAAATGAATAATAAATAAGACAGCCAGTGGTTAACTTAGGCACAAAACTAAAATTAGAAACATCAGCAGAAGTATGCTCTGTTGATTCTCTAACATAGGCAGAACATAACTCAGTTCATTAAACACTGCATTTTGGGAGCTGGGGCGAAAACTCGGTCATCAAAGGACATATTTCACAGGCAAGAGGACCTAAGTTCAGATCCCCGGAACCTTCATTTTAAAACTATGTGGGCATGGTAGGGCACACCTTTAAATCCATCGACAGCAATATAAGGACAGAGGGAAACTTAGAATCATAGTTTACATCTGGCAAATGTAGTAAAATCCAGAATAATTAGGGACTTTGTCACAAACTAAAGGTAAAAGGTGCCTAAGGATTGGCATCTGGGGTTGTCCTTTCCCTCCAGGGAGATGCTGTGTGTGCAAACACACACAACACACACACACACACACACACACACACACACACTGCATTTTGAAATGTATACATATGTTCAGTTTGGTAGCCAACTAAAGCAAGAGAGAGTAAATGTCATGGCACCATCTCTTGTGACCATAGCAGTTGTCTCCATGATATCATATCATATGGTTAAGATTCCCCTCAGCACAGGAAAAAATCTGACAGAATGCTGTATTATAAACTGAGGTTCACTGAAGCATCCCACAAGCAAGCAGGCAAGAGCAGTCGATAACATTGTTAGCGTATCAATGAAATTGAGAGAGTACCCTAGCAATTGAGCATACATCTTGCTGACATGGGTAAAACTGATTCATGAGGCACAACCGTGACTTTGATAATTTGGCCATCTGAATCCATGCTGCTTTGGTCAAAAAGTAACCCAACTTATGAAACAAAGAAACAGAACTGACAGAAAGATATCTACCAATCTTCCCTAATCTGGTGGATAGCCTACCAACTATTAGTGTGCATGCAGAATAAATTGATATCAATAGGCTATTAAAAAACATAAGAGGGCATGAAATTGGGAAGGGGTTGGAGTGGGGAGTGGGTCTGGGTGGAACTGGAGGGAAGATGCTCAAAATACACAGAATACAAATGTAAAATTCTCAAAATAATATAATTTATTAAAAATAAATACCTACTATAATAAACTTAGTGCCAATTTTTCAATGTCTGGGCTACAAATCCTAGAGGGAAGAAATAGCTGATGGTATTATTCAAAACTAATATTTATGTTTTGATGGACTCTGATATGTTTGTTCATAAAATCACTGAGTAAAAATGAACTTTGAAATTTATTTAATTCAAATTTCTCATATAACTGAATCAAATATCAAAAATGAGGGGGAGATGCTTGACTCATTTGGACCATTTTAACTGCTGACTTAGACTATTCTCAACTCAAAAATATAAAGTGTACCACATGTCCATGCCTGAAATTAACTTTCAGAAACTGGAAGATTTAGCCATGTCAATCATGATTATGTATCAATATGGGCAGATATTGCTTATGTGGGGCCTGAAATTGGATGGGGAGCCTTCTTTTAAGAAAGAGTATAGAAGGGCGGGAGAGATGGCTCAGCCGTTAAAGGCTAGGCTCACAACCAAAAATATAAGAAAGAGTATAGAAGTAGGATATGAGATTATAAAAGTGGACAGTTATATAGACTACAAAAAGTGCAGTATTTCATAAGTATGACAAACTTGACTAATACTGAAAGAACCTTAGAAATCATAGTCTTAAATTAATTAGATCGCTATTTGATATGTCTCTATGATACTTCTTTTCCCACAGTTTTTGTCTTGATGCTCTCTGATTCAGTCTTCATATAACAATTGACTAAACTTTTCCCAAGCAAAAACAAGACTATTTTATCTGATAGGGAAAAATAAAGACTAGTTTTTATATGGCTAGCAATTCTAGGATGTTGCTTTACGCTTTATGATGTATTACTTACTCTCTTCATAAACTGGAAATTCTTAAACAGTTTCAGAATTCTGACCCAGACTTTATATATATATATAATATATATATATATTATATATATATATTATATATATGGCTACTTGTAATGAATTACATAAACTACAAACTACACAAAGACACCAAGATACGTGCAAGAGGAGACATCCCAGTTTCACCCTTGTTTCTTCAAGGTTCTTACATGCCATTTCAAAACTGGGAGATCTCATGTGAACAAGACATATTATACTCACAAAAATAAAATCTGATGTACATACGGGAAACATACAACTTGACATTCCGAACAGACCTACTATTTGCGGTATCACAGGGTTGTGACCTACAGACACAATAATTCTGATAAAATCTACCTTAGGAAAGTCCTATAATAACAGAAAAGTGCCCACATTGTTTAATCTGGGTAGATACTACTACTGGGAGGTGTTTTTTACAGTAGAACTTCCTGACTAAGAGCTGGTGGATGCCTAATTGTGTAGTAACACTTTACACCTCTGCCAAATCAAGTAAAGTGTTCACAAACTAGTCTGGATATACATCAAATCGTGTTTCTTCCCAGCCTTGATGCCCTAATGATACAAACATATGATAGTGTGTACTCTGTTCCTGTACCTTTACGTCACTTCACTGAGTTGGTGCAGTGAGTAGAAGGGGAATTTCAGGAAGTCACTCTACCCAAAGAGGTAACAATAACTCAATTATCAATTCTAATGACTGAAAAGCAGGCAATATATACCCCTTAGCCAAACTAAATATCTTTCCAGCCTTACATCCCTTTGGCAGCATTTCCTCCAATGTTCACAGATATGTTCAAGTTCCTTGACCCACGGCAACTCAGGAAAAAGATGGTACATAACTGATTAAATGTAAAAGTATAATTTTGCAAATTTTACAAAGCATAACTCAGGAAACTAAAGCAAGAATATCACAAGTTTGAGGCCATCCAGGGCTGCACTGTGAGACCCTATCACAGAAACGAAATATAAGCATGTGCACACAAAGTTGGAAAGATTCCCATATCTTTGTAATGGGCTTAGCATGATGTGTGTGTCATGGGAATTCTGCCCCTTTGTAATAGCCTCTGTATCACTTCTATGCAAACAAAGGAGAATTTGCATTGCCATCTTCAAATGTAAAGAAAAAGGACTGAATGAGATATGTTCACTTTGTAGAGCTTCCATTATAAATAGCATGATGTAGAGGTGGATTGACGGATAACCAGATGATGGATGGATGGATGGACAGATGGATGAATGGATGGATACATGATGATGAATGGATGGTAGATGGATATATAGACAGATAATGGATGTAAGAAGTGAGAGAATAATCAGAACAGAGCTATGAAAATAGTAGCACAAAGTTGGGGACACAATAAGTACCGCAAGTTAACTCACATGAGAGCTATAAATATTGAGCATTGAGTTCATTCTTTTTTTTTCTTTTTTCTAAAAAAAAGATTTATTTATTTTACTTATATAAATACACTGTAGTTTTCTTCAGACACCCTATAAGAGGGCATCAGATCCCATTACAGATGGTTGTGAGCCACCATGTGGTTGCTAGGAATTGAACTCAGGAACTCTGAAAGAGCAGTCAGTGCTCTTAACCACTGAGCCATCTCTCCAGCCTGTTTGTTTGTTTGTTTGTTTGTTTGTTTTTTGAGACAGGTTTTTCTGTGTAGCCCTGGCTGTCCTGAAACTCACTCCCCACTCTGTAGACCAGGCTGGCCTCAAACTCAAAAATCCACCTGCCTCTGCCTCCCAAGTGCTGGGATTAAAGGCGTGCGCCACCACTGCCCGGTGAGCATTGAGTTCAATAGGATTCTAAGGCTGCAGTTGTATGGGATTAGCAGAAAAGAGTGTGATGATTCATTAAAGATATCTCTCTTGATTAAGGAAGGAGAAGCTATGACAGACATATTTGCAGTCCTTTTCCTGAAATTATTGTGAGAATGACCTTGCTCATAGGGGTGAAATCATCTCTGCTGCAGGAGGAAACAAGCCACGGTGACTGGGAAAATGCAGGACCTGATAGTAGCATTTCTGAAAGTCTATTTACCACCTGTTCCGGCTGTGATTACACTAAGGCTGACAGTTGTGCGATTAAATACACTGAGATGATTAGCCTGAATAGGCTTTGGGATCCTGGCTTCTGTCCCAACAATTTTCAATGATAATAACACACTGATAACGAACACAAGGGCACAAGAAGCTCTTATGCCCATTCAAACCAGGCTTGTGTTCGCCTTGACAATAGCCATAGCTCAGTGAATCGGTCCTAGTGTGAGCTCTCTTTTCAATCCAGCATCATGACATTTTATCAAAGAATGGCCTGATACAGAGCACCTGGATCCTGATATAAACCTCATCTAACCATGATTGAAGGGGAAAACTAAACCTTCATGTTCTGAAGTTTGCTACCACTTATTTATCGTTTAGATATGATAAGCCACAAAGTTGAGATGTCTCCTTTTACCCACAATGCATCTTGAAAACTCATTTTCTGTTTGTCCAATACCATGCACCTTTTTTTCTATTTAAAAGAAGAGATTCATTTCACTCCAGCCATATGTAAACCTTGAATACAACCTAAGACACCATAAGGCCCTAGAATTTGAAACAATATTATGCTAAAATGATTAACCCCTCAAAGTTAGCAAATCTTTCAACTACACAAGTATACAATGGAATTTATGTTCTTACACTGGCCTCTTAACCCCTCCCCTACTGCTTTCCCCCATTTCCCTGGTCCCACCTTTACTGGTCCCACCACCACCTCCACCAATAGTTCCCATTTTGCTTTTATGTCACATATATTCTATCACCTTCTCCCTCATCTATTGATTTAATACATCTTCATTCTATTGGCCCATTTTCTATATTCATAATTTACACACACACTTAAATAAGTCTAGATTCTCATATATGATAAAATAGGGTATTTTCATCTCAAAGTCTATCTTATTTCAGTTAATATAGTGATACCCAATCCCCTCCATTTCCCTGCAAATGGTATGATTTCCTTTTTCACTGTGGCAAAATAAGACCCCATTGTGTTTATATTCCACATCATCTTTATCCACTCAGCTGTTGATGGACATACAGGCTTATTCTATTTCTTGACTATTTTGAACAGGACAGCAATGAACATGGATGTGCCATATGTTGTGTTGTTTTGACTTAGAGTTTATTGAGTATATCTTAGGAGGAGTCTAGCTGGGCCACAAGCCAGTTCTAATTTTACTTTCTTCAGGAACTTCCAAAATTGGCCCCACAGTGACTGCACTAACCTTCACTCACTAACAGTAAACAGGCATCCCCTTTCCCACATCCTCAACAGCATTTGAGAGACAGGAATCTAGTTTTATTCTCCTTTATAAAGAAATCCAGTTTTCCCAACGCCAGTTTTCAAAGAAACTTTCTTCAGTGTGTGCAGTTTTTATGCCTTTACCAAAAATTGACATGGCTGAAGCCGTATAAACTTATTTTGGGCCCTTTATTCTACTTCATTGATTTATGTCTGTTTTCATACCAGTTCACAGGGCCTTTGTCACTATGGTTCTGAAGTATAATTTAAGACCTTGTGCTGTGATTCCTCCAACATGATACTTAGATTTGCTCTACTTATTCAGTCTTTAAACTTCCATTTGATTTTTACGACTCTTGTTTTCTCTGGGGGGGGGCAGGTATGGGCTGAGCACTTGTTGGTATGTAGAAGTCAGAGGGCAATCCTGCCATCATTCCTCAGAATCTATCTACTTTGTTTTTATTAGACTAAGCCTCTCCCTATGACCCAGAGTTTATGGATTAGGGCAGCCTAAGTGTGAGCTCCAGGGATCCTCCTACTTCTCCATCCCTAATGTTAAGATTAAAAGCATGTTCTATCACACCAATTTTAAATGTAAGTGGTGAGAATCAGACTCAGGTCTTCATTCTTATAAGCAGTTTATCAATTCAGCTAGCTCCAAAATCCCTGGTTTACTCCATTTCTGTTAAAAATGTCAGTGAAATTTTGATGAGATTGCATTGAATCTAGAAATCATTTTTATAACATTGATTCTGCAAATTCACGCATTTGGGAGAGATTTCAGTCTTCTTTGGTTTCAATGTCTTTGGTTTCTCTCTTTAGAGTCTTAAAGTTTTTTATTGCAGAGATCTTTCACCTTTTTGACTAAGTTTCTTCTTGGTGTTTTATTAATTTTGAAACTATTGTGAATGTGATGCCTATTTTGATTTTCATCTCAATAAATTCATTATTGGCATCTACATATATGAAGATTATTGATTTTACATGCTGAGTTTACACACTGACACTCAGATGAGCATGTTCAGTAAGTATGTTGTAGTCTTTGGATTTTTTTCAAGTATGGGATCATGTGATCTGCAAATGGAGACTTCCTTTCTCATGTGTATCCCTCTTAATTCTTTCTCTTGTCTTATTGTACTAATACTTCCAAAACTATTGAATAAAATAGTAACAGTGGCACCATTGTCTTGTCCCTGATGTAAGAGTAAATTCTTTCAGCTTCTCCCCATTTAACATCATTTCGGCTTGTCATATATAAACTTTATATGGTTTATCATATATAATCTTTATTATATTGAGAGCCTAGTTTGCTTTGCTGTTGCTGTCTTAAACACCATGACCCAGGCAACTTGGAGGAGGAAAGTATTTATTTCATCTCACACTTCCAGGTCACAGGCCATCATTGAGGGGAACCAGGGCAGGAACTCATGCAGAGGCTCAGAGAGAATTCAAAAAGGACACTAGAAAATATTGCCAACAAACTTGACCAAGCAACAAGAAGAAAATCATGGATGGAGAACAAGATCAAGGAAATAGTTTATCTGAACATCAATTAAAAAACAAACAAACAAAGAAAACCGAAGAATGGCTGCAGTGTCCAAGAGTTCAGGAATAAGATCAAGAGACCAAACCTAATCCCAGATCCCAATACAAGAAGGAGCTGAGATAAAAACAAAAGACCGCAGTAAAAAGTGACTCTTGTCTATAATCCCAGCCCTCAGCAGACACAGGGAAGAGAGTCACTGGTGGCCTGGACACTGTTTCAAATACACAAGCAAAGCAAAATAGAAAACTTAAAGTTCATGGAGAACCTATTAAATGAGATTACAATTGGAAAATTTCCAAAATGAAATAAATAAAAAAAAGAAACAAACAAAGGAGAACAAGAGACATTTAGGACCCCAAGTCAACGTATAGAAATTAACAAGGAGGAACCACTTCACAATGTATTATAGTTAAGATGTCAAAAATTTAAAACAAATGAACAATATTTAAATCAGTAATGGAAAAATAAAAATTCATCTATAAAGGCAATCACTAAGAATAATATTAGATTTCATTGGAAATAATAAAATCAAGGAAACCACAAGTAACTGCCAATCAAGACTGCTATATCTAGCAGTTATCTTTAAAAATTGGTGAGAAAATAAAGACATTTAAAGACAAACGCAAATGAAGGAAGTTCATGGCCAGCAAGCCAGAGCTGTAGAAGATTCTTAAAGGAAGGCTGTGTACAGAGGAGGGAGGGAAACAGTAGAGGAAAGAATAAATTTCATGGCAGAAAAAGACAAACAAAACAAAGCTAAGGAGGAATTCATCAGACACAACTAGACTGCTGAAACTGATATGGGAGAAAGTAAAACTCAATGAAGCAAAGAAACCACTCCCCAAGCCCCTCGATAAATCAACTAACCAGAAAAAAATCTACTGCTGATGAAACAGCTGAAATTATTAAATATATCTTAATAATATTATTAAATGTAATAGATTCAACCTACCAACAAAAAGACATAGACAATGTGACTGGATTTAAAAAGATTTATCTATTTGTTGCTTCCAAGGAGTGTCTCTCACTAACAAAAATACCAACAGACTGCTAATCAAATGATGGAGTCCATCTAGCAACTACTTAGGTGCAAAAGCAAGCTGGCTTGTAGATAGAGAAATGCCTTAGTGGTTAAGATAGCTCTGTGGCTGCACTTCCAGAGGACCTGGGTTTGATTCCCAGCACTTACATGATGGCTTACAACCATTTATAACTGCAACTCCAGGGGGACCGAGTGCCATCTTCTGGCTTCCAAGGGCATTAAACATACATGTGGTGCACAGATATACATACAGGCATGTTGCAGAAATTTTCTTGCCACATTATTTTTGCAGTGGAGCTCAGTGATTGCACAGTAGAAGAGGTAGGCAGAACCAGAGTTGGGAGAAGAGAGGAGAGAGGAGGGAAGAAGGAGAGACTAGCAACATGGAGGAAGACTTATGGGTCTCTAATAGGTTCATGTAGCAATTCATATCAAAGGTTAGATATTGGGTAACAATTCTAATTGTGTGGGCATCTTGTGTATTAAGCATTTTCAAATATATAAATCTATTAGATAATCTTTAAGTTTTAGGAGTTTTCATTCTACCAGGTACCACGAGCATGGCGTTTTTGGTCTGGGGCTTAGCTGAGCATTGTGGGAGTGTCGTGGTTGAACTGGGGGCCATGCTTTGGAATATGGACTCCACAAAGCTGATCAGTGGAGGCAGCCACCACGCTAACATCTCGTGGGTCTAGGGCTGGTGCTTCTGGCGCCTCTGGGTGCTTCTAGTGCCGGAACATGGCAGGCAGTCCAGGTAGCTAGCTGGACCACACTGTGACTACCATATCAGTTGGCGCACGAATTTCGGGAAAGAATTCACTAGAAATTTAAGATTATTTACCTGAGAGTTATAGTTGTGGTTTGTTTGTTTGTTTGTTTGTTTATTAAAGTGAGTACAGAGTAGCGCTGGGACAAGTCATGTGACTCCAGCGAGGGAACTTTGAAACAAAATAAACTGGTTGCAGGTAGGTCCCCTGCTGTGGGAAATTGCTGGCTGCTTCTTGTTAGGAAAAGTAAGAATAAGCCTCCATCTTGGGGCAGATACTGATTTAACTGTGGATTTACAATATAGGGATTATTTGCTTTTAAAACAGATTTAGAAACAGTTTTGTCTTATTCACGTGGGGTATCTAGCCCCGTGGTTCAGAAAAAAAAGATACGGAAAATTTGTCTGCGGTTCTAGAAAGGGACCTACAGACAGACAGGTTTAACATAGTTGCTGAGTCAGAGAGCCAAATGAAAAGGCCTCCATCTTGGAGCAGATACTGATTTAACTGTGAATTTATAACATAGGGATTATTTGCTTTTAGGAAAGATTTATAAACAGATTTGCCCGAATCACGTGGGGAATCTAGCCCTCAGTTCAGAACTAAGATAGGGAAAACTGTCACTGACTCCAGAGTAGCGGGAACAGTGTGTGACTAGAGGCTGCTCTAGGGAGAGAGCCAAACAGAAAGATGGTGTGAAAATATGTTACTCTAATTTGTCTTACAGGATGCTCAGGTTCTGTCTAATGTGGGCTCCACAGGAATTCTGGGTTTAAATCCTGCTTTGACTAGCTGCCTGCTTATAGGTAGGAAAAGATAAAAGTGTGAATCAGTTGTGTAAGAGATGGTATAAAGTTATATTGTTTTGTTACACCTCACAGGATATTCAGGTTCTGTCTAACGTAGACCCCACGGGAATTCTGGGTTTAAATCCTGCATGGCAAAATAGAAAAGGCCTAAGAATAGGTGCATGCAGTACTTTAGTTACTTCATTTGTTTTAGATTGTCTTAATTTTCAAAATGGGTGTGATTTTCAGTTTTGTTGTTATAGTTTTCCTCTGGGAAAAAAAGTCAATATAAAGGTTTTTCTGGTTACTGGCTCAAAGATACTCTAATTTGGGGAAAAGGTTCTAGAAAGAGTGATTGAGGTATTTAGACCTCCAAGAATTATATAGATCAGACACGACAGAGGTAGGCCTCCAGAAGACTAGATTTCAGAGAATCAAACAAAAAAATTATCTTGATGACTCTAAAATTTGTTGAGAGATCTGTATATAACCGAATATACAGCCTTCGTGGTGAATCCCCTCGTCAAGCACACTGAACTGCTTGAACTTCTGATGTCCTGAAATTCCAGCTATATCCAGTTAAGACACAGACATCAGAGACTACATCAATCATTGGTGTGGCCTTCTTAAGGCCAACTAACTCCCCTATTTACCCTTCCCCCTTCCCCTCTTCAGATATCTCAATGCCTAGATTCAGCTTGAAGAAGTTATGAAGAGTCAGTGCCCCAATTCCCTGGGCTTGGGGGGGGGGGGGCTGAGGTGGTTATTATTAAGTTGTCTTTCTAGGGAAAAGTAATGGTTTTTATTGGAACAGGGAGGAATAGCTAGAATGTATTACATAGCCATAATCTATTGGCAGAAATCTTTATAGTTGTTACTAAGCTGAAGTTATAATTTCTTATTTTGTTACAAAATTTAATTTGATGCAAATTCAAAGATTTCATTGGTATGATTTTCTTCTGTTGATTCAAAATTTTGTGGGTACAAGACTTAGACCAAGTCCTTCTTTAACTATTTTGTTGTTGTTGTTGTTGTTGTTGTTGTTGTTTTTAACTGCTCTGAGACAATTAGCCTGTGAGTTAAGGGCCTATAGCAAATTCATGGCTCTGAGTTTATTAGGGTATTTTCTAGATTCTAATTAGAAATTGCTGAGAATAATTAACAGACAACAGTCCAGATTGCTTTACTAGGTCAGTCAGATGATCCTGGGCCAGAAGGCTGAAGTTTAGATGCTCCAACGTTTTGTAGTATAGGGACTGTCCAGGTGGTCAGCAGACTATATAAATTGGCTAAGTTTAGAAGCCATGCTTTGTGCTTCCCTTATTTCCAGTTAATTCAGTCGTTCTGAATTTCTGATGGAGTTGAAGACTTATAGTCTCATAGCCAACCCAGGCTATTTATTTTGAGATAACAGATATGAGAGAATGATTTTCAGATGACATTCATTCTAAAGCCAAGATATAATCAGGTGCAGAACTAAAGTCCTTTAGTTAGGAAAGATGACAAAGGTTCTTTTTAGTTGGCAAAAATGATGGACTGGATGTTAGGTCTATCTTGCACTTTGTAAATAACAACATGGCAATAGTCGTGCTCAGTTTATATCTGAGATAAGAGCCTTTAATTGGACAGGAAGAGGGAAAGGTTTTTTGTTTTGTTTTGTTTTGTTTTATTCTACAGAAAGGGTGATATGTTATAGGAATTTTCCTGCTACATTGTTTTTGCAGTGGAGCTCAGTGATTGGACAGTAGAAGAGGTAGGCGGAACCAGGGTTGGGAGGAGGAGAGAGAAAAGAGAAAGAGAAGAGGAGAGGCTAGCAACATGCTAGGTCAGAAAAGCAGAAAAAGCACCCAGTTGACCTTCTTCCTCAGGCCACCTCCCAAAAGGAAATTTTCCTTTTCCACTAAAAACCCTTCAAGCTGAATGTCCCTCCTTTCTACTTCCTGTGTTCCACTCTATCTGTCCTCTTGACTTCCTCTAACTCTATATTTTTTCCCTATGTTCACTCTCTGTTAACTGGTTGTTTGCTCAGCCTCTTACTCTATGGTTGACTTTATTTAATACTGATACAATAAACAGAAAGATCTTGGATTAAAGGTGTATGCTAGGACTTTTTCCAGTAAATAACACAATCTCAGGGTTCATAGTGTGATCAAATATCCTGCAACAATTTGGATTTTGAACTGTGTTTTTGTTGTTGTTTTGGGTTTTGTGTGTGTGTGTGTGTGTGTGTGTGTGTGTGTGTGTGTGTGTCTGTGTGTGTGTGTCTGTGTTTGATTGTTTGGAGTGGTGCCTTAGACCTTTGTAATTTTTTTTGAGCTGCTTAGCTCATTTGCAAACTTATCTCTACAGTTTGCTTCCATTCAGATTTATAAATGGGTTCCTCCAGGGACTGTTTACAATGACTTCTTGTAGGCACTACATTTTGGTGTGTTAGCTGGGAAGTTTCCCATGATACACAGGACTAACAATCTGAAGGGTCTTGATGCCAGCAAATCTGGTCTAGGTTCATCTAAACATGTGTGCAGCACTGCAATAAGCTTCCTGCTTCTTGTCTGTGTGTTTGTGTGAGTGGAGCAGTAGCCTGTGTGAGTTTGTGCAAACTTCCAGCTTCCTGTCTAAATTTGTTTGTGTTTGCCCATTCAAGTGGCCTGTATGCATCCCCCATTGGTTTGCACAGTTCTTTTCTAAGCTTATAGGTCAGACAATGGACCTACACTTGTGTCCCAGGTAAGTTATGGATTATCTAATATTCTGGGGATTGATTGTAAACTCTATTGTACTTACAGACCCCAGAGTTCAGGACAGATAGATAAGATAAATAGAACTTTTAGTTAAAAGAGACCTTAACTAAATTAACCTTAGAGACTTACAGTGACTGGGTGACTAACCCCCTTTGAAGTTATGATTGGTTTACCTGTTGACAAGAGTTATCACAGAGACAGATGATTGCTCATTGTTACACAATTTCAAGGTTGTCCAGTGAATACACAAACATGTTTGGCTCAAACTTCTTGCTTTCCATAAAACAAGTCCACCTCTGGAACTCCACCATCTTTAGCCTGGAAATTGGGTCCTAGTCAAGAGACACTGCCAGAGGTCACTAGAGCCTCACTGAAAGGGTTCCTGTGCTACATCGTGGATCCACCACACATCCACTTGCAGTTGAAGAAGACCCTGGCCAGTGGTAGGAGAATTCAGCCTTAAGACTCCCTCCTGTCTCCCAATGATGGGCCCCAACCCATGCCCCAGGTACACCATAAAGACATAGCCCTGTTACTGTTTTCAGGAAACTTCAGGAAGTCCCATGATTAAGCCTTCTAGTCACCAGAGAAAAAGGGGAATGAGAGGCCAAATCTTTTAAGTTCAGACTCCAGTTTAGAGAACCTGACCTAAGTTTGGACTTAGGCAAACTAACAGGCCTAGCATTAGTTTCCAAGTTACCCCCAACAAAACCCAAGATTAGCTCCTGTCACTAGGCTAACCCCCAACAAGACCTGTATCTCCAGTTACACCCCCAACAAGACCAGCATCTTTAGGTTAGTCTCCCAATAAGCCTGCACCCCCATGATACAAGTCCACCCCCTGCTTAACAACCCCCAATACAGAGAGAAATAGGAATTAAGTTTATGATATGACTCCCAGCACCAGCCAATTATGTTAAAGGCCATAGTAAGTTTCCAATCAGATGCTTGCACATTCACACCACCCACCACCCACCCCACCCCACCCCACTTGCAGCTTACCTTACCCTGATAGATATTCAGGTCTCCTCATCACCAAAGCTGTCCTGAGTGACAGCGGTGTACTGAGGAGCCCAAGCTAGCTTGAATCAAAAGGCCCTACTGTGATTGCACAGGATTGGCTCCTGACAGTTTCTGGGGGATCATTACACTTCCCTGGCACTACAGCAGGTAGTAACCCCACCAAGATGTATTTAAAAATAACATTACACCACCCCTCACTGGCTGTGGTTCTCTGGAGATTTGAGTCGGCCCCATCTTTCACCTGTGGGTCCTGCCCTTTACCCAGACAGCACAGTAGAGCTGGCCCTGGTGGCAGAAGCACAGGTGAGCCAATCAAGAAGACATGAGCAAGGGAGAGCTGGCACTGACACTCCACTGCCATGAGGTAGACTGGGCAAGAGGTTAGGAAGGATGCCCTCTGCCTCCTTGCCCCTTGCTACCTGAAGCAATTAATAGAGCTGATCCTTGGGTAATGAGAGTGGGTAAGCTGGTCCTCTCCCTCACCAGCTGCAGCACTCAGAAGAGTCGGCTCTGCATCTCACCTAGACAGAACAGAAGTGCTGGCACTGATGGAGCAGGGATGGGTGAGCCAGACCCTTAGGGTGTGAGAGTGGGAGAGCTGGCCCAGGCCCTTAAAGGCTGCAGCACTTCATATAGTGGGCACCTCACTTTGACTGGGCAACACAGTGGAGCTGGCTCTGAGGTTTGGAAATGGGTATGGGTGTGAGTGAGCTGGCACCAAGGGCATGAGAACAGGAAAGCTGAGCCTACCTCCTGCTGATGACAACACTGACAATCTTAGCTGGAGCAGTGCTGGAGAGATCACTGTGGTGGTACAAATAAGGAAGAATGCATGCACTGAGCAGCTCAGCTACCATCCAGGTCCAGATCCAGGGCACCAAGTTGGCCTACCCCAAAATCTGTATCATCTGCAAATGGTTGGAACTCGTGAAAGGGTCAGTTCTGCTTATCCAAAGCTGTAGGACCTCCATGACACAGTGTGACAATAGCATAATCAGAAGCCTTGATGAGGAGGATCCAATATAGATGATGTCACAGAAGCAAGAGATCTTGAACCAGACCAATGACTCACTGCAATGAGCATTTGCAAGCAAAGACGTGTGGACAGAGGGGTATACAGTAGGGCACACTGACACATTACAACGTCCATGATGAGATCTTTCATATGCTTTGGGGTTTTTTTTGTTTTGTATGTATGTTTGTTTGTTTGTTTAGGTGTTTTTTATTTAGGGGAAGGTGCCAAGGCCAAGAATGGATATGAGGGGACAGGGAGATGAGCAGCAGGACTGGGTGCATGACAAGTATCACAAAAAATTGATAAAAAGTTAAAGAAAGAAAGAAAGAAAGAAAGAAAGAAAGAAAGAAAGAAAGAAAGAAAGAGAGGGAGAGAGAGAGAGGAGGGAGGGAGAGAGGAGGGAGGGAGAGAGGGAGGAAAGGAGGAGGAGGAAGAGAGAGAGAGAGAGAGAGAGAGAGAGAGAGAGAGAGAGAGGCCCTAGACAGATTTTATGGAGAGAGAGCCTATTGTTAATCTACACTAAATACCCTAACTATTCTCCTGTCTCCTGCTCTCTATGAAGCATGAGAAGGTGGCTTAAGTTCACCAAGATCAGTAGGTATGCACAAACAGCTTAAGCCCTACAGTGGCTTCAGTAAGCAAACCATATTCTTCTGTGCTTCAGAGTTACTGCATTTTTATGTTTTAGAGAGTCAGAGATGTTTTTCAACATGATCTCTTCAGTTTAATGTTTTCCAAATTCAGAGATAATAAATGTCTCTCCATAATCAAAACATCCCTTCAGGTTGACATCATTACGTATAAAAGAGAAGGTGCTTGTCCAGGTAGCAAGTAGGGAGAACATGGTGTAATACAGTCAGAGCTTTCATGGTATCACAGAAAAGCTTGGACTTTAGAGCTTCCCAAAAGCAGCCTCTTTGTTTTATGAGGAGGAAACTATCAGAGATGGAATGGTCCGCAGCATGTCACATGAGTAATACATTTGATGGCCAGCAACCATCTAAAATTCAGCCCACCTCCTTTCCTCTCAAACTACAGTATGTAAAGTAATATTTGCCCCATGAGTCACTCCTGAAAGGGTTCTTTGATCAGATAATTCTAGGAAATTCTATATAACTTCTGCTTGCAGTCTTACAAAGCATATAACACATACAGTGCTCAGAGATGTTGTGAAGAAATTCTGCTTAACTATTATTTCCCAAAGTAATTTAACCAGGAAAAAAAATCTTTTTCTACAGAACACCTGTTCAAACTGCACAGTGTATTTGTGTTCCCCAAAGCAATTTACAAAATGGTCTCCTGATGAAAAGTTATCTCTGCTGCTTTCTGAGTTTTATAAAACTCTGTGTAGTCATTACATTCCCAAGAAAACAAAGAGAACTCTGTTGCACACATTGTGTTTTACATTTGAAGCATGCATGCCTAGAGGCACACATCAAAAATATGCCACTCACTGTCAATTTAAGCCTTCAATTATAAATACAAATTTTCATCTTTTACACATAGATTAGAGAGAATTTCCATCTCCAGCTATGAGGGGACATCCTTCATCAGACCACCTCTCCTGCTAAGCAGATTATCAGTGTCAAATGCAGGAGAAACAGCTGTTTAATGCAGATGCCACTGATAAAAATATCAATAATCACTTCAGCAAGCAAATATTGCCAGGCTAAGACTTCAGTGAGAGAAGGTAGGCATTTCTGTGAACCTCTCCTTTTTGCCAGTCTATACACAGTTAAGTCTGACAAGAAAGTAAATTCTCAGAGATTTGGTAGTGTCATGTGGATGGGGGGTGGGGGGGTAGAGGAAACTGTAGTTTTAGGTGTTTGAAATTCATCAGATCTTGGTGAAAAAGAAACAACAACTAAGTTGGCCTCAAATTTCTATCTAAAATTTCTTTCTAGTGGGAAATTTGCTGGTTTTCAGGCTATACCGTATACAATCAGAAGGAAAATGCTACTCAGAACACTTTGTCACCAGTGCTGGGGACCTAAAGCAAACATTAGAACCTTCTGGGGCAATGCACAGAAGACATGAATGAGACACTAAAGGCTGATCTGGAGAATAAGTCTGGAATAAAAATGCATTATCCAACACAAAGTTAAAACCTAGCATTGAATAACCATCTCATTTTCTCAACTGGTAGAACTATTCCTAACTGTAAAAGGAAAAAAGTGTCAACCAAAGTCACATGCACATATTCTGACCTTTAATAAGTGGCACAGAAAGAACTAGATGAATAAAAACCAGGAGGAATATTAGTAAAAAAAAAAACAGACTAGTGCTATACAGAAATTTAAAATAATTACCTTTGATTTTAAAAAGTAGATGACAGAGTGGAAAATTTCACCAGAGAATTGGACCCCATATAAATGTATGGAATAATGATTTTAGAATTTAAAAATGCAGTAACTAAAAATATGAACATAATGGTAGATTACAACAGACTGGTAACAATAAAACAAATTATTAGAAATGAATAAAGTCACTCTTGCCCTCTCGACCCAGCACCTGCAGGTTGCCATCTCCCCTCCCCCCTTCCCTTCCCCCTCTCTCCACGTGGTCATGGCTGGCCTCTACTTCCCTCCACTTCTCTACTCCTCTCTCTCTCCTCCCGCTCTCCCACTCTCTTAATAAACCTCTCCTCATGGAACTGTCTAGTCTGCTGTGATCTGTTACAAGCTGCGCGCCATGAAAACCTTCATTTTGGTGCCGAAACCCGGGAAACGAAGACTTCAGGACCCCAAGACCTGTGCAGCCGCTGTACCTCAGCTACTGTGACCTGTACAGGACAGACACAACGCCACTGCTATACCACGGTAACTGCCCACAAGGTCCCAAAAAGATTTCTTGAGCTAGAGCTAACCCTGTCCTTCCCTGAACCTCTCTAGGACGGCTCCCCTTGGATGAGACATTTCCCCTCTCCTCTGGAGACAGTTTCTCGCAGCTGAGTACCCCAGGTCAGGCCTAGACAGACTGTTCTCTCTGCCTCAGGAGCACTGGCTCCAAATGTAGTCTCCAACATGTTTCTTCCATGGGTGAGCCTTTACCGTTTTCTCCCAGGATCACCGGCTCTACCCCATTGTGTCTCTTCCAAGGGAAATCCTTTCGCACCTTTTACCTCTTCCCCCTCCTTCATCATTTGCGGGTCGACTGGAATCTCAGTTCCAGCGCCTTGCCTGGAAAGCTAGTGGGTTCAGGGCCCAGCTAGCTCCCCTCGCCTCTTTCAACCAGTCCCTGGTTCACCTGGTCCCTTCCCTCTGTGGTTCTTAGCTCTGCTCTGGGTCTTCCCCTTACATCCTGCTGCCTGGGACCTATACCGCCACAAAAACTAACGTTGGGGTGATATGGGACATGCTTGCTTTTCTTTACTCACTGCTGCCAGAGACACTGGGCAGCGGCTTCCAGCTGCTAACAGGAAGTCCCGCCCTGCTGCCGCCAGCAGACCTGCCCACGGCATCTGTGGCTCCCAGCTCTAACCTGTGAGCTGTACCGTGATGTGGGAAGCTATCCTTATCACATCATTGCCATTAACAAGTCTGTGCGCATGCGCTGGAAGGTTTTCCCGCCTTTATTAATCTGACAGTTGGAACACGTCATGTGGCCTGAGGCAACAGGAGCCCATCAGAGACTGCCACGTCCCAGGCGAGCTTAGCTTTCTATATAAGGGAAGGGTTTTAGGCCCTTGGGGTCCCTCCTCGTTTGTGAAGCTTATGCTCTCCCTCTCAAGATGCATTAAAGCTTATACTGCAGAAGGATCCTGAGTGTGCCGCGTCTTTCCTGCTGGCGGGAGGTTGCGCGGGACACCGTATGCCACTATTGCCAGCTTTCTTCTTGTCTTAACCAAAATGCTTCTTTGCTAATACAAAAATGTGCTTTTCTCTTCCTACGCAACATACCAAAGTTACTTAAGACTCTTTCCTAACACGTTTTGATGGATTTTTATTCAGTTACAACCAATCCTTATGGCTCTCAATCTTGTCAGAAGTCTGCTAATCGTATGTTTTAAGTTTATGGCTGATAGAATGCCCAAAGCCTCTAACAGTTAGCCCAAGATGGTTTCAGAAGACGGACACCAGACTCCTAGAACATACAGCCTGGATTGTATGTGGACAAAAACAACTGGATACCCTGAGTCAAATGACTTGGCTAAAAGAAGGTAAGTCATTTCTCATGTCATGCGTATCCATCCCACAGAAAAAAGCCCTGAGGCTTCTGCACTTAGAAACCAGACTGACTTCACCCAAGAGACTATGGAAACCACGGGAACTGTTGGCTAGTGGACTCTGTCATTTTTTAAAAAATAATGTATAACTGGTAGATTGTTGTTTACTCTTTATCAGACTTCTGACAACATTGACAGCTAAGTTTTCACAGATTTTATCTGTTACCTCATTACCTAAACTCAGTTGAAAGACTGCTTGTGTTAACTCATGCTGTTATCTGTTTTATAAACTTATAAGCTACAGGAAACCCACTCAGATCTACCGCTCGTGGATGCCATCCAGATAAGTACATCTGCCTAAAATTCCCACTCACTACCTATAACAAAGGGTGGAATCCCTCTGGGTTTCAAATATACATCTTAGAAAAAATTCTTTCTCCAAGTGTTCTTAATCTTATTTCCTACATTTTGTCAAGTCCAGGTACATCCAAAACAGCTCCAGAGAAGCAACCTTCAGATGCTCCATCTCCTGCCACACACACAGCTGCTTCTACTGGACCTGACCCTGGACATCAGAAAACAGCCAGCTCTCCTAAGATTGGACAAGCAACACCTATATCCATTCTTCTAGGTTCCCCCTAGAGACACATCGCCCCCAATGTCAGCAGGAAGTAGCCAGATTTCACAACGACCCTATTCCTGCTTCGCCGTCACCTCTTTCTAATTTTTTTTAATTAAACCAAAACGTTGGAATGTTAGTAATCTGTTAAACTCCACCTCCACAGTTACTTGAAAGCGGCCAGGTACTCTCCTCCCCACAGTTACCTGGCAACAGGCAGGTAGCCCTGCCTACTATAAAAGGGGCCGCTTGTCCCCCTCCTCTCTCTTGGTCCCACGACCCCCATGCCTGCAGGTTGCCGTCTCCCTTCCCCCCTTCCCTTCCCCCTCTCCACGTGGTCATGGCCGGCCTCCACTTCTCTATTTCTCTCTCTCTCCTCTCGCTCTCCCACTCTCTTAATAAACCTCCCCTCGTGGAAAAAAAAAGAAATGAATGATGTCAATAAATGATACACAACTGAAGAACAACAAGGAAAGACAGCAGAGTAAAGAAGCATGGAATATGATAAAGGTCTAAGAAACATTGTGATAGCCTCCCAAAAGAAGATGATAAAGCAGGGGCTGTTTTTAATCTCTACAATTTCAAATTTGCAAGATGGCACAGTACGTAAAGGAACTTGCTGCATAAGCATGGAGACATGGGAGGTAGAACAAAGCAATCATGGGGCCGACAGAGGGAGCGAAGGACCTGAATGGGAGAAGGGACAGGGAGGGAAGAGGGGGAACATGATCAGGTATTGGGGTAGGGGAAACAGGACTGAAGTCCTGAGGGCCAGCAAAAAGAATGGAAACAGGCAACCTCAGGAGGTAGGAGGTGGGGAGGGGGACCATCTAGAATGTACCAGAGAGAGATACCAGAGAGGGGAGACATGCTCAGGACTCAGAGGGAGGGACCTTAGATGAAATGCCCAACAATAAGGAAAGGGATCGTGTAGAGTCCAGTAGAAAGACTGGGCCATCCCACAGTCAAAAACTCTGACCAAGAATTGTTCCTGTCTAAAATAACTTCAGTGACAAAAATGGGGAAGAGCCTGGGGGAAAGGAGGTCCAGTGACAGGTTCAAATTGAGATCCATCTCAATGGGAGGTTCCAAGGCCTGACACGATTACTGATGCTATGGTGTGCTTACAGCCAGGAGCCTAACATGATTGCCCTCTGAGAGGCTCAACAAGCATCTTAAAGAGTTAGATGCAGATATTTACACCCAACCAATGGACAGTACCAAGGGACTCCTATGGCTGAACTAGGGAAAGGCTGGAAGAAGCTGAGGAGGAGAGTGACCCCATAGAAAGACTAGCAGTCTCAACTAACCTGAACACCTGAGATCCCTCAGACACTGAGCCACCAAGCAGGCAGCATACACTAGTAGATATGAAGCCCCCAACACATATACAGCAGAGGACTCCCTGCTCTGGCCTCAGTGAGAGAAGAGACACCTTGAGAGACTTGAGGCCCCAGGGAGTGGGAAGATCTGGTGGGGTAGGGGTGGGGGATGTCCTCCTGGAGCCGGGGAAGGAGGAACTGGATGAGGAACTGTTGGAGGGCAAACTGGGAGCAGAATAATGACTGGACTGTAAAAAAAAAGATTAAAGAATAATAATTTAAAAATGCACTGGGCAAAGTGGGAGGGAGTTGGATACTTGATGCCTTCGTTCTGAATGTTAGTTGATTCTGGCAGTTAAGCACCCATTCAATAGAATCCATGGATTCAATGGAATACATGGCCTCCTTGAGATACTCATGAAAATACTTGCCAATATCCTGTAAAAATACTTAATATGACAAAACAATTGATCTTCCTGTCTGATTCTAACTCAATTCACTTAGTGTGATAATTTTATATTCATACATTTCCCTTCAGATGGCTTGCTTTTATTCTTATTTATAATTGGAAAAAACCCACTGTATTTATGTACTACCTTTTCTTTATGCATTACACTGTAGAGTGACACCTAGGTTGAATCCATAACTGAGTTACTGTGAACAGTACTGCAATAAACTTCAACGTGCAGAATCTCTGTGTAAATGGACTTAAGAGTCCTTCACATAAATGCTCAGGAATGGCACAGTCAAGTCTTATGGTACATGTAGTTTTAGTTCTTTGTGGTGCCTCCATAAGTGGTGCTCACAGTGCCTGCAATAGTTTACATTCCCACCAGCAGTGCCTACGAGTCCCTTTTCTACATCCTCACTAGCATTTGTTAGTATTTGTTTTATAATAATTGTCTAATTAAGATAAGATGGAATATGAGTATGGTGGAAATCCTCTAAGTTCACATTATTATAATCTTGATTGTTGTTTTACAATAAATACCCTTTATTATATTGAGAAATGTTTTTGTATTCCTACTTTATTCATGACCTTTGTCATGAAGGGATGTCAAATTTTGTCACTAGCCTTTTCTGTATCTATTAAAACAGACATGTCCTTTTTGTCTCTAAGTCCATTTGCAATACATAATATTTATTGAGTTACATGTGTTGACTTGTTATTGCATCCCAGTAATAAAGCCAACTTAATCATGGTGAAGACTTTTAATGTATTCTTGTATTCAGTTTTCAAGATAGTACTGAGAATATTTACATCTATGTGCATTCATAGCCTACAATATTTTCCCTTTATTATGCCTTTATCTGGGTTAGGTAAGACTAACACTGGCTTCATAAAAGGCTTGGGAGCATTATATCCAATTCTAGTTTATGAAGGAGTTTGATGAACAATCTGTATTAGTTATTCTTGAAAAGTCTGATACCTTTCAAGCACTGAATCCACCTGGGCCTGATAGATTCTTACTTTTACACACACACACACACATATACATATATATATATATGGAAAACTAATATATATTAATATATAATATATTAATATTACTGCCTCAATTCTATTGCTTATTATATATTTTTTAAGTTGTTTAAATACTTAGTTAAACTTCAGTAGGTCATATGTCTAGAATTTAATTCATTTCTTTCATATTTTACAACTTATTAGAATACAGGTTTTTGAGGAATGCCCCAATGGCCTTCTGAATTGCATCAATATTTTGTAATATGTCCTTTCTTAGTCTCTAGTTTTATTAATTTTCATCTTCTCTCCTTTTCTTTTGATCAGTTTGGCTAAGGGCTTTTGAATCTTTTTTAAACAATTAAAATAACTTTTTTTATTAGTTAAATTTATTCCTTAACAACTTAGTACATGTATGTAGTACATTCTGATTACTATTTTTTCCTTGACCCATATCCCTCATCAATAGCCCCTCCCTTAAGTTCTTTTCTCAGATTGAAGAATCAATAGTTTGTTTCTTTGATTCTATGTACTTTTTGGTGGTTTTCTCAATTTTATTTATTGCTATACTAGTCTTTATTTTTTTATCTACTGGGTATGGGGTTTTTTGTTTTGTTTTGTTTTGCTTTGCTTATTCTTGTTTTTGCACGGCCCTAAAGTACATCATTATTTATTTGAGAACTATTGTTTTATTTTTAATTAATAATTATTTTATTTACATCTCAAATGTTGTCCCCCCAACCAGGTCCCCCATCACAGAGTTCTTCCCCCATACTCCCTCCCCTTTGCCTCTGAGAGCCCCCATTCCCTCACCTTCGGGTGTCAAGTCTCTACAGGATTGGGCCCATCCTCTCCCACAAGCCAGACAAGTCAGCCTGCTGCTGCAAATGTGCCTGGTCCCTCAGACCAGCCCACTTTTGGTTGGTGGCTCAGTCTCTGGGAGCTCTCAGGGGTCTGGGTTAGTTGACACCATTGTTCTTCCGATGGGGTTCTAATTCCCTTCAGCTCCTTCAGTCCTTCCCCTAGCTATTCCATGGGGGTCCCCTACCTCTGTCCAATTCTTGACTGTGAGTATCTCCATCTGTCTCAGTCAACTGCTGGTAGAGCCTCTCAGAGGACAGTCGTGCTAGGCTCCTTTCTGCAAGCACAACATAGCATCGGTAGAGTCAGGGATTGGTGCCTGTCCATGGGATGGATCCCAATGGTCACCGGTCAGCCATTCCTTAAGTCTCTCCTCTATTTACATCCCTACATTTCTTTTAGACTGGAGCAATTTGGGGTCAAAGATTCTATAGATGGGTTGATGTTCCCAGCCCTCCACTGGGGGTCTGGTTTGACTATTGGACATGGTCTCTTTAGGTTTCATATCCCCACTGTTGATCATTTCAGCTAAGTTCACCCACATTGAGTTCTGGGAGTCTCCCTCATTCGAGATCTCTGGGACTTTCTCGAGGTTTCCCCCACCCCAACCCTGGCAGCTGCACATTTCCATTCATTCTTCTGTCCCTCTGGCCCGGCCTCTCTCCTGTCTCGCCCCCCATACTTGATCCTGCTCCCTTTTCCCCACCTGCTCCTTTCTCCTACCCAGATCCCTCCCTACATCTGCCTAGCATGATTATTCTGTTCTCCCTTCTAAGTGTGATTGAAGCATCTATACTTGGGCCTTCTTCTTTAACTTCTTAGGGTCTGTGGGATATATCATGGCTGTTCTGTACTCTTTGGCTAATATCCACTTATAAGTGAGAACATACCATGCATATCCTTTAGGTTTGGGTTACCTCATTCAGGATGGTATTTTCTAGTTCCATCCATTAGCCTGCAAAATTCATGATGCCCTTGTTTTTAACAACTAAATGGTATTCTATTGTGTAAATAAACATTTTCTGTATCCATTCTTCAGTTGAAAGACATCTAGATTGCTTCCAGTTTCTGGCTATTACTAATAACACTATAGCGGAGCACCAGATCCCAACATTATTGCTGACACCAAGAAGTGCTCATTGACAGGAGCCTAGGATGACTATTCTCTAAAAGGCTCTACCAGCATCTAAGACAGATGCAGATACAGCCAACCTTCAGACTGACCCCGGGGGACCCCAATGGAAGGTCTGAAGGAGCTGAAATGGATTACATCCAATAGGAAAAACAACAATATCAACTAATTTGATCCTTCCAGAGCTCCCAGGGACTAAACACAAACCAAAAAGTATACATGGATGAGTCTATGGCTCCAGCTACATATGTAGCAGAAGATTGACTTATCTGGCATCAATGGGAAGGTCCCTTGGTCCTGTGGAGGCTCAATGACCCAGTGAAGGGGAATGGTAGGGTGGTGAGGCAGGAGTGTACGGGTGGGTGAGGAAGCACCCTCTTAGAGGCAAAGGGGATGGGAGATAAGATGGGGGGCTTATGGAGGAGACACCAGGAAGGGGACAATATTTGAAATGTAAATAAATAAAAATAACTAATTAAGAAATAAAAACGTGCAAGCTCTGATGCCTTCCCTAATTTTCCAAGTTTTAAAAAATAAAACTACTAACTTTATGCATAGGGTTTAGGGTTTCTACTGCTGTGATAAAACATCATGACCAAAACCTACTTTGAAATAAGTACTTCATCTTGTACTTTCACATCACAGACCACCATCAAAAGAAATAAAACCAGAACCTGGAGGCAAGAGCTTAACACTGAATCAGAATCCATAGCGGAATGCTGTCATTGGGTTGTTCCTCATGGCTTGCTCAGCTTGTATGCCTCCAGACTACCTGCCCAAGGATCGCTTTCCAGTGGTCTAGGCCCTTCAGCATCAATTTTTAACTAAAGTATGTCCCACAAGCTTTCCTATAAGGCAATCTGATATTGGCATTTTCTCATTCGAGGTTCAACAGTCTCACATGATAATAGCTTGTGTCAAATTGAAAAAAAAACTAACCAACACAACTGACCTTTTCAATTTTACACACAAACACACACTATTAAACCATAAGCTTTTCGTTTTTGTTTGTCCTCAAGATGTCATGTTAATATTGACATCACACTATAAAGCATATAATTACTTTAAAGTCCCCACAGTCTTTAAATTTTCAAGATGTTAAAAGTCCTAAGTTTCTTAAAAAAAATAGTCAATATATCTTTAAAACTTAAAAGTTTCTCTCTATAATATCAGAAGTTTCATAACTTTGACTCCTGTATAATCAAAAATAAGTAACATACTTTCTTGTTTCCTGAGGAAAACCCAGTGTACAGTCACAATGAGACCAAAACAGAATGTCAATCTCTATAAAAACTGATAAAACATTTGATGAAAGTCAACCTCTATTCATTATCAAAACTCAACAACCAAGCATAAAAGTGAATTTTCTCAGTAAGAATAAGTTTCATGACCAAGTGGATTTATCTGATAAACATACATACAAAATTTCCTACAGCAAGCATCATTAAATATCTTATATCATTAAACATCACTGTATTATTAAGTTGCAACGCATCCTCCTCTTCTCTGTGAAGCTTAGAGTGCACCAGTCTTTACCAACAGGCTACATCCCAGGCTACCCTCATAGTAGGCAGGAGGGAGTGAGTACAGGATTAGAGGGGGGGCTGTAGCCTTCTTTGCTTCCTATTTCTGTTTACATTTATGCAACGAAACTCTTCACCCTGCAATAACATTTTTTCCAACAACAGCTTCTGGTGCCCACGCTGCAGCTGTTCTGTATCCATCTTCCTGGCTCATCAGACATACTAGGACCAGTCCTATAGGCAACCCCTCCTTAGAGGCCTCAGCAATCCGAGGCCCTCCTCAAGTTCTCCAGACAAAAGCATTTGTCAGACAGTGAGCTGTCCCTGCAGTAAATGGCATAGGTCCAAGGAGACCCTCCTCTGTGCTGTTAAGCTTCATGAATGCTGACTACTTCCATTGCTTTCCAGAAGTTTGGGAAGTTACTGCTTCCTTGGTCAGAACATCTGGGTTTCCTTGTACCTCCTCTTTGATTATTCTCTAAGATGCAGTGAACAATTCATTAAGTTATGTTCTCTTAGTCAGCTTGGCTTCTGTAAGCTGACTAACACTAATAAGAAGGTTAACAGTAAGATGCTGAGAGTTCTATCCCTGGGAAGAGGACTATATGGGTGATAGCCCCACTACGAAACAGCTTTCTGGAAGCTTACCAGCCCAGCAAAACCAGAAAAGGAAGCAAAAGATACAGGAAAAGAAATAAAGTGATTTACACCCTCTAATTGTAAACATAAAAATTGCAACAACAAAAAAGTCAGACCTGGTGGCACATGCCTTTAATCCCAATACTTGGAAAGCAGGAGCAGGCAGATCAGTAAAAGGAGAGGGAAACTCTTCTTCACTCCATTTTCTTGCTCTCAGACTTGTGGGGTCGAGTATACCCAGCCCTTATCCCGTAAATCCTTGTGAGATTACATCTCATTGCTAAGCCTCATATCATAACTGAAAACCATGGTTAATTCTGCTGTCATCATGAGACCATCATGAGAAGTAACTTAGATCAAGATGGAAATCATATGTAAAGCAATTACCATAACACCTGATGTGGAGGAATCAATGTTCAATGCTTATTCATTGTGATGAGCATCTTCCTCTTCTTTGTTACTGCCACAACATAGACCTCACGATTAAATGTGAAAATCTAAACACCTGCCCAGCATGACCATTGAGAGAAATTTGGGGAGTCAGAATTGCATGTTATTGTTTGTCTTCTAATTCTATCTAAAATAAACATTCCCTTTTTTTCTGAGCATGAAAAAAAATAGATGAGTTGCTTTTAAAGACTGATCCTTTGGGGATTCTTTTTAGTTTTTACTGATTAAACATCTTTCTATTTCCTACCTCCTCTCTCTTCCCAAAGAAATAAAAGCTGTATAGCTGGAGCAGCAGGCTCCTAATAGCCTATTCTTAATGACATTCAATGTGGTGCAGTTACATGAGAACACACACACACACAGACATGCACATGCACACACACACATGCACACATGCATGCTTGGGCACGCAACCTGTTTCTGCCTTGTTGCTTTCTAGAGCTGGCCACAGGTTCTCTAGATATCAGATGGGGAAAAAAGGTTCCCACTTCCATTGTTAACTACCAAATGCAAAGTCAGCACCTCAACAAAAGCCAGCTAGGTAAGTGACCTCACCAGCTAAGCTAGAAATGTAAGAGCCACCTGAGAACTTATTCAACCTGAGTGGGGAAGCCTGCTTACACTTTGTGGTACTAACCATGTCACTCACTTTACCTTAATGCTGATCCAAACAACAACTGTATCCATGCATTCAGCTAATACCCCCCCAAGTATCCTCTCATACCCCAAACCCCAGCCCTCCAGAATAGAAAGGGAGTCATCACAGTGTTCTTCATGACAAAAGTAATGCCTAGACACCCTGGGTAAAGCTCTCTTTCCTGACTCCTGAGGATGTGTCCACTACAGGCATCACAGCTTCCTTGATCTCCAAACCTAGAGACAGTGTGGTCATTTCGTAGCCAGTTCCCATGGCTGTGCTGTCCTCTGTATAATCAGCTTTGACCCAACCTGGATACACAGTGTATTTCTCTACCCACAGGGCCCTAGGGGAATTAAACCAAACAGGTCACCTTGCCAGCAGCTCACCAACAATTTATTTTGTTCAGGAGCAAGGCACCTATTACTTTTGACCTCTCCCCATTTGTCTAGAAGAATCACATAGTAGTCCTTCCTCTAGAATAACAGTTCTCAACTGTAGGCCATAACCCTTTTGGGATTTGAATGACCCTTTCACAGGGGTCACCTAAGACCATCAGAAAACACCGATATTTATATTAAGATTCTTAACAGTAGCAAAATTACAATTATGAAGTAGTAAAAAAATAATTTTATGGTTGCGGGTCACCACAACATGAGAAACCATATTAAAGGGTCATAGGTTTAGGAAGGTCGTCCATAGGTCTAGACCCACAATTAGCTCTCCATTCTCCTCTATTTATAGGACAGTAGCTCCCTTCAGAAATTCTTGGGCCCCACATCAATCCCTCTGGCTTCTTCCATGGCCTTTTGGATTTGTGGGTCAATATAATTTCTAGTGTTGAAAGAGATAGATGATTAATGTGTGCTAATGATTTTCTGCCTTGCCCCCTAGACTCCAATCACAAGGTCAGCATTAAAGCATTCGGTGCTTCACTTGTTTGCCTAAGGAATTCACTGTCTGGCTTATCTGAAACAGCACTTTGTTCTTAGCTCCAGCATCCCTCTCTTCTTCTGTGACATTTAGTGTTTCTGGGTTTATTCTTTGTCCCCCCGCCAACCCCAGCACTGCCCTCCATCCTGAAGTCAGAAACTAACATTAACATGAAAAGCCCATTCTCTGTCTTTGGCATGCCTTCCAAATTCCTGTAACAGGTGTCTCCTGTTGTAAAGACCATCATACCTTAGATGAGGTCCCCATGCAAGTTGTAAGGCTCCTATTTCATATAATCTAAGATTGTTTTCTTTCAACGATGAATGATACTTGGGTCTTAGAAAACAGACCCTGATATGTCCTAAATGTAGCTGGTTTGTGAAGCAAACCTGAATTCCCATCCCTCTCCAAGAATGGGTCTCCACATGATGTTTTCACATATAACCAGAGATAGCACCGAAGAATGAAACTCTTAAGCCTAGGCTTCCTCCACCATCATGTCTTTCTAACCATCAACTCCTGTGTTCTAGGAGCCAAGAGTTATTTTTCTGAAATGTCACCTTAAGGCTCCCAGATGCATTTAGCTGAGCACTGTAAATGATGGAGATTCTCTGAGAGTAATGGAAGAATTGACACAGATACCAGCATTTGTTCCTCTGACTCTTGGGCCATTTTGAGTTTAAATGTTTCTTCCCATGTTTTTGTGATTGTTCCTGACATCCAAGGAAACTAGGCAGGTAATAAAACCTCCAAGGATCACCTTCCTCCCTCGGTTTGAGGGGGGGCGCAATTATTTAAGGTATAGCTTAAGTTGGTAAGGAGCCAGAGACCATAAGTGTTATTTCAAGGTGATCATCTGATTGGTAATTTAAAATTGGCAGTGTACTTGGTCTCATTAGCTACAAATCAAGATGAGCAGTTTCTAAATTACTTTCCTCCAGTAAACAAATTCAGTGCCACTAGGAAAAAAATGTTTGATGAGGATGTTTGTGGAAGAAGAGATGGCCCTAGGCATGAACGTTTAAATGAACCATACTCATATGACACTGAGCAGTGATTAGGGGGAAAAAATCATGTAGAACAATGATTCTCAACCTTCCTAACGCTTCAACTCTTTAGTATAGTTCCTCATGTTATAGTGACTCCCAACCATAATAGTATTTTTGTTGCTACCTCAAAACTGAAATTTTGCTACTGTTATAAGTTGTAATATAAATATTTTTGAAGACAGAGTTTTACCAAAGAGATTGAGATCCACAGGTTGTGACCTGCTGATTTAGAGAGGTGCCTATATGGAGTCCACTTATTGTCAGACCCTGCCTGCAGAGCAAAATTAAGAGTTTTACCCACACCTTCTGCATCTTGCCCAGTGAAATGCTGACTCACTCTGCCTCCTCCTCTCCTCTTCTAAGTTCTCCCTGTGTGGTCCACTGAAGATGAGTCATCATTCATCATTTAACCAGTCTATTCCAAAGACATTTACTGAGCATATATTCTATTCTTACCTTTGTATTGGACTCAGGAAAATAAGCCAGTCTGAATTAACCATGATATTAGAGAAACAATGGAGGTAAACTAGATATAATAATAACAAAAAACTGAACATCAAGAAAAAAAAAGTCTATCACTATGGGTTTATATTTCCCAAAACCTACTTTTAATAAAGATTCTTAAATACTTTAACTTTCTTCTAGCCTACCAGCCACCAGAGGTAGTGGAAAGGAAAGGTTAATAGAGCAAAGGAGGATGTGGAGCTATTTAGAAATAGTCCTTTGGAGCAAATCCAGTCTGCATTGTCAGTATATCAGCAGTTCAGTTTACACGAATTAGAAAAGGCAGCTCAATCCACTTGCAAACACCGTTCATGAATCAACAACAGCAGATCCAGAAGAAACCCAGAGGCTCGGCCAATCAGCTGAGTCTGAGGAAGCAGCAAGAAGCCCCCAGAACACCACCAGAAATTCTTTGGTGTCATTTTTCTCTCTGAAGTCACAACAGTGACCAGCAAAGAATGGTAAGGTGTACCAATACCACACAGCATCTTCCACTGTTTGTTGGGTTATATTTTTACCCTAGCCTAACATCATGTGTTCTCTGAAGTATCTGCTCTAGCAAAACATTACATGCTCTTTTTCCAGGCTGCTTCCATAAAAATACCACATGTCTGTTCTCAGCAAAGCATCCTCCCACGTGTCTGCTTCAGCAAAAACATTCTCTCATAAGTCAGTTTCCAGAAAAACATCACATGACACAACTGAGTTTCCAAAGAAACCAGAAATTTCTACTTCATATCACTGTTATGAAAAAGATATGGGGTGAGGTGGGGGAGTATATAGCTCTGTAGATGACTCCCATTTTGATAGTCCTGATAAAGCTAGCTATTTATCAGGGATATTCTTATGTCCTGGGAGCTATGTGAGCTATGTTTTCTAAACTCATGTCATGGCACACGATAAAGCCATTCATGGTAAACTGATGACCATTTCACTGCACTCAATTTGAAAAAGGCTAGAAATCATACATCTATCATGTATTTTGAATGTGTTTTGAAAGAAAGATTTGGGTACTGTAGGATAGAGTCTTAGCATTTGCAGCTCTAAAGAGACTGATCTTGTCCTTTCCTGCCTTCTGCTTCCTGTGAGGCCAAGATGGCTGCTAGCCAAAGCCTGCTAGTATGTTTCACATGATGCAGACCAGGTTTCTTGGGCATTAACACAGCTGAATACACAGCCAGAATTCCTCTGAAAGCCTCTGCATCCTTTAGCTAGTAAACGCATTTACTGCCATCTCAATAAGTACAAAACAAACTCAATGAACCAAAACTAAACAACAATATAGTATAGAAACAAAACCACAATGCCTCTACTTGCTGAAAGTACATCTGAAAAAGTATATGTTTTCCATTTGTAAGCCTGCAAAGTGCTACCAAGGTGAATAAAGACACAAGAAAAATAAAGCATTCTATTCTTGGGGGCTGGGGAAGAATACTGTTTTTACAGATATTTTTAAATGTGAAATTTGTCGGAATATAGATTTTGTATGAAATTTATTCATGAATTTTATATTCTAAACATATTTTATGAATTGGAGGTACATCAAAAAAATCCTGGTTGAGTAATGGAAAAACTTAAGAAAAAGGGCATTTTGAACCAGTTTCTACCAATATTCCTAACAGCTAACAATTTGTGGCATTCTCGGCTACAAAGTACTTTGTATTCGTAACATCATTGATCTTCATAGAAATTCAACAGATAATCAAGACAATAAACTCCTGTTTGGCATATGAGAATACTGAAGCCAGAGAAGTACTAGCCTTTTGTCCTGAGTTACAGGTGAGGAGGATCTGCTAAGGAACATTTGGGACTGTCTCTTACTCTAGATACACGATCCTTTCAACACCCTCATGTCTCCTGGGAAAAGTGCCAGACATCCCAATAAGATAAGGTCTTCTGCCCAGGGCCATGCCAGAAGAAAGGCAAACAGCTTTAGAACACATGCAGAGCTGTCCAGTGGTTAGCACAATCAGCATGAGTGGTCCTCAGAGAGGCAGAACCTAGAGGACTAAATGGCCTGAGGATTTTTTTCTGCTGTTGTGGAGATTTACTCTGCTTGTTTTCCTCATAGTCATCACACCTCTCATAATCTGAGTTGTATGAAAACTCTAAGGGGATTTTGAGCCACTCACCAGGCAGTGTCATTGGCACTTGCAATATTAGTGACTGATCTTTTGCAAGTATTGTTCATGGAACAGATAAATGATTCAACCTTCAGGAAGAGCTTACAGATGTCAATTGTTAGTAAAGTTAGGCTAAATTGTTTGTTTTTGTTTTTTACTTTGTTAACTAATGAAAATAATTTTTTCATTTTTATTTCTTTTTATAATTTTTTTTTCAAATCGTGATTTTTACTTATTCACACAGGGGTTATAAACACAAAAAGGGAGGACGTAGGGAAGGGGATGACACTGAAGCATGGGTGTTCAGGGGGAATCTTTCAGAAGAGGGTATTGGCTGGGTGAAGGTTCAGGGGACAGGTCACTGTGACTCTGTCTATGATTCACTTGTCCTTATCTAAGTTGGTATTATTTGCCAAGGCTACCTTTTACAAGGTCTATGACTACTCAGGCTGGTAAATTTCCACAAAAGCTGTCTGTTTACAATAACTTATACCCATCTGTTTCAATGTTTTTCCACTGAGACCCAAGACTTGGTGTTAGTATACATGTATGAAAGGCCTATTGCTGATTATAGGCCTATGGCTGATTTTAGGCCTTCAGTGTATAAACAGGGCTGCCCCTGACATCTCCTCCCTTCTCTAAGTATAGAAGGGCTGTGGTGATTCTAATCTTGCAAAGGTGGGGATAGAGGCCTGACATCCAGTAATTGAAGGGGTACATGTCCAGTGAGGCATGAGGGCCATACCCATCCCGGTGTCTTTTTCCTGGAGAGGGGATACTTTTGACATCAACCCCTATGCAGTCAGACTTGTCCCTCAGGGAACCCAGAGAGATATTTTTAACTCATCTTTCTCTTTCTCTCTCTGACTTTTCTCAGGGCCTTCTCTGACCTTTTTCATGCTCTCTTTAACCATCCCTGTCTTGTCTATGTAAAGGAAACATTCTTCTTTAAGGGCTGTACATAGTCAAGAGCTGTACACAGCCTTGCCTATTGTAATAGAGTAAATCAAGTCCAATAAGGATCTTTGCGATTTTTGGAGGTCTCTTCAGACAGTGAAATGAGGGATTTATTCAGATTAGTGATGTCAATCTCTAGCTGTTTCAATGGCCCGTCGAAGGTCTGAGCAGTATAAGTTCGGAGGCCAGCATCTGGATTAGAACTCCTAACAGCAGACATCATGGGTGATTCATTTTTACCTGGAAAGGAAAAAGAAGGGAATTCTCAGGGAGATTTCTCTTCCCTGGATGTAAATTGTTATTCATCTTATTTATGGTTGGGCCTGGCTTTGTGGGAGTATCTATTTATTTCATTAATCTTTTTGGTAGCCAATTAGCTGTGCCTTCTGTGGTATCAAATAGGCATATCAATTCTTGGCCTCATAAGAGAACTGGGTCTGGGCCATTCCTTTTAAGGGTAAGAGGGTCCTTCCACATAGCTGTGACATAGTTTTTATTGGTCTCGGTGATGCCAGAGGCAGTCAGTAACAGATTTGCCATGAGCTTTCAGTTTTAGAGAGTTAAAAGAGAACAAGGCATGATGGAGAGTATTTCAGGGGGAATCCTCCTAGGAGGTGAGTACCGTTCCCCCTCTTTTGTTTTTAAAGCAAATTTTTCAGAGTTCTTGTAAAATCTTGCCAACAGCCACTCCTTCCACACTCAGAGAGTCATGAAGACACTATTTAAAGAAATATAAATCTATATTAATAATCTCTTTTATCAAAGGACTGTTATAGCACAGCTGACAACTAATCAGACTAATATATCGATTAGTAATAGCTTCTACTTTTTGTGAGATTACTTCTCTTTTGTCAATTAATTGTTGAGGGAAATTAGGGTTTACATCTCTCTTGAGAATATTAAACAGAGACTTAAATTCTTTTGTGGAGAGCTTAAAATAAGGTCTTAACCAATTAGCATCTCCTAGAAACTTTTGAAAATAATTTGAAATAAGTTAACTCTCTCTTTTTTTTCAGACCCTTTATCTGTTTTTTTATTGAATATTTTATGTGTTTACCTTTCAAAGTTCCTCTCCCATTCTCCCCCAAAACCCCTTATCCCATACCCCCTCCTCCTATTTTTATGAGGGTGTGCTCCAAACATCCTCCCAGTCCCATCTCCCTGCTCTCAAATTCCCCAACACTAGGAAATCCAAACTATCGGGGACCATGGCCCTCCACTTCCACTGATGTCTGACAAGGCCACCCTCAATTACCTATACAGGTGGAGACATGAGTCCCTCCATTTATGCTCTTAGGCTGGAGGTTTAGACTTTGGGAGCTCTGGTTGAATCTTTTGATACTCCTTCTAAAAAGGACCAAAGCACCCACACTTTGGTCTTCCTTCTTCTTAAGTTTCATGTGGTCTATGCATTATGTCTTAGGTATTGTGAGCTTTTGGGCTAATATCCACTTATCATTGCGTGCATACCATGTATGTTCTTTTGAGATTGGGTCACCTCACTCAGAATGATATTTTCCAGCTCCATCCATTTGCCTAAGAATTTCATGAACTCATTGTTTTTAATAGCTGAGTAGTACTCCATTGTATAAATGGAGTACATTTTCTGCATCCATTCTTCTGTTGAAGGACATCTGGGTTCTTTCCAACTTCTGGCTATTATAAATAAGGCTGCTATGAATATAGTGGAGCATGTGTCCCTGTTGTATGTTGAAACATCTCTTGGGTATATGCCCAGGAGTGGTATAGCTCAGTCCTCAGGTAACACTATGTTCAATTTTCTTCTTTTATTTTTTTTTTTCTGAGATACCACCAGACTGCTTTCCATAGTGGTTGTACCAGTTTACAATCCCACCAACAGTGGAGGAGTGTTCCTCTTTCTCCACATCCTCGCCAACATCTGCTGTAACCTGTGTTTTTGATATTAGCCATTCTGACTAGTGTGAGGTGGAATCTCAGTGGTTTTCATTTGCAGTTCCCTGATGACTGGGGATGCTGAACACTTCTTTAGGTGCTTTGCAACCATTCGAGCTTCCTCAGTTGAGAATTCTTTGTTCAGCTCTGTGCTTCATTTTTTAATAGGGTTCTTTGTTTGTCTAGAGTCTAATTTCTTCAGTTCTTTGTATACGTTGGATATTAGCCCTTTATCAGATGTAGGGTTGGTGAAGATCTTTTTCCAATATGTTGGTTGCCGCTTTGTCCTATTGACTGTGTCCTTTGCTTTATAGAAGCTTTGCAGTTTTATGAGGTCCCATTTGTCAATTCTTGATCTTAGAGCATATGCCAATGGTGTTCTGTTCAGGAACCTTACTCCTGTGCCCATGTGTTCGAGGCTTTTCCCCAATTTCTCTTCTATTAGTTTCAGTGTAGCTGGTTTTATGTGGCACTCCTTGATCCACTTGGAATTGAGCTTTGTACAAGGAGATAAGTATGAATCAATTTGCATTCTTCTACATGCTGACCTCCCGTTTACCCAGCACCATTTGTTGAAAATACTGTCTTTTTTTTTTCCACTGAATGGTTTTAGCTCCTTTGTCAAAGATCAAGTGACCATAGGTATGGAGGTTCAGCTATTCCATTGATCCTTTTTCCTGTGTCTGTTCCAATACCATGCAGTTTTTATCACTATTGCTTTGTAGTACAGCTTGAAGTCAGGGATGGTGATTCCCCCAGAATTTCTTTTATTGCTGAGAGTAGTTTTCGCTATTCTGGTTTTTTTTAGGAGTTCTCTGGTGGAAGTTTTGGGGTCACTTAAGTATAAGATCATATCATCTGCAAATAGTGAGATTTTGAGTTCTTCCTTTCCAATATGTAACCCTTTGACCTCACTGTGTTGCCTAAATGCTCTGGCTCAGACTTCCAATAATATATTGAATAGGTAGGGGGAGAGTGGGCAACGTTGCCTAGTCCCTGATTTTAGTGGGATTGCTTCAAGTTTCTCTCCATTTAGTTTGATGGTGGCTACCGGTTTGCTGTATATTGCTTTTACTATGTTTAGGTATGGACCTTGATTTCATGATCGTTCCAAGACTTTTATCATGAAGGGGTGTTGAATTTTGTCAAATGCTTTCTCAGCATCTAGTGAGATGATCTTGTGGTTTTTTTCTTTGAGTTTGTTTATATAGTGGATTACATTGATGGATTTCCGAATATTGAACCAACCCTGCATTACTGGGATAAAGCCTACTTGATCATGATGGATAATTGTTTTGATGTGTTCTTGGATTCAGTTCGCTAGAATTTTATTGAGTATTTTTGCATCAATGTTCATAAAGGGAGGTTGGTCTGAAGTTCTCTTTCTTTGTTGGTTCTTTGTGTGGTTTAGGTATGAGTGTAATTGTGGCTCCATAGAATTGGGTAGTGTTCCTTCTGTTTCTATTTTGTGGAATAGTTTGAAGAGAATTGGTATTAGGTCTCCTTGAAGGTCTGATAGAATTCTGCACTAAAACTATCTGGTCCCGGACTTTTTTTGTGGGGAGACTTTTAATGACTGCTTCTATTTCTTTTGGGGTTATGGGACTGTTTAGATGGTTTATCTGAACCTGATTTAACTTTGGTAACTGGTATCTGTCTAGAAATTTGTCCATTTCATCCAGATTTTCCAATTTTGTTGAGTATAGGCTTTTGTAGTAGGATCTGATGATTTTTTGAATTTCCTCAGTTTCTGTTGTTATGTCACCCTTTTCAGTTCTGATTTTATTAATTTGGATACTGTATCTCTGCCCTCTGATTAGTCTGGCTAAGGGTTTATCTATCTTGTTGATTTTCTCAAAGAACCCGCTCCTGGGTTTATTGATTCTTTGTATAGTTCTTTTTGTTTCTATTTGGGTAATTTCAGAACTGAGTTTGATTATTTCCTGCCATCTACTCCTCTTGGGTGTATTAGCTTCTTTTTGTTCTAGGGCTTTCCGGTGCGTTCTCAAGCTGCTAGTGTATGCTCCCTCCAGATTCCTTTTGTAGGCACTTAGAGCTATGAATTTTCCTCTTAGCACTGCTTTCATTGTATCCCATAGGTTTTGGTATGATGTGTCACCATTTTCATTAAATGCTAAAAAATCTTTAATTTCTTTCTTTATTTCTTCCCTGACCAGATTATCAATGAGTAGGGTGTTGTTCAGTTTCCATGTGAATGTGGGCTTTCCATTCTCTTTGTCATTATTGAAGACCAGCCTTAGACCATGGTGATCTGATAGGATGCAGGGGATTATTTCAATTTTTTTTGTATCTGTTGAGGCCTGTTTTGTGCCTGGTTATATGGTCTATTTTGGAGAAGGTACCATGAGGTGCTGAGAAAAAGGTATATTCTTTTGCTTTAGGGTGAAATGTTCTATAGATATCTATTAAGTCCATTTGGTTCATAACTTCTGTTAGTTTCACTGTATCCCTGTTTAGTTTCTGTTTGCATGATCTAACTATTGCTGAGAGTGGGGTGTTGAAGTCTCCCATTATTATTGTGTGAGGTGCAATGTGTGCTTTGAGCTTTAGTTAAGGTTTCTTTTATGAAAGTGGGTGCTCTTGCATAGATATTCAGAATTGAGGGTTCATCTTGGTTGACTTTTCCTTTGACAAGTATGAAATATCCTTCCTTATCCTTTTTGATACCTTTAAGTTGAAAGTCAATTTTATTCAATATTAGAATGGCTACTCCAACTTGTTTCTTAGGGCCATTTGCTTGAAAATTTGTTTTCCAACCTTTTACTCTAAGGTAGTGTCTGTCTTTGTCAATGAGGTGGGTTTCCTGTATGCAGCAAAAAGCTGGGTCCTGTTTGCGTTTCCAGTCCATTAGCCTATGCCTTTTATTGGGGAATTGAGTCCATTGATGTTAAGAGATATTAAGGAGAGGGTATTGTTGCTTCCTGTTATTTTTGCTAATAGTGGAGGCATTATTTGTGTGGTTATCTTCTTTGGGTTTCTTGGAAGGGAATTATTTTCTTGCTCTTTCTAAGGTATAATTGCCCTCCTTGTATTGGAGCTTTCCTGATATTATCTTTTGTAGTGCTGGGTTTGTGGAAAGATATTGTGTAAATTTGATTTTGTCGTGGAATATCTTGGTTTCGCCATCTATGGTAATTGGGAGTTTTGCTGGGTATAGTTGTCTGGGCTGGCACTTATGTTCTCTTAGGGTCTGTATGACATCTGTCCAGGATCTTCTGGCTTTTATAGTATCTGGTGAGAAGTCAGGTATAATTCTGATAGGTCTGCCTTTATATGTTACTTGGCCTTTTTCCCTTCCTGCCTTTAAAATTCTTTCTTTGTTTTGTGCATTTTATGTTTTGATTATTATGTGACAGGAGGTATTTCTTTTCTGATCTAGTATATTTGCCATTCTGTAGGCTTCCTATATTATTATGGGTATCTCATTCCTTAGGCTAGGGAAGTTTTCTTCTATAATTTTGTTGAAGATATTTATTGGCCCTTTAAGTTGGGAATCTTCACTCTCATCTATACCTATTACCCTTTGGTTTGGTCTTCTCATTGTGTACTGGATTTTCTGGATGTTTTTAGTTAAGAATTTTTTGTATTTTGTGTTTTCTTTGTTGTGTCAATATTTTCTATGGTATCTTCTGCACCTGAGATTCTTTCTTCTATCTCTTGTATTCTGTTGGTGATGCTTGTGTCTATGACTCCTGATTTCTTTCCTAGGTTTTCTATCTCCAGGATAGTCTTTCTTTGTGATTTCTTTATTGTTTCTACTTCCATTTTTATGTCCTGGATGGTTTTGTTCAATTCCTTCACCTGTTTGTTTCTGTTTTCTTGTAATTCTTTAAGGGATTTTTGTGTTTGTTCTTTAAGGGCTTCTACCTGTTTACCTGTGTTCTCCTCAAATTCTTTGAAAGTGTTATTTATGTCCTTCTTAAAGTCCTCTATCATCATCATTAGAAGTGATTTTAGATCTGGTTCTTGCTTTCCTGGTGATATGGGGAGTTCAGGACTTTCTAATGTGGGAGAACTAGGTTCTGATGATGGCAAGTACCTTGGGTTGCTGATGTTTATGTTCTTGCGCTTGCCTTTTGCCATCTGAATCTCCTTTGTGCTATCTGTGCTGTCTCTGACTGGAGCCTGTCTTTCTTATTATCTAGGTTGTGTCAGAACTGTTTGTGATGGGTTTTGCTGCTGGAGTTAGAGCTGAGGCCCAAGATCTGCTCAGTCTCAGGTGGAGACCAGAAGGAACCTGTGCTCCGGGCCAGGAGTGAATTCCTGGGTCCCAGTAGGTCCTACTGGGTCCCAGTTACTCCCTGTTTGGGGCGAGTGTTGCTGCCTCCTTGCTTAGGATATTGCTCAGGTTAGAGCTCCTAGCCTGCTTCCTCTGGGTTCTGAGAGATTGAGTGCAGAGCTGTCTCCAGGGATCTGTTGAGCGTTTGGGGCCCAGACTGGAAGGAACTTGAGCTCTGGAGCTAGGAGTGAATTCCTAGGTCCCAGTGGGTCCCAGTTACCCCCTGTTTGGCGCGGGTGTTGCTGTCTCCTTACCTGAGATACTGCCCAAGTTAAAGCTCCTGGGAGGCCCTCTTCCTCTGGGTTTTGTGAGGTTGGGTACAGAGCTGCTGCCTGGGATCTGCTCTATGCTCGGGCCCAGACCGGAAGTCCTAAATTGTTCTTTAGTGGCTTTAATATAGAAAATCTTGAGGAACAATTTAAAGCTCAGAAAGGCATACTCTTGATAGTTGAGCAAGGGATTCTTTGAGGTCAGGGAACAAGAACAGCGACAACCCAGCTGATGTGCCTTTCTTGCTAAAGTTGGGCTGGTGATCAATGTTATGATTAATTTCTTATACCCATTTTTGCCCTCAGCTTCTTGATATGATTTAATAAAAAAAATTGTTAATGGATAAGTATTCACCCTGAGGATTTAAAATAGAAATGACTGATCATTTTTTATATAAAAGTTTACATTTGTGATTCTTTTAAGATTTTTTTACAAGATTACTTTTTAAGATAAATAATAAAATGATCGATCTTTTCTTTGTAACCACAAATTTTAGCCAGCCAGTAAAAGAACTGGCTGAGAAAAATACCTTGCTTGCTTACACTTTGCTAATCCATAGCAAGTTATTTAAACATGAATGTACAAGGGTCTTTAGGGATAATTTGGATTTCTTACTGTAATATGTAAAAAATTTAACCATATAAGGGTACTGGGGGACGTGTTGTTTTTTATGTGTACTTATAGTAATTATTCACTTAAGGAAAAATAGAATGTAATTACCTTGTGATTTTTATACTGCCTGAGAGATTTTGCTGATGGAGGTAAGCTATGGGAGAAAACGTTGTTGGAGCCTTGCTTCCTTTACCAGGTGTATGTGTATGCCCGCTTTACATTAATTTCGAGCCCCACATCTCCTCCTTAGATCACTGCACCCACTGCCAGAGCTGGCCTCTGATAGTCTTCTCATTCATTTGATTATTCATTGATTTAGTTAACACTCATTGATTACTTTTTAAGACAAGTAATAAAATGATTGTTCTTTTCTTTGTGGTTTCTTTGTGGTTACAAAGAATGCAAATGCAACCTCATTCCTATTCTCTACAGCTACGGGAGATACCGGAAACATAGTGTTATTGGGGCTCGAATGAAACTTGGGTCTTATATGGAGTGGCACTGTTTGAAAGGATTAGGATGCATGGCCTTGGTGGAGGAAGTGTTTCACTGGAGGAGGTCTAGGAGGTTTCACAAGCCCAAGCCAGAATCAATCAATCAATCTCTCTCTCTCTCTCTCTCTCTCTCTCTCTCTCTCTCTCTCTTCCTGCTGCCTGCGGATCTGGATGTAGAACTCTCAGCTCCTTCTCCAGCACCATATCTGCCTGTATGGTACCATGCTGACAATAGACTAAGCCTTTGAAACTGTAAGCAAACACTAATTAAATTCTTTCTTTTATAAGATTGCCATGACCATGGTGACTCTTCACAGCAATACAACATTGACTAGGACAGTGGTGTTGCAATGTACACCACCCCCCACCACCATGATTATCCAATTCATAGTCAACTGGAGAAGTCATATGTAATGCATTACAATAATGTAGTTCTGCTATAACTGATGACCTATGGGAGTCATGTGCCTAACCTCAGTGTATCTATTGTTGATGACATTCAATAGTCCCTAGGCTTTGCCCCTCTTATGTAATAGAAACAATCATTTGCAAATTTGGCATTCTCTCACTATAGTCTCACTATAACCCTACAATATAAGTATAGGGATTCTATGTTGTAGACCAGCACAGAAAATTGAATAACTTTATATATTAGTAATATATTACTGCATAACAAATTTCCATAAAACTTAGAAGACAAAATGACATTATCTCAGTTTATGTGAATCACAAATCTCAATGGCTTAGTAGGTTTAAGGTTTCTCTTAGGACTTTCATCATCAGTTGGGAAAATTATGCTTTTAAGGCAGAACTTCAAAGGATCTACTTTCACACTCACATGGTTATTAGCAGAACTCAGTTCTTTCTAGGCTATTGGTCTGAGAGTCCACAGTTAGTTCCTAGTTTCTTGCCAAATGGACCTTATGTGTGGAAGCTCACAACATGGTAGATTGTTTCATCAGGTGCCAGAATGTAAGAGTAAACAAATGAGTGAGAAAGACAGGAAAGGGGGAGAGAGCAAGCAAGCTTGCCTGACTGTGTTTGCCATCTTCTACTCAGTCTGGTCTCTAAGCTCTGCTCCCACATAGACACAAAACTTTATTCCACACTTGTACAGGAGAGAGTATTGGGAAGAGAGACCTTAGGCGACCACTGTAGACACCTCCCATCTCACTTGCCAACAGTTCAGCTACAGAACATCAAGCCATCAAGCACACATCTGCCTTATTCACAACACTTCTGCTCCATTCACCAAGTAGCACAGCCTCGCAGGGTTCCAACATGTCCAGTTATTCATGTGAGTGTTTCTGAAGCATATGTGTGATCTGATTCGATCAAGGTATATTTTGATAGATATGTAATCCTTACTTTATAAAAGAACTGTAACTTGTGGAAGTAGAAATAATTCATATATGAATCACTGTAATTTCTAGTGTTGATATTTAGAGACACTTGTTGAAGGAGCTTACATGACTCCCAAAATCACACAAGGTGGAGACTATATATAGATGCCTTGCCTCCAAGTCCCAGGAATCCAAGGGCTACTGACACATCTTTCATTGATTTCAATCCATCGTCTAAGAAACTCTCATATACAGCTCTTAACTATCATCTATCAGTGGACAGAAATGTCAAATCCTAAAAAAG